>NW_021938999.1:13983921-14376817 GCF_001715985.3 Manacus vitellinus
ACTTCCACGGGCTCATCCCTCCCTTCATCTTTCCCTCCCTCTTCCTCCCCGCCCCCCTCCGTTAATCCCTTAGAGGCTCGGGAGGGGCAACCCCTCAGCTCTTGCCCCGGGGCTGGTGTCTCCTGCTGCATAGTTTCCCGGAGCACCCCGTAGTCCTTCCTGGCCTCACAGCCCCCACTGCCATCTCTCCTGCAGCCAGAACAAACTTCTCCTTCCCCGCAAACATTTCCCTTCACTATGTCCCACTTTCTCCACCTGCCCCTTGGCCTCATCCCCAGGCAGCATCCTCATCCATAGCTGTTTCAGTGGCACTCTCCAACCCCATGGCCAACACCTTTCCTCCGACCTGCCCATGCCTGTCCTTGGCCACCAGCCTGGCCTTTCCATCACCCTCTTTGACCATCTGACAAATGCCACTTCCCCAAAATTGTGGCAACTCTGGGGAACTTAAAGGTCAAGTATCAGCTGCTGGCATCGCTCCATGGAGACAAGCTTCAGTCCAAAACCATGCCTGACCTTCCTTCTGTCGCAGGCAAAGTCGTTGTAATTCTTCTCTTGCACTTCATTTTAACCTCATGGAAGCAATGACATTGGTTTCTGTTTAAAGTCATGAGACCGGCCTTCATGACATGCAAGTGTTCGAAAATAAACACTTGAGGAGAAGTTTTGCCTTAATTTAAACTGTTCCTTTCTCCCATGCACCCACCTACTATCTACAACACAAGTGTGTGACAACAGAGGAAACTGTTTCCCTCCATTTTCCTCAAATAAACCAGAGACCTGCATGTGGCCTCATGCCATGTGAGTCAGAAAAATGTGTCTCCTTGTCCAACCCAGACTCCTTTGCCATAAAGTTGATAAATAACTTGGAGTGAAACAGCTTTTCTTAAAAAACAGGTTGTTTCCCCAACCACAAATAACTTTTAATCAAGTATTCCCAAATACATGTATATATATGTGCTCAGTGGTAAAACCTAAAACTTCCACTTAGGAATTACTGCCTTGCCAAGTGAAAGTAAGGGCACAAAAGGGAGTTGAGAGATAGTCTGTGAAGAAAATATTTTGAACATTTGGTATTACAGGAAAAACATATTTATGTGAGAAAAAATAGTTTCCGTTGCAGAATGCGCATTATTTCTAGGATTTTTAGTTGATTTTTTTTGGTTTCATTGTCGTACTTGTTTTTCTCACAAGCATAAAAGTTAATTTACAGGGGTTTTTTAGAGATGTACAACCTGAGAAACAGAGAACGTGTGTTCCACTGGTCAACAATCTTGTGTACAATCCTTGTCCACTGCAACTGATAGAAAATGGATATCTTGGGTTTTGTTTTCTGTTTTTCTCCCTGTCAAAGATAGACATAAGTATAAACAAAAAGCAACAAAAAATAATCATAGCACCATGCTGAGCCTGAAATAGCCACATTCTGTTAACCAGATGTATTTGACTTGTTGTCCGTGCATGTGTTGAGTGACCTTTTTTGTAGAGCACAGAATCATGCACCATTAAAGTCAAGTAGATTTTTTTTTGCCATTGACTTCCCTGAGGGGAATATTCAGCCTGTAGTCAGATTTTTCCTGAATTTTGGGAAGGTTTTTTGCTGTGTCTCTTGAGGGATAGGGTGCTCCTTAATGCAGAAAATATTTTGCTATGTGGATTTCTATTATTAATACATAGTCCTGTGGATTATTCATACTTCTCAGTTCTGCATGAGACTTCAAGTCATGGTCATAAGCTTCTTTGGCTGCATATATTATGCTGGGCAGGTGCAACTCCATAATCCTGGTTCTCCATTTGTCCAATTTTGGAGCACTGCTAGAGGACACCTCTGCCTTTTACATAAGCCCTACATATCTCCCCTCAGTGGAAACCAGGTCACACTGAGTAGAGGGCCAGGGACAGACAGCACATTAGAAGGGGAAAGATCATATAGAGACTATGTTCAGATGTTCTATTTGTAGGCAGTCAAGACAAAGATTTGCATCTGGTTCTGTGAAATGAAAATGCTCTTTGGTCCTGCATTGTATACTGCAAAATGTAGTATGATCCTTTTTCTGTGTCTTCTTGCCCCATGTATTTTACAACTGAAGCTTACTATTTTAGTTCAGTTCAATGAAATTTTACCTTGAAATGAATTTCAGTATGAAGAAAGGCTGTAAAAATTACATTTCATGCTTAAGTTTTCATAGAGAATTCTGTGTTAAGTTTCAGAGTAACTGAAGACCTAAATACAATAATCAAAAGTAATAGGTTTTATGCAAGAATATTCTGTTATGTTTCCTGACCTTTTGAGGGCATGTTTTCTGGCCTATAGATCTCTTACTCTTTTTCTGGTTTTGGGGCTTAGCCGAGAGTGGGGATTTTGGGGCTGTTGGTTTTTTTTTGTTTGTTTGTTTTAGGTTTTTTTTTTGGGGGGGGGGCATTTCTATTTTTTTTGGCAGCTTTGCAAACTTGCCCTGATAACCTGACTTTCAAATCAGTGTAACTCTGTATTAGGAAAGTAGCATAACATTTCTGTAGGAGTTATCTAAAGAGAAAACAGTTACTGCACACTTTACCAAAGATGTGTTTTCTCTGGACTGCCTACACGGCAAAAAAGATTGAAAAACTTTATTTTGGTTGGAAAAGTAAGCAGACATGACCAAATATGTACAAACTGCTATTTTTATATTCTCTTTTCTGACCATAACCACAGTTAGGTCTGTTTTTCAGATCTATTCAGAAATGTTAGATATTCACAGTTTGGGCAGGAGTCTTTACATGTATAGTGAGTAATACTAAGTCACAATTAACTTTGAAGAAAAGTTTTCTAAATGAAAAAGCATCTGTCATATAAATCACCTCTTTTGATCAAAATAAACCTTTTTAATTCTTGATTTATCTGGTATAGGTATCAGTCTGTTAAAGTCCTACTGGATAATAAGACTAATAAAATAAGCAAGAGCTTACAGTAATTATTGTTTAACATAGAGTTGGTTAATGAAAAAGTCTCAGGCTGCCTGAGTAGTTTAAGCCAAGCAGTTGTGCTTCACATTTCAATCAAGATAAAATTATATTGTCTTTTTTTACAAACTGGTCTTTAGACTAGGATGGGAAAAGACTGAGGTATATACTACAATATTTGACACTGCTGGGAAAGGCAGAGTTTAAGCGAAACTACAGCACATGCCAGGTGTCAATACTTGCTGAGGTACCTCAACCAGAGCCCCAGCTCTGGAGACGTGTGGTACTTTCCAAACTAATCCCCACACCTTCTTCATGCAGAAAGAAAAAGGGAAATAGGGTGTAAAAGCTGAGAGGAAGAACAGGAAGAAGGGGGTAACAAGATCCATGCACAGGGATTAATGTCCAGTTGAAAGGGGAGGCTCAAAAACTTCATAGGCTACTATTTTAGATTCAGTCAAAAGGACTTAGCGTGTCATCATACTAAATGTTGCAGATCTGAACTGCAATCCCAGAGGGCAGATTCACCACACCAGTCAAGTGCAGGGAAGCAGGAAAGTGGCTCCTCAGATGAGGCTCCTTGTTGATCACCCACCAGGGAAACCCAAGAATGAAGACAAGCCATGCCTCGCTCTGCGCTGTGGGCACTAACCTGCAGACATGAAGCAGACACCAAATGTGACATTCACAGGTAACATTCCAAGTGTATTTACTAAACAAAACTGTCTAGCTTTAAAACACCTCATAGTCCTTCTGCTCATGTCAGAGCTTACAAAATAATAAAATTATTCAGGGGCTATTACCCACCTTTGATACAACTTGGCTTGAAACTATACAGCTGCACTTTCCTCTACCCCAAAACAAACTGGTGCAAACAGTTTCACACCTTGATGAAACATGCTCATGGCACAAACATGCAAAATAATGCAGTGCATATGCAAAATATGAAACATCCTAGGTTATCATGTTATACACAGATGCATGCTCCTGGGGAATGGAAAATATGGGTTTGAAGTTGCTGAGGTTAAAAAGGAAAACGAGCTCCAAAGTGACTTGGATGTGCTTGGTTTCCCCCATTATATTTCATAATATTCGAACATACATAACTCACAACTCTTCCTGCACCCAGACTCCCAGGTGTTCAGGTTTGGTTCCTAAACCCTAGGCAGGTAATCCAGCATTCATCCATACAGACAGTTAATAGCATAAGTCCTTATGGATTTCCTGTGTGAGACATATTTTAATTGCTTTTCACATCTATATGAATTAGGATGAATAAAAAAACAATTTTTAACTTCTGGTATGAAAGTCATTGAAGTAATTTATGGAATGGTACCCAATGGCAGCAGATACAGCTCTTCAAGACCAGTTCAGAAATTACTATTTCCAATAGTTTGGAACAAAACCCCCCACCACAAAATGACACCAAAAAAACCCCCAAACAACAACAACAACAACAACAATAAAACCTCCCATACACAAGGCAATATCTATATACAGCACATTTTTATTAGTAGGAAATATCTGTTCAAATTTTATCTGATCAAAATTTATATATTTCCACACCTAAATTCTTCATCTACAAGATCAATTTTGCAAACAAATGTGCATGCAAAATTATTTTCATAAAAATTTGCAGCAATATTCATTTGAAGTTTTGGGGAATGTGCTGCATTATGTCTATGTGCTTTTGGAAAAACAAAAAATCCCTCACTCAACTCAGAAGAATTTTATTCCTTGTATGTGCTCTGAGTTTAGGTATATTGACTGAGCATGTTAAACTTTGTGAATATATTTGTTTTTTTCCTCTTCTATTAGTCTCTGCATTTCCAAGAAAGTCTGCAAAGAATAAACACCATTGGTAGTACTGGTAAGTAGATTCTAATGTACTTTGTATTACTCAAGGCCTCACTTGATCTGCAAAACTTTACGATAGCTTTTTATTTATTTTTTTTTGGTGTGTGCAACAATGTAAGAAAAAATGAACCTCTCTTTGACCTTGGTCTACTAGAATTAAGTAGTGGTACTGGCCTTTGGAAAAAAACCAGAAGCTGAATACATTTGATATGAAGCAATGGCCCCAGAAGCCCTTATTTTACATGCCATAGTTAAGAGTTACTTCTCTGAGAATAGTTGGTCTCTATACTATTTAACCATTCAAATATGCATCCACTTGTGCTTCTCCAAAGTGTATCATTTTTAGCAAATAAAGAGGTGTTTTTTTCATGCTTATTAAAAGATATATCCTCTAGGACAAAGTAGTCTGAAAATCAAAGCTTTGTCCAAATTCATCTGTGGTAATCACTCAGTCTTTGGATCTCCTTTTTTCCAGCTGCTGGGTTTTTTTTGGTTCAGAAAGTCTTCATTCCTTTGAATATTTAGGTAAAATACAAAGTTTAACCATGATCAAGGAAATCTACATTTATATATGTACTTTTAAACATACTTAAACTCCTTTATTGTTGAAAAGCTTGAAAATATCAACCCAAAATATTCAGCCACTAAGAAAATCTCCAAATCATATTATCCTTAGAATTATCTGTCTTTTAAAGCAGTTTAATGCTTTTAGTTTCTGAGGTAAGGTGTGTGTATATGTTGTCTGGACCATACAGTAATGTGTACTCTGAAACTTTTATATGTACAGCTAATTCACCCTTCCATCTGTATTTTTTAAGTCAGAGAAAATCAAGAGTGTACTTAAGCAAAAACCACTGAACATCTCTAGCTGAATATTTTTTTTTCATTTAACTGGTTAAACCATAAAATTGAGGGTAGTTTTTCTAAGATATTTCTGTATGTTAAATCCCAAACTGGAGAATAATTTTTGGATTTCCTAGAGCATTTTTTATTTTCAATAATTGCTCTTATTTAAAAAATATAATAAACTTCTGATGGATTTCAAATCATGACATAATTTTTGACTTTGAAATTAAAAAATATATCATTTACAAGAAAAAAATCCAAACTAACAAAATGTATTTCTAGAAAAATTTTGACAACAGCAAAACAGAGATGCAAGCCCATGTATTAGTCTGTTCAACTTAAATGCTTTTAAATTGGAAAAGTTTGCTTCTAAATTGGAAAAGTTTAAAATGGATTCTCTATAGGATACATATAGTATATAGAAGAGGTAAAATGGCTGGCAAACAGCAAAGAGTCTTTATCTTCCAATATGATACTTCTGTAAAGGAAACGTTATTGTAAGGTATGCTGAGAAAACACTACCAAAATTGATGCTGAGACCATCTACCAAAAAAAAAAAAAGGGCAACATACAGTGGTTTAATAAAAATGAGATATAGCTATAAAGATACTTTTAATATATCACAGATTAATATAATTTTAAAAAAATATTTTCAATATATTTAGAGTACCAAGGAATAAAATTAAACTGGTCTTTGACTGTGGCCTATATAGTATGGAATAACTTCAGCATTTCAAAAATCCAGAGACAAAAGTATTTGCTCTTTGAATTCCAGAGACTGAAGACTTCCAGAACTTGCTGTCAAGAGTAAATTCTCTAGGATTTCATATCAAAGAGGAGAATTTCTACCTAGGGTCCTGTTAAAGATTTTAAGAAGAAACCTAAATGGGGATTCATCAGTTTCCTAGCAATCTCTCAGACACGAGGACATATTAACAGCAGCTCAGAGAAAACACAAACAACAAAAAAGAGCTCACAATTCATGGCCATAAAGTACTGATCTTTCCTGCTTTAAGGTTTGTAACTCCAGAGACAGAAAGCTTGCCAAGTTACCAGAAAAGATGTTATCAGAGGAGGAATCTCAGCTTGAATTCTTTTTAAGAAGAAGTTTTGGGTACTTTATTTGAATCAAAGTCTCCTTGTTTGGGATATGAGCTTTGTAGTGCAGCTACTGGAAAATAGTCAAGTAGAGAAAAGGGAGGTGTGACTGCAGAATCAAGACAGGAACTCTCTAAGGAAGAGTAGGGCAAACTTACATTTCTTTGCTGTGTCATTTCTTTATATCCTAAGGAAAAACCTTTTTTTCAGCATAACTTTCTCCCTTAAGGTCTCACCACAGGTAATGCTGGCACTGAAATGATGCTGATAACAGTGTGATTGCTCTACATTTGCTGTGCCAATAAAGCATATGCACTTTTCCGTGCTATTTTTAGTAATCTATACCTCAACACTATGGTATCTATTTTTAAAAAGTACCCAATCCCCACCTTTCATAGAGATTAACTGTTGCCAGTATTTTTTGTTGTAGGTGAAATTTGAGCATGGATAATTAGGCTTCATTGCACATCAAACAGTGATAAAGTATATTCTTGGCTCAGCGTACTCTGCTGCTGAGGATTTTGCTACCAACTTCTGCAGCAAAGATGAGATTGAAGCACAATTTAGAGGTCTATGGGCTGTTCTAAAACCGTCTGCAGCTTTGCTCAACTTTCATGGAGTTTTGATCCCATTCTTGACACCAAAAATTAAACCTGCCAATTAAAGAATAAGTTTTTTAATTTAGAACACTACTATTAAACCTATTTCAATATTTTTTATTAAATTATTAAATAAGATTTTCTTATTAATAAAATCAGACTGATATAAATAAACATTAAACCAAAAATGCACTACAGTAGTGGCATAGAAAAAAACTATGGAAAAGTTTTGTTTTCTTTTTTTTTTTTCTCCTGCTGAATAGCAGTTGTGGTCTACCCTAAACTGAAACACATAATTTCCGACTTTGTATTATTACTAGAATGCTTTTTTAAAAGTCTTTCTTATAATAGTGGTATACAGATTAATACTCACAGTATATCTAACTCCCCAGATCAGTAACCCTGGATTTTAATCAAAAAATCTGCAGATTAGGTTCAAGGACAAGTCCACGTAGACAAGAAATTCTATCTGACAGTAATCAATGAGTATTGCCTAGGGAAAAGTATAAAAACAGAGTAAGTTTGCAGTCATATTTCCTTAGAATGTTTTGCAACCTGCTAATGTTTTATGGTCTTCCAGCTTTTGATGCTATGAAATTAATTATCTTCCTAGTGATTCATAAGTTTTTTCTCTCTCTACGCAACCTACCGAAGTTCCCGTGTAAACACCTAAACATGAATCATCTGGGCAAGGAATTTTCAGATATACAATTTTGTGAGTTGCTTTTTATTTCTGGTACAAAATGTTTCACATATAAAACACTGAAAAGTAATAGCTTTTTTCATATACTATGGAACAATAAATATTCTGTGTTAAAACTTAATTACTTTCCCTTAAGAAGAAAAAGACCCAAACCCAAACCGGACCTCAACAACTCCATTGTCCTTTACTTAATTTTCATACAAACCCTTGAATAAACAATTTTTGATAAGGGAGTAAAATCAGCAATACAGAAAATATGTAGATGTACATGCCAAATATCAACTATTTTTTTTACCATTTCAATGTATTTCATCATTTATTCCCAGTAGATAAACCAATGTGGTTTCAATTCATATATTAAGGAGCAAAGGAACAGTCTTTATTTTTGCCTAAGATTATTTTATGCACATGTCCTTCAGCTATGGAAACACTTCAAATAACCCACTGATAATGCGCATTGAGCACCCACAGGAAATACAGGGCTATATCATTCAGCTTGAGATGAACAACATTCAACCTATTTTTCTTATAGCTTCTTTGGGGAAAGGAAAGAAAAAAAATAGATCTGATATTTGTTTCCCAAGATTAAAATGATAAGCACACTATTGAAAATTAATCTGTGTTTTATGACAAGGATGTTTGATATGGTCCCATTGAAAGGACTGGTGTAGAAATCTGGCTCTGTATCTGGAAAAAATCTTCCAGTTTTTAACAGGAGGTATATTTAACCAAAGTGTTGAATACTGTATATCACATTTTTAAAAAACTTCAAATGCTAATTAGTCTTGTAAACAACTTATATGTCTCATTGGCAGCAGTAATGAGGCATATCCTTTTCTTTCTTTTTTCTTTTCTTTTTTTTTTATCTTTCTCTTCTCTCTCTGTCTCTCACTCTCCTTTTCTCTCTCTCTCACTTCATCTCCTATATTTTTCTATCTCTTTCTTCCTCTCTTTTTATCCTTTTCTCTCCATCAGCATCTTCCTTTAACTTTCTCTCTGCTTTTCTGTTTTTCTTTCTTTCTGTCTTTTTCTCTCTTTTAAAAGTTATATTAAAGCTCCACAGTCTTCCTGTGTATTGTCAATTTAAAAATACAGTTATGTGGCCTAAGATTTATTAATTCAATTTTGACCTTTGAAACAAACACTAGAAGAAAAGTTAACAAAGTATCATGACTCTGAGGGCAAAATTTAGCTGCTACAATTCCAGATAGAGTGCATTTTAGGTGGCAAACTGAGGTATTTTAAGTGCCATACTGCCCATGGTCTTCTTTCCTGACTTTGCTGATATCAGAACGACTGCTGAAATACAATGTTACAATAAAACCAAAGATACCTCTCTGCAATAGATTTTCAAAGAAACTTTTTAAGGAGGTAGAAGAACAGTAACGGCCTGGAATGGTTCTATCACATCAGTGTATCCATCTAATACAGATAAAGTACCGGCACTATAAACAACAGCCTGTCTGAAGATGGAGATTAAGAGCAGAGATCAGCTTTTATACTGATCACAAAGATCACATCTGAATAGCATAAACTAGTTGTTGTTCTGTGTGGCACACTTAAAGAGATAATAAAACATGCTCACAAATTTACTTATCTCCCATTTATATCTATGGGACTACTCATGTTTTTAGATATGTTCAAAAGAACTTTATTTGGCTCTAGGCATACGGGACTATTTTTATGAAAAGCGAGAGGATACTTCAAAGCATGTTGACTCAAAAATAACTTTAAAACTATTGATAAAAAACTCATTAAGCTTTATTCTGAGTCAAAACACAATAAAATTGATAAAATATAAATATCTGTCTTGTAAAATCCAGTCTGAATGAACAGCTAGCTTTTGTGATGTAATTTGAAAAGGAGAATGTCAGGACAGAAAAACACATTCAAACTGAGAATCACAGGTCATCCGACCAGCAAAAATTCCAGTAAAGTAGCAACTATGGTGAAATGAGTATTCAATCAAATATGCCATAACTGAAACAGGAAGGAAATTCATTTTTCAGTGGTGCCTCACACTGTTTAAGCCAAGACTTGATGAACATCAAGACAATGAGACAACCTACTCAGTAGGTAAAATCCCTGCAGACAAGCAGGTTGTGGAACAGCAGCTATAATGAAGGGATAAAGCAGTTTGTTTATTCATTTTTTTTTAAATAGGAAATAGAGCACAAATGTTCTGTTTTAAATAAAAGAGTCACTGTGTCATATCCAAATTTATTAAGTTGGTGAGTTAAAAAAGGATAGTCACAATAGGCTGTAAAAAAGGTTCCAGTTAGCGTGTCTAAATAATAAATGCAGATGTACCATCTGTGTTTGGAATGGAAGGTTGCCTACCCACAACTACATTTTAAAAGGCGTTTTTATGTATACACCAGGGAACCAGCAGTGAATATAAGGAACATAAGAACACTTCCAGATATATTCTAGGAAACCTATAAAAATATTACTAGAAGAGAGGCAAATCATTATACCTATGATTCTATCACAAATAGATGGGAAAACATGTATTTCTGCTTGTCACATTGTATTTCTGCAATGTTATACCCCATATTTCCTACATATTTCTGCCTTGTAGACCTCCAGCCTCACCAAAGGAAGCCCAGGCTCCTGGGTGCACGTCTCCTCCTGAGAATACACCTGTTTGTCCCTGAGGTATCTGTCACATCCCACAGGAACCAGTTGTGTTGGTGGTTTCAGTGGTGGACTGTGCAGTGCACACACACCATTTTGCCAGCTAACTTGGTGTACACATACTGACTGGTCACAAACAAACTTAATAAAATACATTATGACTCCACACTAAAGGATCCTTTTCCAATGGGCCTTTCACTTGTACCTAGCTACTACTTTTTGGTTCTATTCATTTCTTCTAACACCAGATATCCAGGAGTTTGGCATTTAATTCTGAGATAATCACTGTAACATTGTTAGAAATAAAAAAGCATTTGGGGTCACAATTAATCTAACTGGATAGAATAAACTTCCAGGGCAACTTTCAAATTTGCCCTTAAGGTATTCTAGAAGTATTTATTACCTCTGAGTCAAATGCCCACCTTTCTGAGCATCCTCAGCTTAACTTCTCTTAGTTGAAGTTTACTCATTGATTTTGATTTCAAGAAGTTAAGTAAATTAATAGGAAAAAATGCTAAGGAAGTATATCCCATGAGGAAAGGCACAAAGTAGGTAAAGGGCAGAAATTATGCTGGTTTAGTGCATTAGAAGTGATCTGATGAATTAGAAAACCATCCTAAAACCAGTGGCCACACATGAAAATGTCGTTTTCATATGTTTATGATGTAATACAGAATCAGTAGGAATTTGTAGAAAATTTACTGTGGACTTCAGATTTTGGGTTGAATGATGGCTTAGTACACTACTCAGGCTTGAGTGCAGCCTGCAACTCAGCAAACTGAAATGAAGACTTAAGTCCTAAGTTGTCAATTATCATTTTGGGGACAATGAGCTGATAGTTCATTTCCTGAGTGTCCTTCTATGCACACTACAGCAAAATAAAAGGACCCTAGCTGCACTATTTCAATATTTGTTTTGAATATCCATTGTTTCATCTAAGGGTTCCAATTCCCTGACGCTGAAAAGAAATCCTTCATCAAGAATTTAACTCTGGAGAAAAATATGGATTAATACCCACACTTAAGCTTTTTCAGCTCACTGCTTGATTTAGCATCTAGGTTCATTATATCTTTTTTTGCACATGCATGTCAAAATTGCACCTGTCTGTTTCTAGAACTAGAAACAAGAAATACAGCATTCTGGTGTTGGATTTGAGCTAAATACACTTTCTGAAGTGAGGGCTGTTAGGCACAGCATCATCTAACACATCCATATTTGCTTAGGATCAAAAGGCACATAACATGCTCTGTTATGTGAATGTACCAATGTGGCCACAGGCAGCTAAGGGAATATTTACAATTTGGAATATGATGCAACTTTTAAATTTATCTAAGTAACTCAAGCATCTAGCTCCTGATTATAAATTTTTTTAGAAGACTAGTTCTCTAGTTTAAAAACAAAAAAACTACAGTCCTGCATTTTACATTCGTTGTTGAGTTTATCACAGCTGATAACAACAGAGGTGTATCAAGCTCCAGAAAGAGAATGATAAAAAAACTACTGGGAGATTTGAAGTATTTATATGATTAATTCAAAATTTAATTTTGACTGCATTAAATGTCCAGAACACAATAAATAAATAGAGTATATCTATTGCTAATATATATATATATAGAACTTACGTCAAACTGCTTAAAGGATCTTGAGCATTATTTGAAACTGACTGAGAATTTGTATATCAGATATATCAAAATCAGAATGCAATCACAAAAAAATGATGAAAGGGTACATTCTGCGAGTTTATTCTATTTTTAAGGAGCTCTGAAATTATAAAACAATCTGAACTTTCTGAGAGATATCAGAGTTTAAAATTACATTTTCCATTTTGAAGGTACTTTAGGTTAAAGTTAGAATTATTGTGTAACATAGAGAACTATAAAATAGAATAGAATTTAAAAAAATGGATCACTTTAATTGCTGCAATTCAGTAGATTTTTAATATTGGACACCCAAAATATCATATTTTGACATTTCATCAGACAGAAAAAAACCTTGAAAAGTAAAAATAATAAAAATAATTCTTATGATGTTAAAAAGTAATTTCCTGTGTAGTTATGTTTCTGATTGGATAGGTCATGAGTCAAGAACTCAAGAGGTCAACGAAACCAGTGTTCTAGTCATGAGGACAACACACCAAAGTTGCAAATGAACCCTCAACTACACATTACCTAATTTTTATGTGTGTATTATCTCTCTGATAATTCTGTGGTTTGTGTTGTTAGTGTGGGAATCCATATGGAACACGTGAACATAATATGTAAACCTGGATGTGCATTATGTCCATGAATAAATTCCTTAATCTCCTTTGCCTGAGTTACTGGTTCCAACAATTCTTACCCATAATAGCCAGAAGGTGTTGTGAGGCTCTGTTCGTTCACTAAAAGCATGAAATCTGCTGTGACAGCTTTACATGAGCAGTTCTAGAAGTCTAAAACTAAAAAGAAATTATGTGCTTGTAGGATTATAACCTATACAGGAAAGAGGTATTTCTTCCTTCTGTTTGCATAATCCTGTTTCATAGACTTAAACCGTATTCATTAAACTGGGAACTTCCTTGTTCACATTTTAAAATATTAAAACTATTATAGCTTCTTGCATTCTGATATTGTCACTGACAGTCATCATCTTCATTTATTCTTCAATTAAATTGTCAATCCTATTGATAATAATACAATAGTTAGAAGATACAAGAAATGCATTGTTTCTTACTTCCTTAGAGATAGAATTTCACTCAGAATATTTGTCTTATTTTGTTAAGATTAAAATGTATTTCTCCTTGTCTTTTGTTTTCCTCATATTACTTTATAAGTTTTGGGTTTAGGACTTTTTGTTTTGTTGTGTTTTAAGCCTTCTGGAGGAGAAGAACTTTCTGGGGAAAATAAAAAAAAGAAAACTGGTATTCAAAATAAACACTTCTCAGCTGAACCACCCTCAGCAGACCAGCAAACTCCTTCCTTTAAACATTCAGATATATGACTGTACATGAAAATCAGATGGGCATAAGGAAATGATTCCATTTGCCAAATGAAGTTTTGATCCATATGGCAAACAACTGCTGCTCAGATGAGCAAAATTCTGAGAAGCTAATTTGTTACATCCAAACAGAGGGTCTTGCAGTCAAAGGTAAATACATCATAGCACCTTGCAGTTTTTATTTGCTTTCATCACTACTGATAATGCATAGTCTCTTATGACATGTTCTTTCTTTCTCTGAGTAACCTGCAAGGCAGGCAATAACAAACACACAACACACAGGATCTGAGTGTTTACCACCGCTGAAATAGGCAGTAAACAGGAACACAATTCCTCATAGTCATAGCAAATTACCACAGACATTTTCAGCAACTGTGATATTCCTGAGCTTACAAGAGAGCCACTCCAGAAAGATTTCTTTTGGTTTATGGTGTTATCGCTGTCACTCAGTGCTAACCTGTTTTTACCTCAATGTATCTAGGGTAAAACCTGCCAATTGATTGTATTATGGACAGTTGCAAGGGCTGTTAAAAATCCCACACTGAACAACTTAGAGAACATATGTGAATTGAGGTCCATGCTGTTTTATTGCCTGCAGCTTTTGTAGCAAATCCTAAACTGCTTTGAGTCTATAGTGATGTTTACAAATTTCTTAAATAGTGGTTCCATGGGAGAGCCACGTCATATTTCTTGTGCTCCACAAAACTGCCTCATGGAGGGCCTTTCCAGACATGTCCAGCATCATGTTAATTTGTGGGGAGCTCTGAGGCAGGAGGCTTGGAGTTCTACACTGAGACACCTTCCAGACATATCTGAAACCATGAATCCAAGCCAATGAGCTGCATGTCTTTTCTCAGATCCTAGGTTGAGTGTCCTCAACAACACAGATTTATGCCATGTCTTACTTATATAATATATAATCATATATTGGGAGAAATCTTTTGCAGAGATTTGATTCACAGGTCGTCAGGAACATGGTTTGAAAACAGCAACTAGTCTGATTTGTATGTCTTTCTGTTAATTTGTCTTGTGATAATATCAGTTTGATGTACTATTTTTCTCATGAACTTAAGATCACTTGTAGAGTTCAGATCTTTCATTGTAAGATTCAGTAATGGCACATTCTTTTTTTTCCACAGATGTGCTGGCAGTATATGAATTAAGGAAGTCACAGACTGGGTGAAAAAGTAATAAGATATTTACAGTCAAATTGTCTCTGGAATAAGTTCATAAAAACTAAAGGAGGAAGAAAAAGGGAAGAATGAGGCCAGAAGATCCATTGGAAGGTTTACCAGTTCTAGTTTGAGCAAGACAATATCTGAGAAGATGGCTGCTATATAGATACCTACATAGTTAGGTCAGTTATTATTTCAGTTCATTTTCTTTTTGATACTTTTTATAAAAAAAAGAAAGGTAAGAAGATAAAATTAATTATATTTAATTTTCACGTACATATTTGTCAAGAATAGTTAAAAGTCAAGTTAGATGCCTGTTTAGTTTTGCTTACAGATCTAACTTCATGATTTAAGTGTTTGAATACATTGCTTTGCCTCTCACACTTCAACCAGGTATAAATCTGAAGAGTTTTAACCTTACATGAAATAACATGTTATGAGGACTTAAATTTAAAAGTGTTTGTAATTTTTGTCTGCTGTGAGAGGATATTGTTCCACGTCTTTTTCTGTTACAACTTTTTCAATTATATTGTTTCTTTCAGCCTTTTCTTCTTGATTATGGGATTATTTTATATATGTGTTCTTAATTTGTGACCCTACATCATTTATTTCCTCCATCAAAATCCCTAAATTTTGCTGCTCAAGGTGGAATTGAAGTTATTAAAGAAATCTGGAAAGCCTAACTTTGAAATTCAGGACTTGTCTTGTTTTCAGTAAATTAATCCCTGTCTTCTTACACTCACACTCAGAGATTTGGCTGGGCTTCGTGAACGAAGATTTGGGAAGGACTCTACCCCCACTTGCTCCAAGTGCACTGATGGCTAAAAAGGCCAATAAGAGATAGACAAATCCAGTTGCAAAAGGCACAGTGGAAGGACTCCTTAGGTGGTATCGACAAGGCACGGTTCTTTCTACGTTGTCTTTTCTCCTCGAGAGTGATCCTACGTGCGTTCTCAAAAGAAACAGCAGCGTTATAGATGGCGTGTCTCCAGGCCTCCCAATTGGAGGCCAGAGTAGACCAACGATGATGATTGATATGGCCAAGGCTGAGATGTTGTTTCATGGAGTCCTTGTATCTCTTCTTTGGGGTTCTTCTCTTGCAGCAGCTGGTGGCAAGCTCACCATAAAGCAGGATCTTAGGGAGGCGGTGGTCCTTCATCCTTGAGACGTGCCCTGCCCAACACAACTGTCTTCTCAGCAACATGGCCTCAGTACTTGTGACTGCTGCTTGTTCTAGAACAGATGTGTTGGTCACATAATCTGACCAGTGGATGTTTAGGACTGTACGGACGCAGCGTTGATGGAAGCGTTCCAGGAGACGCAGGTGGTGGCGGTAGTTTGGATCCATATAGAAGAGTAGACAGCACAATGGCTCTGTAAACACTGATCTTTGTACTTTTCTTCAGATGTTTATTTCACCAAACTCTTTTATGGAGTTTTGATATATTTATTATTTAAATAGTACTTGACTATGAATGGAATCCATATGATTTGAAAATGTTTAAGGTGGGGTTTGTTGTTTTTTTGAGGGGAGGAGGATTTAATTGATTTATTTATAGTCCATTCAATATACATTCTACAAGGTATCTTTTTTAGAAAGCCTCAATTAGTAATTTTAAATAAAAAGTAATATTAGTCACCTACTTAAAAGAATTACAAAACTCATATTCTCAAGAATATTGTAAAAAAACCCCAAAGCATTAATTTTAAATACATAGCATATACCATGTATTTTGAATACTCTGTTTGCAGTAGTGTTCTTATTTAAAGAGGATTTCCAATCTCTTTTATAATTATTATTTCAGCCTCAAAAATTTTGCTTAGTTCTTCTGGTTACAATTCTTTAAAGGAAGAAATTATGTCAAAGGGATTATGAGACTGAAAATTATCAGTTTTGCAGAATCAGAGTCTCATGGAATGATCAAGGTTGAAAGCGACCTCTGTAGGTCATCTGGTTGAACCCACCTGCTCCACCAGGTTTCCCATAACTATGTCCAGGGGACTTTTGAATATCTCCAAGGATGGTGACGGTCTGGGCAACCTGTGCCAGTGCTCAGTGACCATGACAGTAAAAAAGTGTTTTCTCAAGTTCAGACCGAGCCTCCCATGCTTCAGTTTGTGTCTGTTGCCCCTTTTTCTGTCACTGGGCAGCACTGAAAAGAGCCTGGCTCTATATTCTTGTTTGTATATATCTAGATTGATAAGATCTTCCCTGAGCCTTCCACTGGTAATGGAATCTTACACATCCAGCTCATAAACAGACATTTGTATCACAGACAACTAAATTTAAGTATATAAATCTCGAGTTGAGTTTCTTTGTAAACATCAAACTTTCATTATAAAAAATGCTAGCAAAAATGTGGTTTATTGCACATTATACAATAAACACATTATAGTATTTAAAAAAACTATTGAAAATTAGACTTAAAAATTTTCATGCCTTTCAAATATATACTTTACAAGTATTTTAGAAATCAGAAAAAAACCAAAACGTTCTTCGTCCATTTTTCAGTGAAACAGAGGGCAAAACTTGCAGAGAAAGTATGACTGACAGTTCATTTAGCTAGATGCTGCCCAAACAATGAAACACTTGCCTCCTTCAGTTCAATTAGCATCCATTCCATGACAGGTACAAATCCCGTTCCCTTTTTCCCTTAGCTCCTGGTTTGCAGACAATAACACCTAGGATATTGGATCAGATCAGAGCAACTGTTCAGCCTTGCTTCCTGTTCTGAATTACCAGGAATCAAGATTTTGACTTCATTCACTCCTGCATTCACTTCTGCAGTTCAGTTTAGACACAACCTGTAAGACTGTTATAACCACCCACTGAAACCTGCCAATACTGTAAAGAGGAGGAATGAAGAAATAAGACACAAGTGCCACTCGTCAACACATGGTGCAGAAAAGCTGGGCTAGCTCATGGTAGGACACTATGCCTGCCATAATAAGTTTAATGGCTTTTTTTTAGAACAACAGGAAGCAGAAAGTAAAGCTGAAATGCAGAATGTTGCTCTCAGATTTATTTTATCAATGTTTAGACTTATCAGATGTCAAACTACTCAGCTGCACACTGCCTCACAGTTGGGTTTGTAAGAAAGTCATGTTTTTTAGCTTTGAATAACAGGAATTTTTATTGTAAAGCATTTCAATCCTTCTAGATATTAATACTCCCTTATAGTTTCCAACTTGGGGTCAATGACTCCAAATCACATTGTATTTTGCCAGTTTCCTGTTACTAATAGATGCACTACCAACAAACAGTAATACCTCTCTGTCCATTACCAAAAATAAAAGGACTGAGTTATTTCCAGCAATGTTTGTAA
Source organism: Manacus vitellinus (assembly GCF_001715985.3). Taxonomy (NCBI): domain Eukaryota; kingdom Metazoa; phylum Chordata; class Aves; order Passeriformes; family Pipridae; genus Manacus; species Manacus vitellinus. The sequence continues at coordinate 14,002,079 of NW_021938999.1, forward strand.
AGTTTAAAGTATCTGATCTTTCCCTGCTTCTGTATTTACGACTGTTCAACTATATGATATTTCTCTGTTATGAGATCCACATGTAAGTCTAGGCACATTTTACTATTAAATTTAATTTTATTCCTAGCACTTCAGTCATCTAAACAATGTTTGCATTTAACCTGCTTCATGTTCTCCTAACACTACTTCAGAGCAAGATCAAGGCACACAGCAGCCTCCTTTCTGCCAGATACTCAGATATCCGGACAGAAGGAACTGTGATCTGTTCCAGGTAGGTCATCAATGCAACCACTTCAAGAACTGGGACTTTTGGTAGTTATGAAGTATAATGTGACATCCAGTTTAAGAACATTCAACAGGCGAATATTAACAAGCTCCATGGAAATGTCTACTTTTTATTCTCTAGCCACTTATTAGAAATACTGAACAACATTAGTTCCAAAGAATTGCAGTGACTCTACACTGACAGTTACCTTTATCACAATCTATTGTTATCTTACTCTCAAAAATTCATAATTTTATTGTTGTAAAATTAATGGTTTCCTATGTGACATAATATCAGATGCTCTTCAGATACGTGCACTGTCTAGAAAACAGTGATATCAAAAGTTTCCTGTTGGCAAGCCATGATTAACTTTGATAAACTCATTGTGCATTATGTCATTTTCTGTTTATTGTGAAATCTTCAATTACACTTACTCCAGGTGTTCCATATTACAAAGGTTAAACAATTGTTCCTCAGCCACCCAAGACCTCATTTTTCTTCTTTTAAATACAAATTCTGCAATGTATAGCTTCTAGCTATGAAGAACAATCTTCAACTTGACAAATTCTTTATTATTTCTTTCTACATTCTGTAAGTCTGTTTTCTTGAAGGTCTGAAATGATGCTTACCAGCTCTCCCAAAGTCAGCCTATCACTTCAATACACATAAATGCAGGCACTGCCCAAAGTCCTTCTACTTGTCAATGGAGAGACAGGAATTTTCAGACACGCATTTAGCTCTTAGTTTGAACTGGAGTTTATAGAGGCCTTTTTTTTCCATTTATTTTAAAGGAGCATGGGAAAACCAGGCTTTGGATTGCTCTGCTTAACTCTTAACGCTGAGGAAACTCTACCAGGATCCTGAGTGCACTCTGGGGACCCAAATGCCCATCCTTGCCCCCAGGGCTCCCCTTGGCCTTGCCACAGTGCAGGACCCCATTCCAACCCCCTGTGCCATCAATCCTTGCCCCAGAGAGGCCATAGGACACGTCTCCAGCCCTGACACAGCTGGCTGCTGAGCTGGGCCACCCCACTGGCTGATGGCTCAGCCTGGCTTCACCCCAGGTCTGAATCCACAGACCTGATGGGCCATTCAGGACAGGGACAGACCCTGTTTCCCTTTGCTGACCCTGATCCCAAACCCTACCTGCAGATCAAGGTCTGAGCCTGGCCTTGGCTTTTTGCTGTGCCAAAGGATTCAGCCTGAAGCTGGTCCCTGGCCTATCCATCTCCTCATTCCAGTAATTACTCTGTTGAATACTGGGCTTTGGTGCCGTGTTAGGTTGTCTTTTATCTTGAGCCTTCACTGAACAGGAGTCAGACTTCTACATCTTAAACATTATTAGAAGAGCCTTTGGCTCACTTGTTTTATTTTCCTTTGTAAAGGCAAACTCAGCTTGGCTTTTCAAAATTGTCACTTTGTTCTTGCTCTTTTTGACCTTTAAAGTAAAGCTTCCTTTAATGGTCTATCCTTTTCCCATTCCAGATAGACTCCCTGTTTATTTCTAATATCCTTTTTATGAGATGGCTGTTTATCCAGTAAGGCCTTTAAAAAGCTTTCTTAAAAGCTACTTTCTCTCTGGATGAGATGTGAATCCCAGATAATTTTTGTACATTTGCCTTAAATAAATTCCAATCTTGTTCTCCAATGAAGCTTTGAGCTATTTTGTCCAGTTAACTTCATTAATTAATTTTGTTAATTTTCAAAGTCTGTACTTTGGAAACAAAAACCAAAACAGATCCTTAGCTCCTGGCCCATCCTGCTGAAGTCATTTAGAGAGGAATGAGCCCAGGATGGTAATACTTCCCCCTGTTTGTACAACGTATTTGCAGAGTGATTTATACTAGTCCAGTCAAAATGCAAGTACTTCTGTTGATATTGAGTTTAATTGGGCACAGTAATGACTAAAGGCTTTTAAAGGTCACTGCATCCAGATGTTCAGCTATTAGTCACCATCACCCAACAAACTTTCTACAGTAAATAAAGATAAAATAAAGAAACACAGCAACCTTTAACAAAATTAGTGTCTGGGGCTGGTAGGATTATATCCTTCTGCTTTCTCGTCAGCTCTGTTCAGTTCCCTGAGAACATAAAATCTTACTGAAAATAAATTTTGCCCTACAAGAAGGAACCATCCTTGGCTTTATTCAGACAAATAGGCTTTACTTTCATGATTACAGTTGGAAACTTTTGGTCTTTATAATAATTCCGACAATTTATCCTTCGAATAATCAAGGTCTTTCTTTTTGAACATTACAATGTGTGTAATCCCTTGCTTTGGAAAGTATAAGTAACTCATTACAGATTCTGCAGTGCAGTTTAGGTACTAACACTGAAAATGAGTGTTTTTTAAGTTTCAAAAATTCATCCTAATGGAATCAACATACATGTTCCTTTCCTTTGGCATGTTAATAGCTAATTTATTCATCTTTCAAAAATCTTTACAGAAATTGAATAAATAATTTCTAGAAACCAGTTTTTAGAAATTGACTACCTCTGATAGTATTTCATACTCTTATATCATATTTTCATATGTTAACCTAAAATTATTTAGATTTTTTCTACTCTCTTCTTTTTTTCACTCTCTTCCTAAAGATGTGCATAGGTTTTTTAGAAGTTTGTAAGCTGTCTGTATTTCAGCTTCTCATGTTACTCAAAGTTTAAATAAATATAAAGAAATTTTCATCGCTTAGAAACTAGTGCAGGATTTAGTCTTCTGAGAACTCAAAAAATTCCATTGAAGTTGTTTTAATTTTAGGAATGTTTAAAATCAAATTATTTAAAATGTCAGTGCTCAGCCTGCTCTTACATTCAGAAATTGGAGAAAATTACTCATTCAGAGTGAATGGAAACTTAAGTAGGAATTGAAGCTACTGCTGAACAACTATTCAATTCATCATTGAATTCTGTACAAATGCTTTTCATATGTAATTAGAATTCACATAATCAAATGTTATGAGAAAGCAACATTTCACAGATCTTTTTTGCTTATCATGTTAAAACTTACAGAAATGCTATGAGAAACCTGTAATTTAATGAGATACATACCATGGAACATTCCTACACTGAAGCAGAAAAGCAATGCTATTGAATCTTCTTTCCAATCCATCTTTACCATGTTTCATCCAAAAGGCTGTGCTCCTTATTTATCAGCACTCTGCTTCCCCAGTGAGATAAACAGCATTCTTTAAAAGATATATTGCCAGAATTTACAGTAGAATTCATTTGCTGAAGTGATAAATCTAGAGCTAAACCAGAATACGGTCTCATTTAATCTGAGAACATTGTCACAATTTATGTAATGGGCTGCTCTAAAGGTTAACAAGAAAACATCCTATCTCTTTTTTCAAATGTCAGCCAAATATTTTATAGATTTCTCTCCATCCCCTCTTGTAGCCCCTTTAGTTAAATTAGCGCAGCTGTCTGAGAGATCAGATTTAAGGCCTTTCAATGTTCCCTTGATCTGAGAACAGATGCCTCAGAAGCATTGCCAGGCAAAAGGTAAAGTGGACTAGTGCTGCACATTATTTTCTAAGCACATTATATGCACAGAACTGACAGGTGGCTAGGTAAGGATACACACTGTCTATTAAGAGACTTTTAAAATCCTGGAAACAAGCTTACAGTGTCTAAAAGCAAATCTAGATAAAACACTAGGTCAATGTTGCCCTTTATCTATAGAAATAACCCACAGTATTTTGGTTGGTTAAAAACCCATTAAAAAGGTAGTTTAACATGATGCTAAAATTTAGCATCAATATTAAATGACAATGAATATACAAAAGAAAACTTTGAGACTCTGGAGAGCTTAGATGAAAATATGACCTCTGGGCACACAACAAGGAAAAAGTCTTTTCCATACTCTTGTTATTTTACCTTTTCTAGCTGTTGAAGGTAAATTTTCTGAAATTACTCTTGCAGTCTAAAATGGAGTCCAGGGTTGTGCTTTGGGCATGATCAGTGGTTGTCTGTCCTCTGGTGCCTCCACAAATGAGACCCTCCAGCCATGGACAGCTTCACCAATTCATTTGAAAACAACCAGCCACTGAAATAATGGAGGATGAGCTTTCTTTCCTTGAGCTTATTTCCCATAAAGGCTAGCTGTATCCTAAGTAGGTTGCTTGGCTCAAGGAACAAATAATTTGATTAGAAAATTAGGCCTCTGACTGTCCAGCTACTAGAGTTGATGCACCAAGTGAAATTAAGAAAATGTAATATGAGCACTGCTGACACCACCTCCTGTAGGTAAAAAAGGAAATTCGCCCTCAAATCTCTGATCATTAAACAGAAGAGGAGTAGCATAAGTTTCAAAGGAAAGAGTGGTCCTCATCCTACTCCCCCAAAAGAACAGACATTTTTCCTCAAGAGTCTCTTTCTTCTAACCAAGGGCCCTCTGTATGTGGACCACCGATGTTCTTAGTTCTGCTCTGGTCCATAAAGAGAATGGTCATACCTTAGTAAATGGGAAGAGATCAATAAGATATAGTTGGAGCAGAGACACAGTGTATCTTAGAGGTATATCCTGAAGTACCTACTACAGATAAAGCAGTTAAAAGTGTTATTCTATAGTGCTGATGCTGGCATCAGTCAAAATAAATTGAACTTACTTTACCAGAAATTGTCATCAGTTTCCCATTTGTGCTGTAAAATTAGCAACTCCAGCACTGATGGAAACAGCAAGGAGAAGACACACTACAGTTTAAAGTTTTCTGAGTTTTAAAAATGTTTTTTCAAACACTTGATGTTTTACTACATTAATTTAAGCATTGTGAAACATCCCATCCACCCTTGTAATTAAGCTACTGTTTATTTGTTTTTATGGAGTTTAAATTAAAACCATGATTTTTCCTACCTAAAGGGAAGCCAGGGTTGAGCAAACATCAAGAAAATCATAAAAGAGAAACTTCTGTATGATGTTGCTTGTTTTTTCCTATAAAATATAAAGGGTGAAATCCTAGCCTATTGAAGTCATTGGGAGATTTGTAATTGACTTTGAAGGGCTGAGATTTCACCCTTAAGAAACGAGGCTAAACTTTCCAAAAGCAGTCTCTGATTTGGAGTTGCTTGTGTGTGCCTGCTTGATCCTTTGACTGTGCTGAGCTTTAATGCTCTAGAACTCAGACTTGCTGATGCTCAGCACTTCTAAAATAGGCTCTCACTTGTCTTAATTTGGATGCTTAAATCATCACTGCACGAGGAATTAAAAGCTGCCTTTGGAAATTTTTAGCCTACTTCTTTAAAAAGAGTTTCAAAAAAACCCATACTGTACATATCAGGAACTTAGTTATTGTTATTAAAAAAGCTGCGTGGAATAAATTGAGAGCAGAAGTGAAAACCGGCAAGAGATAAGATCATGCAAATAGCAGTTTTTCAGTGTTGCTCTGGTTTTTGCAACCCTACTTCATTGAACATGTTGAAAAAGGGAGAAAGAGCCAGTGGGATATTTCCATCAAACTCTATTAAGAGATAAGAAGAGTCTGAAACTACAGAAAACAGAAGTGACATATTTACAGTACTTGCAAAAGGGAGGTAGAGACAATGGATTTGTTTAAAGGGCACATTTAAATTTAGATTGGCAGTTTCATATTGTTTAAACAATTTCCTCATCGCAACATTTTTTTTCTTCCAGAGCTCATGTACTTACTGCATTGCCATCAGTCATTATCAATAGAAACCTGTAAGAAAAATCATATGTAATTGGAAATAAAAAATGCTTAGACAGTATGAGTTGAACTCTTGAAGGTGTTTCACAAAATGCACAAAATTATCTCTGCTTTTCTGTCTCCAGAAGGTGCTACGAGTTTTTTCTCATGTTTCCCCCTTCATTGCAAACACAGGACTTGGCAAATGAGAAAAAAGGGAGAATTTTTTAAGAAGGAACAAAAGAGGAAGAAAGTTCACAGTGCAGTTGACTTCTCAATTGATGGATTTAAATTAAGAAGATTTTCCATATCAGTGGAAGCAGAAGAGGTCCAGGGATGTTCAAGTATGTTTTTCTTCGGCTGGAAGTATGGGATTTTTGGGAAACCAAGAAGTAGCCAATGCTGGTCTTTGTTATGTTGCACTGTGTCAAATATCTACAAAGAAATGTGAAACACCCATGAGGATGTTACATACTTTACTCAAAATTCAACTCCTTCCTTCCTGCTACAAGAAAGAGAAAACGTAGGCTTGGGATAGGTCAACTACCAGGCCAGGATAGTTATAGGGCACCAGATCCACAGGAAAACCAAGACTGGTGTGGTTAACATTACCTTTGATTCCTTCCCAATAACCTTATACAGATGAGATATACATACAAGTCCAGAGCAAAGCTTAAACTCATCTTCAGAAGCTAAGCAAATGGAATTTCAACTCTCCCACCAAAACTTTACTCCAATACTATTCTATGCCCCAAATGCAAAGAAAGGGTGTTTCTGGCAAACAAGGGATGAATTGATAGTATTTCAGATACAGAACACTTCTAGGAGACAAAATATGTATCTTGGAGATGGCCTGACATTCTCCTTATATTTTTTTAAGTAAACCAGAGATATTGTTCTGGAAGAACAAATGAAAATGTGCCTAAGCTGATGTCTCTTTTCTTTTCTGAAACACACTGCAGAAAGTAATGAGTTTCAAAACTATGTCAGTTGTGATGTTTATTGTTCAGATCATCTTAGCTTAATAGAACATCCAGTTCTTGGATATCATTTCTCACCTCTTATGCTGTAAGTGTTCTGAGTTCCAAAAGACAAGACTTCATTGATTAGAATGAAAATACATATACATCTACTTTTTTCTCTGTATTAAGACATTTCAACATCTTGTGCCTTTTTTAAAAAAAACTCAGCCCAAGAAATAGCTGAGGTTTAAAAGTTTCAACATGACATGGAATTAGTAGACACTGTACTGCAATGTACAGTCTTATTCCAGACAAAACCAGATACATGATTTGAAAATTGCCTGATGAGCACTCTTAGGACTGAGGTTCTTTGGTGTTTTTGTTTTTTTTTCTCAAATAACTTGTTTAGGGCTTTCTTCTCTTTCCAGTTCATTTTGCACAGTCTTAAATACATTTGCACAGAATGAAATTAATCTGGGAGATAATAAGCCAGTGTGTTTTCAGCAAACTTTGTAAGCAAAGAAAGCAAATCATACTATTATCTCTAAATTAATTCATCACTAAGATTTATATTTCAGCAATATAGAAGCTATGAAGACACTGCGAAGACACTATTAAAACTTTTTATTAGGCAATGTCCATTTTAAGCAATATAATGTTAAAAAAAAAGAGTTTGAAATATCTTTATCTCATATCTGTTTCATACAACTGATGTATCTCAGAGTAAATTCTAGCTTATTTCTCCTGAAAAAGTATACTTTTTTAAAAAAAAATGAAATCATATTTTAAATGAAGAACAGTCCAACAAGAACTAGCAATAATGAATATTGAGAAATGTTTTCTCCGGTGTGTACTTCAGAAAGATGTACACATTGTGTATAATCTGAAAATCTGTCAAGATTGTAATCTGTCCATGCAGCTAGAGCATGTTCTTGTGCTTAAGAGAAGTGCTATACAGGATCATTGTAAATGTCTGCAAATGGAAGCTCAACCAAATTGGACCTAACCACATTACACAGTCTGATACATCGGTACCAGAAAGGCCAAAGCTTCTACAACAAATCTACCATATTACTGGAAACCCTGGATGAAAATAAAATTAGAGTAAGAATAGAAAAAAACACAAATAAGAAAATACTACACATAAATACCAGAAGTATCAAAAGAAAAAAGATTCTGTTATGGAAGAGGAATTTTTAATAGCAATGAACTTGCAAAGCAACTGTTAAAGAAAATATCTTATTCAATTACATATGTTTTGTATTCTGATTGTCATGAATGTATGTTTCTATCTGTATATTTTATTATGGAATTTTCAAAAGAGCAAAAGTAAAACAGGTAGCAATGTTCAAATAACACTGACTTTTCCTCTGACTCCTTTGAAAACCCAAAGGGAAATGTGCAATCTGCTACCCTCGTTAGCCTGCTAATTAGTCTTGTTGAAGACAGACAGGAATGCTAAGTTGTACTGGTTTTCTATGAAGGTATAAGAAGATGGCATATTTGTGACTACATTGACATTACCAGAAATGGTTTTCCAAATCAGTTATCACACTGATTCACCAAACAAGAAACACGTGTAAGCAGTTTGTGTCCCAAAAGTGACATGTTCTTATGGTTGAATTTTTTTAACAACTTCATCCCAAAATTCGAACAACGGAACCAAATTCTGGCCTCCATTATACAGTGGCATATTTAATAAAAGAAAAAAGTTCATGCAGTAAGACATTCTCAAGTAGATCATGAGCCATTCAAATATTTCTGCTTTACAAATCAATATATATTCACATGTTACATCTTATGGACCATTATGATGATTTCGAGGAATAATTACATTTGCAAATGTATAAACAAAGTAGCACTAATATTTATATCAACATTGTGCAAGAGTGGAAGAAATCAAAATTTAGTTTCATTCCACATTTGGAGGTGATTGGAGTTGAGAAATGAGTTGTTTTGGAGATAGATTTTGGACAGCATTTCACTGACATTTTATTCTCATATTTATAAAAAGATGCATAGAATGATATTGTCCTGAGGCCATTGTCATTCATTACATTTGTAATTGCATTATTAAAAATCAAATAAAATAATTCACCATGTCAAGAATCTTTGAGTGCGAATATGGAATTTTTTCTTTCTTTGATCTCTGTTTTCAATATTGTAATTTAAATGTGTTCTTATAGTATCAGATAAACAACACTAACAAAACCAACTGATCAGTAAAATAAACAGTGCTTGAACTAAAGATTAAAATGGAACTAAAAAGACACAGTCTTACCATGGGCAATCTGTGCAAACCTGCTTATGTCTTTTAAAAAGAAATCCGAATTCTAGGACTATATTCAGAGTTGAGAGTTATGGAGGAATAATGGTGCCTCACACTTTTAAGGGTACGATTTCACTATATTTAAGGAAAGAGACCTTTTTTTGTGCAGTGAAGTCAAAAAGCTGTCTCCAATTGAATAATATTAATTAGTAGAACTATTGGACAGATATTCTTAAGAGCATAAGAATTTATACTTGCTTTGAAGGTCCACTGTTCTAATTGAGCATTGTATTCTAGCCTGTTAGTAAATTTCCACTCTAAACTTTGTTTCACAACCAAAAAATTCTTCTTAGGCAAGATATTTGTTTAAACACATCTGTATACTCTATGGTTTGATCTGAAATTAGCCACAGTTACAATAGCTGTGAGAAAGTGGTATGTTAGCTGTTTGTGCTTTGTTCATAGATGATGTTGTTCGAGTTTGGGATCAGGTTTCATTCTTCCAGGAAAGTCATTATTGTGATATATCTGAGTGAATCTGAAGTGGTATTTTAGCTTTCTAATTATTTTCCCCTTTTCAGTGATTGTTCCACTACTTTCTTGTGAGAACATAAAGACTAGCAGAAATCATAAAAACAGATAGAGAACCAGTAAAAAGCCACCCATTTCAAAAAACCCAAAACAACAGAGAAATAAAAGTAATAGGATTCAAGATGCCCTTTTACCCTTTAATTTTCACCATGGCATGATATCTCATGAATCATCTGTGTAAGGGACACAGCTGATGTCAGATGAGAACATTTAGTCACTATTTTTTTAAAAGGGACAACAAAAGAAGAGGGTCACATATTTCATTTTTAAATTTGGAAAGTACTGCAGAGATGATCCAAACAAAGCAATAAAGTGGTACAACAAGCCATCAATAAAAGTAAGCTTCTTAGGAAAAAAGTACCAAACGAAAAGGACTGCCTTAGTGTTCTAATTTCCCTTGGTGACATTTTTCTCTCCTTTTTTATGCACGTTATGAGATTATTGTAATTGAATTGTGTTAGACATTTTTTATACAGAATTGGCAAATAGAAAAGAAAGGCAATTAAACAGAGACCTAACTTTGACCTAATGTTTAAGCATGTGAGCAGTTCCCTAAAAATTCACTCAGGTACCTCTTTGAATTATTTGAATAATTGGGAGAGACAAGTCAGGCATTGAAGTCTTGGGGAAAGATGGGTTGAGCTTCCATTCCTGTGGTTGTATCTGCTGGTGGGAGCACACTCTTGTCAATGATACAATGTCCTATACACATCTCAGAGCTCACTACCTCACTTTGATCTTCTTGAGTCCTATTCTCTAGATACTGCAAGCTTTTTTTCATATAGTAACACCATTGAACTCCATATACAAGACTACAGACACTAATTAAAAATGCCTAATACCATTTAGCCCTTATGATGCATTCCATGTTTTCATAAAAAATTTAGTTCTACAAAAAAAATAACCTGAATATTTAGTGAAACAAGTACTTCAGGTACTCCTTCACTAATCATGTACCTGTTCAGAGCAATTAACAATTAGTACCCATGCTTGCTGAAGGTGAAAATAGAACTATTAAATTTATATTGCTCTCCCCTGTGTGTTTTAAAATTCACTTTTTTAATTTCAGTTCCCTGGCATGATCTACACAGGGTATTCTTAGACTGAGTTATCATTACAATAAATCATTTCAAGGATTTTTAAATCCAAAAGGAAAAGGTATTTGAAATCTGTTAGGCCTGGGAGACACCTTCCATATAATTCATTATTAAATGTAGACCAAGTCTAGAGACATATCAAAACTAAGACAAAAAAAATCAAAGATTGAGGATACTGCTTTTTTTTTGTGAAAAGAATTTTAATCCAAAATCTTCAGGTGTGCTTTCTTTCTGCTCAGAGAGCTCCTAACATTATGGACAGAGATTACTTTCCTGGTAGTGAATGAGTGCCAGAGACACCTAACTGTACATGTGCTAAAAATTAGCTCAGATAAAGACTTGTAAAGTTAGGTGAGGTCAAGCCCACCGATTAGTCCTTGACTTGTAAGACCAGCAGATGAAACAACAGGAAAAAAAGTAACTTCTCATTCTATTCCTTTCAATCTTTTAAGTATCATTGCAATAACAGTTTTCTCTTTCCAGAAAAGTTGTTGATTTCTCCTTCAGTAGGCCTCTTTCTGGCCTTTCATATATATTTCTGGCTTTTTGTCAAAGGCTACAAGGAAAACAAGATTTCTTGCATCAAGTTTGCATCTTCTTCATTCTCTCATTTTCATTTTCCCAGAGTATTCTCTTCACTGTAGTGTGTCTTTAAGAGCTTCACAGAATCACCAGGGGTATGATGCTCTCTCTTTTCCATCTGCTGAACCAGCTGTCTTATTCTTCCTTCCTCCTCATTCTGTTGTTTCTTCTTTCTCATTATCCCCGTGTGACTATTCTTGCTTTGCCTCTTTACTATATTAATTCCTTACTTTTCACTTACCTCTCAGAACACATGCATTTAGGTGATTTTGCAGAAGAATAGATCTACATAGTCCAGTGAAATGGAAAGGAACGTATAATTTTCTGATTACCATCCAGCAGATCAGTAGAAAAATTAAAGCCTGTGCTAAATTGACCTGAGATTGTGATTATCTATTTTCAAAACAGATGGAGAACCATAGGAAAGAACAGAGGAATGCTTATAGCTTTCAACAACTGACCTGTTGTCTTGTTGGTGGTATTATCCTGTAAAAAGATCCTGGTTCAATGTCTTGTTTAAAATTTGAAAATTGCTGTTCTTTAACTAATTTAGGAGTCTCAAGCTTACCATTACTAGTAAATTTACAGCTGTTCCATCCATCATCAACTTGCTAATAGGCAGTTGTGCAACTCTCAGGAGCCTGACCTAAGAAATAAGAGCAGTAGGTAGCTGCTACATCTGGAATCCCATTCCACCTCAGGAGCTTCTTAACAACATTCTCAGATGTGTAAATGATCCATTTGTAACCTGAGGGAATTGCTACAAGTATAAAAAGCTACTAGCACGGAATGAGATGAACCTTTCACATTGTGATGAGAACCTGCTGGAACAGAGAATCCCTGTACACCAAACTAGTACTGCACAGGTCAGGAGAAGAAAATTTGCAAATAATTATCAAAAATAATTATGAAAAGCCACTGAACTTTGACGCAGGTCTATTCTCTTTCATGGGATCTGTATTATCTGTTTTTTCTTCTAAATCTCAGACTGCTTATAACATCTCAGTTGTTGCTTTCACTGCAGAATAACCATTCAATCCAGCACATGAGCCATGGTAGCTTCCCTCTGAATCTCTTTTTCTGGCCTGGCTCAAAGCCTAGTTGATCTTCCTGTTGTCCTTAACGCATTTAGTCATTTCCCTTCTTCTTGGCAGCCAGTTTCTCCCTGGCCCTCATGATTGTTCTTCACTGCTCATTTCTCTAACTGCTCTGTCAGCAGACCCACTGTTTCCTCATTATCAGCCTTTACATCAGGACTCCCCCTTTTCCATGTTTATTTCCTTATTTATTTATATGGATTTTTGGCTGCCATGCCTAGACTAACTACTTAGAATTTACACATCTATGCTCCAGAGCTTTTAGAATTATGTTCTCACTCATACTGTTCTCATCTAGAATAGCTCATCTAGAATAATTTGTCTGTTAAGTCAAATAATCAAGGCAAGTTGTCTACACTGCTTTCCTTAATAATCACATCCCCCTAAAGTTTCTGCAGTGACCATTTCCGCAGCTGATACATCCATAATATAATTCCAACATCTCTTCTTGCTTTCCAGTCCATATATCACATAGCCATTGCCAGCCTCTTATTCAAAGGGTGTATTCCTTGTCTTATCAGTTATTGCATTTTTTCACCCCATTCGCTGTTCCCATGCTTCTTTCTTGAGTTCATAGACATAAAGTTGGAAAATCAAAGTAACTGAAGAAAAGAGGAGGAAAGTCCAGGACCAGTCTCTCTGCTGGGTAATTATATGACCTCATTGTCATGCTTTCCTCTCCTCTCGTGAGTTTCTGGATTGTGACACACTGAGTTTAAATGACATATTTTTGAATAATTTTTTTGGTAAGAATCCTAGAAAATTCTTGGCCAAATAAAGATCGAAATGATAGAGGCAATTTTTCTGGTTTTAACATTAAAAGAAAAAAATTATAATAGGGACTTGTGAAAGTTCAGAATAAATTGGTAGAATTGTTGGCTGAGATTGCAACTCTGCTATGTAGTGGGGATTCCTTCACAGATCCATCTTAAAGTCATAAATTCTTAAGGACAATTGCTATAATGAGAAAAAACCAACCAACCAAACAAAAAAACACTCTTTTTTTGAGAAGACACAGACATAGTCAGATCATATAATTTGATCTTGTCTGGGGGTTGTTCTGGATGGTTGCAATACCCAAGTCTGCACTTTCACTTCCTAAACATTCTTCCAGGGGCAGAAATCTCTCGATGACTCAACATCACCTTCAGAAACTACAACTATTGTTCTCTGAGGAGTTTAGTTCCCGTTCTTTTTCTTTTGGTTAGATAATTGCAATGTGTTTTTAATCTCTAGGTCTAACTGATCCAACAACCATGTTAGCAAATATTCCTTTTCAAACATGAAGTGCAAACATCTCTGATAAAATGAGAAAATTCCAGTATCTAGACTGTTTCAAGTACCACTGTTTTACATGTCTCCACTCACTTGGTTGTTCTTTTTTTTTATGGAGTGCATAAATTACAGAGGCTGCTTTAGCACCGAGTAAGTATACAAGGTGTTAAGAAATCTAGGTGTGATTGATTTGACTAAATGTTGATGACTTTATCTAAACTTAGTTAGTGAGGCCCCTGTCACAGTCAGTGCAAAGAAGCAATCATGGCACTATTATGTTTATCATAAGCTGGATATCTAAAACAGGTTAGAGAAATGTGCCCTTTCCCCTTTATTAATAAAAGAAGCATGGAGAGATTATTTCTGATGTAGATAGCTATGCTATACACATGTAGCATTTACTGATAAAAATGTTATCTTTGTAATTTAACCCCTTCTTAGCCATTGTGGGCCTAACTGTTCGTTAGCAACAGCTCTACTGATAACTGCCACTTCCTCCAAGACTCTGAATAAAAACCTTTCAAGAAAATCAAATTACTGATCAAGTGAAAGAAAAGCAGTCATGGTTTAACTTCACTTTGCCTGAAATTCACTTTGTAGTTATGACAGAAAATGTCACCAAACCATGCAGAAGTGTTCAAAAGCCACTAAAGCCACCAACAAGCAGCCATAGGACAAGTCTTTCCCAAATCAGAGGACTGAGGTAGAGCTAGATATACGTATTTTCCTTTTCTTTAACCAACCCCGCCTTTCTGCTTCACAACCCAGTATCACTACTGACTCAGATCTCAAAAGTATATGTTATCCAGGAAGGAGGACTTCTTTTTTCTTTCATCTCTCATCTGCAAGTAATTCCAAAAGATGAATTCCCAATAGCCATATAAGTATGACTCATAAGTGATTCTGTCATTCGCTGATGAGTTACATTCTATATGTTCACCAAAAACCCCGGTAACCTCTGAAAGTGAATAAAATAATTGCTTGTAGAAGAAGACAGACACATACTTGTGGTAGGTCTTATTGGAATGATGTCCAGGCTACCTAGAAGGCCAGTATTGGCCGAAGAATAAGGAAAACTTTCTTCATCAATTACCATGGAAAGTCTACCAAAAGCTGGCAACTACCAAACAAAATTTCTAGAGATGATTTGCCACTGCACATGCTTAAATCCCTTATCTTCAAATCCCTAAAATATTTATATGTTCTGCTTTTCTTTACATATCTGCATTCACCTTGACACCACATATACTGGTGATTTAATGCAGAATTAGTTTGAGATGAAAATACAGTAAATCATGTTACTGTTCTGAAACTTGTTCATAAAAGCCTGTCTTTTCCCAGACATAAGGGATTTTTAAAAGAATTTGGAAGGAACTGCTTCTTTGCCATGGTTTATTTCATTCATCTTACCAGAAAAGTGGGGTTAATGATGCCTTCTTGAAATGGGGAACAGATGGAGACAGGCTGCCTATGCCATGCCAGCTTGCCAAAGAAAAATTTAAAAATTAAAATTGGGTAGTTCAATTGTAAGAGCAAGCAACCTAATTTGCCTCTTCTTGTAAAGGAAGATACTGAGCATTATCCATCTACAGGATAAAAGGTGAAAGGGGACTGAGAATCTTAAATATATAAGAGTGCATTAAGACACACCCAATCTCTTTTTTGTGCTAAAACATGAACATGTCTGAATTTTGTTGAGAAATCACTTCCTTCTAAAGAGATCTTTTGTTCAATATTTCTTAATTTATTTCCTATTTTATTTCCTGTAAATTTGAAGCATTTGCTACTCTATCTCTTATATGTACATGATACATTCCATTGTCTCGTTTTCATCAGTATTTGCTCATAGGGATCCATCCTCCCAACATAGTTAAACTAATTAAAAATATGAATAAAAAAAATCAGTTTTATTTTAATGAAGATGGATTAGCAGTTGGGACAGGGAAGAAAGAGAGAAAAACCTCCAGCTTCTGCTCTATCTGAACCAGGAGCAACCAGTTTCACAAACGATTCTTTCACTTAATGAAATAAATGTAAGAAAACTAGTAAATTCTATTAATGCACTGGAAATGAAGAGGATTTTGAGTAAAAGCCCATGAAAAAATATTATGTAACACAAAATTGAACATTTTACATGTTCATAGCAGGAATTCTGCTATGACACTAAGGACCTTGGTCTTCAGAATTCAGACACTGATCTGAGTTCTGAGTGCTCTTGTTTTCAAAGTCTGCCTATCAGCTTCTCTGATGTTACTGAAGTCATCAATTTTAAAGCTTGCGCTTCTGAAAAATAACTCAAATAAGTGCCTGAACATGAATCTAAGAATCTAGTTCTAGCGATCTGGTTTTGAAAATGTTGGTTCAAAATTTCATGCTTTTGACTGTCTAACAGGGACATTTATTTGACAACACAATACACATTCTCTGATCTTCCTGTACAATTTTGAAACAGCAAAACATGTTTTCAAAATTAGCTTAGTAATTTGGCATGCAATTTCCATTAAGATGAATATGAGTGGGATGTCCAAATGATGTGGTATAGAGTTACAAGGCACTTACTTCCTTGATCATCAAGCCCAGAACTATTTTATTACAGAAACCAGTATCATACAGTTCTATCCATCAACATATTAAAAATAGGCACATTTCATGTCACTAGAAGTTTATTAAAGTTATCGTAAAATCTCACTGTGCTAATAGTTGAAAACTTTCTTTTCATGCCTGGCCTAACCATTTCATATTCATGCATTCTGTGTTCTGTCCACTTCTCTTTAAAGGATGTTTCTGCTCTCCTGATGCACTTAAATAAGAACATCTATTTAGACATAGTAAGAGAAGTTTTAGACCAATCAGAAAAAAAAATTGGATCCAAAATACTGATTTTAGGGAGCCTAATCCTTGGTTGGAAACACTGTGACTGTGGCAGCTGAGAGCTTAAGTTGTTTTTCAGAAAAAAAAGAAAGTGTGAGTAAAGATTTCTAAAAAACTATTTCCATTGCTTTAATCAAAATTCAATTTGTTCTTCTCTCTAAAGCACAGTATCCTCATGGAAGAAAAAACAAAGCCTTTTTTCTGACATAACCTACATTGCTAGTGATTCTGAAGATTAAGAAAGCTCTCTGTCGCTGTTTGGGGTCATTATGACATCTAGTTTTGTATTCCTAAAGAGAAAAAGTAAACTTGATTCTTGAAAACAATCATTTTCCTTGAGTCATAGTCACTCAGGTCATATTTATGACCATATATAGTGAAATATTTTGTACATTATGTGAGTATGCAAGAGGGAGAAGGAGACTTGGAGAAATTCAGTATTATATGGCACATTTTGTGTGAAATTTGGAAAATAACTGAAATAATGGCTTTATAACACTTAACATTATGATTCCTATAAGATTATTTATTTAGTAATTCTGATTAGCTTAAGCAAGGATACTTTTGCTTTTGACTTATTGGGGCATTTATATTCCATGTAAATGGTGTCATTCTTGTCCTGGGGAAGGATGTAAATCCACAGATCAGCCTTCCACTGCTTATGGAGCAACAAAAGAATCCTACTAGGAGGTCTGAAATATATTAATCACTCCTCCTACTGATCAAGACTAGGTCATTAGGTGGACTAGATGATCTAATAGTATTTTCCATTCTTAAGTAATAGGATTAAAAGAAAGCAACTGTACAGGGCTGAATTAGCCACTGGTGATATCATTAACTAGAGGAGACAAAATAAAAGTGTCAAGGATTCAGGACATACTTAACTTTTGAATTATTCAGTAGAGACTATTCAGGTTATATATATATTCAGGAACCCAAATTACTTGTAAATGACTAAGAAAAAGTAAACCTATTTCCTGATGATTCCTTTTCAAATAAGAAATTCTGGAAGGATATCTTGTAAATATGGAATCAAAAGAAAGTGAATCTGTATTTTAATTATGTCTGTAGCTGCTATAAACTATTCTTTCAATACATGTTTGATACTGTGATGAAGACTGAAAACTGCAGATTTAAATCATTACCAGAAATCTTTTCAGAAAATATGATCTCTTTAGTGAAATCAAATAGCTACTGATGCCAATTTACCTCTTGGAAAATATAAGAAAATTTGAAAGTATACCTTGACTTATTGACTCTCTACTTCTCAAGTGATCCCAGCTTTGAAAGTTTTACCTTCTACAATAAGGGGCAATTTCCCAGAAATGGCTATCATACCTGTATGTGGGCAAAAAAAAAAAGACCCTCACGATATAACTATGCTTAGCAAGTTTGAGTTGGGTTCACTTTATAAGGAACTTTTTTAATTTACCCCTTCATACCATTGTGTAGCAAAAAGAAAAGAAAGCAGAATACACTCTATGGAGCTGAGTTATCATTCAGATAAAAATACTAAGGAAATTTACCGGAAACGTTCCTCTGTGTGGTTACATCACTGACGTCAATTCAGAAGTTCTGTGTATCTCAAGAACAGATGTCAGTTTTCAAATGTTTTGTATTATAAATAAATTGCCTTTTGACCCGAGGAATGAGATGTACTTTGACTGTAAATACAATTGCTTATAGCTAAACAACTGCAAATTTCCAGCCCTGAGATGTGTTGACTTTTGGAAATGCATGACAAAATGAAACAAAAAAAAAAAAAAGAAAGAAGGTAGAGACGAAAAATGTTCTTCTGAGGGCAGTAAGAGTATTACTGAGAATTACATAAATTATTTTGCATAAATTTTTTTAATTAACATAGTGAGAAAAAGTATGAGTGAATATATGATGAGGTATAATGAATGAAATCTTAGAGATTCCTCATTTTACTTTACATTTTTTAGTTCTTTGAAATCTGATCAATATGTTAAGAAAAAAAAATAATTACAAAAAGCTCCAACAAAAGTCCCAAACTTCAAACCTGAAATGAAGTGATCCAGTCTAAAAATACCATTCTCTGATAAAACTCTGTCTTGGAGAAGTGAAACAATGTTACTTTCCTGTCACTGTTTCAAGTGAGTTCTCCTTGTTCAAAGATTTTAAAGTATTTAGTTGGCATAGAAAGCTGCAGTTGCCACAACAAAAGGACCTATAGTCAGTTCAGTCAGGGGCTCTGGATCAGGTTCACAAATTCTCACTGAAATATATCAGTCCAATCTTCTAGACTTGCAAGGTAAAATTTAGATTAAAGTGAGGGACAAAGTCCAAAACTGATATAAAGACATTCACCACTCATTCAGTGCCAAAATATGAATGGGATCAAAATTGGCCTAATTCCATGCCTATCATCTCCAAACCAAGTGATTCTGAAAATCTGTTGCCATAACTTTATGTTAAGTTCTGAGTGACACTAACACCTTTCTATCACCACCAATCTCTCAAAATGGAGCTCCTCGGTGCTTTTCTGTCTTGAACCATTATAGGGTAGATTATCTGTTCTTAGACTTGATGCTGCAGATGACAGAACTGCCTCCTGAGTTCTTTGCCTTACAGTCATTACACCAGTTCTGAAGATTTGTATGGATGGAAACAAAACAGTGAGTGAATTTGCACCCTCCTGCTGAGATATTGCTTTTCCACAGTAGACTTGGCTTTTACAAAAATTTTATCCTGAAAGATGATGAATCTGTTGGTTTGGGGAGCTTTGATGTCTTCCTTTTTTCTTTCTTCAGTGACTTCACAAGGGACTATCAGAGAAATGAAGCAAGTGTTTGTTGAGAAAAGACATTTTTCTTAACGATTACCTATCTAGATGAAATACTCTAAATACAATTAGTAGAGCTACCAGAAGTATTTCACAAAAAATGCTTTTCTTTGAAAATAGTTGCTTCAAGAAAATGTGTCCATGGATCTATCCTTTACTATTCTTTTTATTTTGTTTTGTTTTGTTTTCTTTGGGGTATAAGTGTGTGTGAGTGTTTTGTTCTGTAATGAAAAAAAGAAAGCAAAAAGACTGAAAAACTGAAACCAGATGAATCAATAGGAAAGGAACAGGAAAATTTTTGTACAGCTGCCTAAAATGTGGAGTTGGAGTTTTTCGGTTAGATAGGAACTTTTTTTAAAAAGAAAAAGAATGTATTTTCAGCAATCCTTCCTTTCACCCCTTCAGCACTCCCATTAAAAATGTTTCTTAGGAGCAGTTCCCAGCTATGTCTCCATCATGGATTTAAGCCAAGGCTTGGTGGCCATTCAGAAAAATGAAAACCAGCTTAGCAAACCCTTGTTAGCACAGGCTCTCAGAGATTTTCTGTCTTATTCTTGTCCTGCAGACAATTACTTCTCTTTGTGTCAGTTCCACCTTTGGAAGAATATTATCTGGTAAGAGCATCAGTTCATTATAACTGGATATTTCAGTCCAAAACCTAAATCCAAACTCACCATTCACTGATGATTATTTACTATCATTAATTCTGGAGGAGCTGAAATTCTTGAGGACCCAGTTTAATTCCAAAGTATGCTGAACACCTTGCACTACATCCTGGTTTTGTTCAATGCCAGAACCACTCAGTGACAAACTCACACTTGATGTAGGCACAGAGTCTACACTGAAGCCTTCCCATGCATAGGTAGAAGGCAATTTAAAATATGTTGTAATTTCAGGCTCTATACATAGGAGAAGGCACTTCAGTATAAAACTGATTGGGAAAGGTACAAAAGAAATGGAATGTAGGGGGTTTTGCTTGAAAAAGTGTCCTTGGTCCACAACCGAGTGTGAACTTTCTCAAATCCTGTATCCACAAGGTCCCTCTCACATAGAACAGAGAGATCTATAAACTATGATACATGTATCAGCAGGTCCATTAGTGGAACTCTTTATAACTGAATTGATAGAAAACAATAAAGGGAAAGTTCATTGTAGTCTCTTTTGTTTGGAAGTTTTTGATTGCTTTTGGAAACTATACATACAGTCTTCAGAATGTCTTTCTAAATGTGCTAGGAAGACTTAAGAGTAAAAAAGAATTAGATAGCTATAATCTTGGAGTTCCATCTGGACCTTACTTCAGTAGAAATGCTATCTTATTTATATGGAGAAGAAATTAATAATGACAATACATAATATATATTAACCCTTGGAAAATCCCTTTGCAGGGTATATGGAACTGACATTGATTAAAGAAGAAATCCCACATGTGTTTTTGTCCTGTTCTAAATTATTCAGGTCCTGGCAAGACAGTGCTTCATGCACATACAAAAATAAATAAATCTTTGACAAACCAATTGGGTTTTTAATGCTGGATTTTGAAGGAGGAAACAAGAAATTATATGTCCATCCACAAAAATTAGGAAAATTAATTTATTGGTGTTTGGGAGAAGATTTGTTCCTTTCTGGAAAACAGAAGGATTTGCCTTGTTATCCTAATAAATTCCAAACCTTTGGAAATGTCAGAACCACAGAGGGCTGTGCTCTTTTCTTTTAATCAGTTTTAGCTTTCTTGCCTGGGCTACCTTTACAAAATTCAATAATTCATATTTTTAAGTACCCACTCATTTCCACTGAGAAAATATAAAGATTCTTAGGAATCATACACTGGGTAGACCTAAAGCTATTTACCACAAACCTGGACTAAAGGTTACACTTTTTTGATTACAGAACTGCATAAGCACTGAGCTACACCTCCCAAAGAGGGTTCTCTAACTGTCTTCTGTACAACTCACACCTTTGTTTTTCCTCATTATTTTAACTTTGCATCATTCTCAGCACTTCACCTTTTCAAGGTGTTTTAGAGAATATTAATGAATCCATAGTATGGCATTACAAATTATGCAGTCAGTGTAACACTTCACAGCTCCAAATAAAAGTGTGATTCCACTCAATAGAAGACAATCACCTTCTCTGGCCAACCTCTACTCTAATAGAGGGGTAGAGGATAGCACTACTATTGTGTGAGCAGAGAATGGTTTATATATGGGGAATGGACAGGAAATGATGAGATTTTTTGCCTAAAATCCTACAGGATATCTCTGGTTGGACCAGGAGTACTGTGTGGGATTATTCTGAGCACCCAGTGAAGCCTATACTGTGAAAGTGTATACCTCTCTCTTATACTCAGAAGACAGAAGGCAGCATTGTTGGGGTGTCTGTCATCTCATCCTACAAAGAGACATCTAAACATAAAGTAGAAAGTGTCTAAACCTATCACTTTGATATATCGTAGGCAGAAAGTCAAGTAGTGAGCTCAACTGCAGACATCCAGAATACAGACACAAAAAGTTAGACGAAATGGAACCCCTCTTCTTCTTTTATGTTACAAGACTGTTCAGCTTTTCTTTGGCTATTCTTTGAAAGGAAGAAAAAAACAATTCCTATTTTAAAGATGAGAAATTGGAGAGGCGAATTAAAAAGGGAAAAAAGCCAAGAAAAGAAATAATACAGATCTACTGTAACTTCTTTGTAGACAGGAAACTATTTGAATGAATCCAGAACCTTGATTGAACAGTGAAAAGGCAGAATTAGATATCTCAGAAAGGAATCAAAGCAGCTATATGACTTTGGGACATTTTCCATGGCATGTCTTTTTCTTTTTTAAAAACAGATTCCTACATTCTCAGTGCCTCAGTCCTCTGTACAATGATCTGGCTCTCTTAGATGCCATTTCCTTGCACTTTCCTTGGAAAGTGTAGTGGCATCAGTCTTCAGCCATGTTCCAAATATTTTGCAGGCATTCAGAGATCTCTTGCACAAAAACTCTGCAGTGATATAATGTGTGTCTTCATACAACAAGTCCCTGCAAGGAAAAAAAAGACTCAGATCCTACAAAATACCTATCATCTCCATCACCTTTAACCTTCCCTGGCTCTACAGTTCCCTGCTGAAAACTCAATCTTATTCTGCCTTATAAAGTTGCTATTTATTGTTGCTACTTCCCATCTCTTTCTTTCCATGTTTGAAAAGCCTTAGGTAAAGTTGGTATCTTTGGACTTCAGGTTGTTGAGGACATGACATCCAATGAAAGCATTACATTACACCAGATGTAACATTCCAGAATACCCTTTTATGATTGATTTCACAGAGCAGAAGTGTTATTACCTGGAACATCTTCATTTTCTTTTTTCAAGCATGAAGGAATAAATTGTGATAGCAGCTGATAGCAAGAAAAAAAGGAGGTAAATTCCCAGGTACTTCACACAACTGGTGTTTCTTGCTGTGTAGAATTGTTTTGACATAGGTGTTGTCAGCTCGTTGGTGAGAAGGCAATTTGAAACATCTCCCAGGGTTCCTTATGTGACAGCCTGAAACTGTGTAGTGCTTTAGTCTACTTAGATGAGCTTTGGACTGTGTATATGACAATGTAATATGGGCCTCTGAGTAAGAAAATAACTTTGAGAAAAAAAACAGCTACCCGTGGACAGTGTAGCTACATGGGGAGTCCTAATGACTAAATATTCAGGATTCTCAAGGTTTTCTTTTACTTAGTTTTTAATTAAGTAATTAATTTTAAGAATAAACATGAAAAAGCACTTTTTCCAATGAGTATTCAATTCTGGAAGACTCTAGAGCAAATGTTTTCCTTAAAAAAAAAATTAAAGAATTCAATTGAAACCTGCATGGTTCCTGGCAGAGAAACAAGCTTTAGAGCTAAGCTTTGCTCACAACTCAAATCAAACCAAATGCTCAGCCTTTTTAACTTTCAGAAAACTTTGGCTGAGTCTTTTACATGCTTCAATTTTGCCAAAGATGTAGATACCTGAATTTATTCAACTAAAGATGTTTTTCCAAGACAAGCCAAATTCTGTCCATATGTCATGGCTGAGCACCACCAAATTTACCTTTCTGAGCTTCATGCCATTTACAGCATAAATGGTTAACGTTAGAAGCAGCTGTAAACTAGAGCCTGTGTATCTAAGCACTGGTTTATTGAATTTGCATTTTAAAAGCCCACAGTCAATTTGAATTCAAAATATGCAG
The DNA here is from genome assembly GCF_001715985.3 of Manacus vitellinus. NCBI lineage: Eukaryota > Metazoa > Chordata > Aves > Passeriformes > Pipridae > Manacus > Manacus vitellinus. Next base: position 14,025,739 of record NW_021938999.1, read on the forward strand.
TAAAGCAATCAAATTATCCTTTTAGCTTTCTTTTTCTCAGTTAAAAGAAAAAAAAGAAAAGTGTACATGTAAAAAACTAATGGTCTAGTGTTATAAACTGATTTTTAAAATTTTTTTTCCCCCAGAACTTATAGGAAGTTTCAATGGCTTTGCAGCCTGGTAATCTGAAATGAGAAAGCCAAAGGACTGCTGAGCTGTTACTTCAAAATCTAAATCATGAGTAAGAGTCATGAGTCCTGATGCAGCTAAGCACAGACTTCAACAAAGTTATAAAGATTTACACCAAGAGGGGCTGTCTTCCTGTTTAACTGGATCATTGTCAGATAAGCTGTCAAGCCATTTTTCTCTTTCCCTATCCATAAACACATCTTTCCTTTTATACTGTCTGGCATAAATATGCAGCCCTCAGAGTCACAGAGGCACTGTTTTTCTATGAGGGATATTTCCCCTTTCAATGACTGATTCTTCCTTTCTTGGTACAAGTGCCATACTGACACTCCTGGAGGACTAATGCAGAAACTGCTAGCATGGATTTCACTTATTAATGGCTGTTTGTCTTTTATATCAAGAGTGAAGTACTTGGGGCAAATGAGATGCTACTCACAATTTTGTGATTTTCATTCTCTTCCAGAAGTGCTGCCTCCAGCAGCTAAGTTGCTGAGATGCTGTTTTCCAAATCCTGCCTCGTGGCAACCCAAGTCAGTGATTTGCACCCACTCTGGGATGTGACTGGTCTGCTCATGCAGCTTCCCAGCCTGTACCAGACTCTGAGCAGCTCACAGCTCTCATAAACTCACACTGCAGTTTGCCTGAAGCCAGCAACACATCAGTATGGATGTCACACCACAAGTATTCGTTCCTACCATACACATCTGAAGTGACTTAGCTGAGCTGCTCGCTTAACCTTTTCTGTTCATTATACCTGCGGGAGGTAAATGGACTTAGTCTGTGCCACAGCCATTTAATATCATCTCCCAGCTCTTGTTGTCTTTTAGGCAGACTAACTTCAGGCTCAGGCCCAAACAGTGCTGTTGGGGAGAGTCCTGTGAGTGTAGTTCACAATTGCTGTACATGTTTCCAGCACAAAGATGAAGTGGGAGGCACCGAGCTCCTCATCAGGATATGGAAGTAGGCAAGCCCTGTGGGCAGGGACTGCATTGTCTTGGCACTGAGCGTGAAACAGGAGGAAAACTACACTCCTATGCAAAATATGAGAAAATAAAAAAGCAATAATTAGCCATGTTGAAATGCCAACAAATTCTTGGAGAGATACATTTTGTCCCAGACGAGTTGTGAGTATGAACTAAGAGTGTGACCCATACATTTTAAAGTCAGAGAGAATATTATAAACTTTTGGGTCGGTCACTTGCATTACACAGGTTGCACTTGTGCAACACGGTCATGTATATTCACATTTGGATTTGGGCCCATTTGTTACAAGGTTTCTCTTGTTTCTTCCCTTAGGCTGATTGTAATTAGAAATGAGATCAAGGCTGTGAAGTACAGAGTTACATCTAATGTACCGCACATCCATGGGGCTTTGCAATTAAGATTTGCAGCGGGATGTATCCATCAGCCTCATTTTTTTATTCATTCTAACTTCACAGAGTAACTAGGGAATTGTCCACATTAGGAATTTGGCTGGTGCTACATGCCTAGTGAAACAGCTTTATCCATGCAGTCCCACAGTGGAGGTGTATCTTCAGCCAAGGCTGCAGCCTGTGGTGAGCCATAGCTAACGGCCTGGGGAAATTCACCTCTAATCTGGGATTTTTTTATAACTTGTTTTACTGTACAAGCTTTTTGCCTGAACTAGTCTTTCCATTGAATTCCTACTTCCCATTCACCACAATTATAAGAGCAAAATGCTTGTGGTTGTGAGACCCAGACTAACTACTCCTGACCTACTGTAACCCTACAGTGATTTGTGCTGTATTAGGAGAATGCTGAAGGGACTGGGACCTCCTCTGCTGCTCTACACAGATGGCATTTTGGTTACAGACAGGGTGTGACCTGAAGGTAGGAGAATTTTTCTTCTTTCTAATCTGCATGAAGTAGTTCTCTTCTGATATACCCTATAGCAATGACTCCAGCCAAAACCGTAATAATAAAAACTGTTTTTATGAAACTTCATAAGTTACTGATGTTATGGACAAAGTATCATCTACCAAACACTGACTTGTTGTCGGTAATGGCTCATGATAGCTCAGCCATTCACAAATCTCACACCTGTCATTTCTAAGTCCTAAACAAATACTTTTCTACTGCTAGGAGCAGTTGTCTATACTGTTATAGTTGGGAAAACATAGGAGTGATGCCATAAATCTGTCAGCATAGATATAATGCAGGCAAAAGATAAAGACCTCATCCAAAACTGAAGAGAAAAGTTAACATTGTAAATTTGCTCAAGTTAGGTTAAATAATTAATGTTATTTCAAAAAATCATTCAAAAGCACTAAGATAGTGCTGGGATAATAAACACTTTTTATTACATATATACATGTGCTTTTTTATCTCTGTCAATGGGAGAAATTCTGAGGACAAGACTGCAAAGGAAAGTGAAAATCGGTCCTGTAGAACATTTCCCCAAGTAATCTAATGGGAACAAGGCCTTAACCAAGAAAAGCAGAAGTTACATCCTGGCCTGGGAAGACAACAAGGGAGGTAAAGTATCAACAAATGCCCCAAGAGATAGGTTGCTTCTATCAGGATCATCATCTAACAGATAAGCAGTAACTGTCCTACTGAAAAGATAGTTATTACAGAGTCACAGCTCTGTTACTACAATCCTTTTTGGCTTTAATAACACAATACCATGTTGGGGTTTTGGTTTGTTTTATGGGGGTTTGAGTTTACTTCTGGATTTTTCTTCATCCTTAAGTAGAATGGCCCTTCTCCTCTAGTGTGTACATGTTGGAAACAGTGAGCAGCAAAGCTCATCCTGATCTTCAGTGACTTCTGTGAGAAGACAGGAGACAACCTAAAGTTCCCATGTTGAGTATGAACATTTTTGCTCTGTTGTTTCACCATAAGCAGAACAGCAGAAAACTGATGTTTAAAATACTGCATTTCCAAACTGATGAGATACTTGATGCCACATTTTACGGAGCTCTGGTATTGCAAGAGAATGTAAAGGAATATCCACCAAAACAATGATAAAATGTAGATACCTGAATTTGGAGCAATCATCTCAGAAGTGTTATAGGAAATAAGAGTTTAATTTCTTTAAATTATTATTATTATCTCAGTGCATGAACTTTTAAGAAGGGAGAATGTTCTGACCTTAAATTCAACCTCAATTTCTCTTATGCAAGAACATACATTCCTCAAAGCGAAAGAAGCAAATGATGTACTTTAAAGCTATTCCTGTGTCTAATACAAGAATTCTTGTTTAGATAATTCAACAAATCACACAAGCTTTCCACTGAAGTCAGCAGGACAGCTCACACGAGATGCTCATGTGCCCTAAGTTTGCAAGATACTGATCTCATATTCATTATTTATTTATATATTGTTATGACATCCTTGTTTCTGTCTCATATTTTTGTCTTCCTTGCAGTTTAAACAAAGCCTCTGTCCACTTTATGCTTATGATTTTGCAAGGAGGGCAAGACAATTTTCGAGGTTCAGCACAGATATGAGTAAGAAAAATCTATCATGAATCTATTTTCATAGGTCTCAGTAAAAAAAAAAAAAGTCACCAATAAAAAAAGAAAGTCACATATGTCTTACATTACTTCACATTCATCTTCCTAGCGCTGCTTGTAAATGCTGCCCTGTGTATTTGAAATGTATTAATTTGTTTGCTAAAAAGGGTTCTGAGAAGCTTCATGAGTCACCAAACTGCATACAGTTTCTAGTGATTGCTGGGGCATATATTTTTGTGTCAGGAAACACTTAAACTACCAAACACAGCTGTTTAAAAAACAGTGTAAAATGTACAGGTGCATGAAAATAAAAAAGGAAAGAGAAAAAAAGCCCCTCCCAAACCCAAAAATAACTTCTCCAATTTTTCTCTTTTTTTTTTTTTTTTTTTTTTTTTTTTTTTTTTTTTTTTTACCAGGAATCTCTCTATATTCCTCAATTTTAAAAACCTATACCTTGGGTCTGAGAAGCTCAACTCTTGTTTATTTTTATTTTTTAAGCTTTTCTTCATGAAAAACAGGGAGAAAATGGACTATCAAAGTTAAGAAACCAGGTTACTGAAAAACAGAGAGTCTCAAATTTACCTAATAATTTTTTTTATTAAAAAAACCACAGCTTTTACTGGACTAAAGTACTGCAAGTAGCACTAAGTTTGAAAATTAATTTAGCCTAGATAACTGGACCTACCAATTTGAATTGTCAATAGACAACAAAGGTCCAAATGTGTTTCAAATTTAATATATAGTTGTTTTTTCCAGATGGTTAATTGTCATTAAAACAATTGTACTGATATTAGTCTGTATTGATTCTGTTTAACAGTGGTTTAACACTGTAAATTTCTTATTTATGAAGGTGACAGTTTGCATTTCAGAACCAGAATTGTCTTCCCTGGTAAGGTGGTGGGGGTCAGACCAACACTATTGGTCATGACATGAAATAACTCTCAAGCTTCTTCCCAGATCCCAAGAAAGCTGAGGGATTAGATGTCATTCTGGTTATTCTTTCACACCACCTGAATGCGTCCTGAGCTTTCTGAACAGTTAGATTTCTGGGGTATCAGATTTACAGAATCACACAATTCACATTCAGATATGAATCACAGAATCCCAGAATTGTAAGGAAAGGGACCATTCCAACTCCTTTGCCAAGGCAGGGTCACCTAGAGCAGCTGATACAGGAACACGTCCAGGTGGGTTTTGAACGTCTCCAGAGAGGGAGATTCCATGACCTCCCTGGGCAAGCAGCCTGTTCCAGTATTCTGACACCCTCAATGTAAAGTTCTTCCTCATGTTGAGGTGGAATTTCTTGTGTTTCAGTTTATGGCCATTGCTCCTTTTCCTGTTGCTGGGCACCACCAAAAAGAGTCTGGCACCACCCTCTTGGCACCTGGCCTTGAGGTATTTATATGCATTAAGGAGATCCCCTCTCAGTCTCCTCTTCTCTAGACTAAACAGGCCCAGCTCTGTCAATCTCTCCTGATAAGAGAGATGGTCCAGACCTCTAATCATCTTTGTGGCCCTCTACTGTATCGTCTCCAGTCCCTTCTTGCCTTTCTTGTACTGAGGAGCCCAAAGCTGGACACAACACTCCAGATATGACCTCAGTAGGACCAAATAGTGGGGGAGGATCACCTTCTTCTACCAGTTGGCCACACTTTTCCCAATACACCCCAGGATAGCACTGGCCCTCCTGGCCCCCAGGATGCACTGCCAGCTCATAGTCAACTTGTTATCCACCAAGAGCCAGGTCCTTCCCTGCAGAGCTGCTCTCTATTTTATCAACCAATACTGCTACCTGGGGTTATTCTTCTGCAGCTGCAGTACCCTTCCTTGTTTATGTATAAAAATTAAACCTAATATTTTACCTTGGGGGGTTTTGAAAATTAGATAAAAAACTGGAGGATCTAAGAGATCAAAATTTTCCTTTTCCCCATGCACACCCCTTACTCTTTTTGGGGGAAGTGAACTCTTAATACTGAACATGACACTGTGTAATGGAAATACTGATTTACCCCAAATAGAAATAAAGCAGAGATCCACTCATGCAGTAGAGAAATACTCTAAAGAAAAGACTTCAACCACTTTGGTAGAACTGGAATTCGATTATGAGTTGTCAGTGTGGATACAATAAGCCATAAAGCCCAGGCATCCCATATGTTGTTCATTCAATGCCCACGGCCACAGCTCAGGTGTGGGACCAGCAGCTCTGCTCACCCAAGGCCCCTCTAAGCTGTACTAGGTGTTGGGTGAGCAGGCTCTGAGTGTGCACACCCAAGAGTCATCTGTGGGCTCACCTGGAGTGGGATAGACCTTTACCTCTGGATTTATTGTAACAGGCTTTATTGTAACTGAACTGTTAGGAATAATAGAATGGCTTGGATTGGAAGGAACCTTAAAGATCGTCTCATTCCAATCCCTTTGCAGTGAGCAGGGGCACCTTCCACTAGACCAAGTTACTCAGAGCCCCATCCAATCTGACCTTGAACACTTGCAGGAACGGGGTATTCACAACTTCTCCTGGTAACCTGTCCCAGTGCCTCACCACCCTCACAGTAAAGAATTTTACTGTGCAGTTTTTTAACAGTCTCTTTTCTAAAAGCAAACTAACAAACAAGCAAACTGGAAGAGCGATTTCATAGCCTTTACCTATCAAGTCACAAACATGACATCAGAGTTGTTGGATACCTCATCAGCTTTCCTTACACTGCACTCTAATTTCAAGAATTGTTAGGCTTCATTTGTGGATTACATCAGACCTCCGTACTTCATGCAAAATAAAATACATTTATTTCCTCAGATGTATTAGAGACAAATAATTAGCTTTGGAAAGTAACAGGGATATGACTGGAGTATTTCCTTTACAATCTTTGTAATTCGGGTGGAATTGTTACAAAGAACAAAGCTCACATTGTTTCATCAAAATTTTAGCAGTTATTTAATATTCTTGTGAAAGTTTGATAGGTCACCAAGTGTCACATATGCCCTGAGATGTGATGTCATAGTGATTCAAATAGGTATTTACTGATAATGTTGCCATTTGTGGAAATTACTTCAAATTTCTCACAAAGAACACACTTTGTCCTATGTATTTTTTTATTTTTATTTTTTTTTTGGCATGAGGAAAATTGCAATAGGTTATTTTGAGAGTTTAAGGTATTCTTAAAACCAGTACTTTTTAGACTTCTTTTTTTTAAGGAAAATGCAGCCCCCAAAAAAGTAGTGAAGTCAAAATTAGCAGACATCACTCGAGCATAAAGTAGTTTCAAAAAGGAGCATAACAGAACTCCCACTGTAGACAGCAATGTATTAGCTGTTAAATACTTTTATTCAGTGAAAGTGATTAAACACATACTTGGCTTCATGCATGCGCAGTGTTGCCCCCAGCAATACAAGTTCTAAATTTAAATCAGTTGCTTCAGTTCTATGATTTTCAGACAATTGACTGCGACAATTGTTTGGTGGAGCAACCAGATGGCCCTACTAGAAACCTCAGAAAGCTTTTCCATAAATACCATTTCTACTTTCAGAACAAATGTTTCTTGAATTTCTGCAATCAGAAATGAAAATGAGACTTGTGTCCTTCAATTATTATGACTACTATTAGTGACACAAAAGATGGAAAGAGACAGCCTGCTACATATATTCCACCTCTATCAATCACAGTTACTGAGTCAAAAGGACAATCAGTTGTTAGTTTCTTTGGCATAGTATTACCATCCACACCAGTGTAATAATAATTCAGCTTTGCTCTGTTTGGTAGATAAAAATAAGAAAAAAGAACACAAAATTTTCTTCTCATATCCATAATTTATAACTGTACAGACTTAAATTCATGTTTTACTAATTGAAATACATTTTAAGTATTACATTCAAAAAGTGGTTTTTCTTGTCAAGTTCTATCATGCTTTCTTAAGGTTAAGTCAACAATAGTGGAACCCAAGATGAAAGATAAATCACCTTTAAAAATATTAATCATGAATTGTAAGAAAACATGAGACAAAATATCAATGAAGTCACTTAAAAAATATTCAGATCATTTTATAGTCTGCATCTGGTTCTATTTCATATAAATGCAAGTTGGACATCTATAACCTCTGGGTTAGTAACAGATGCTGTCATGAAGTTGATAATTTTTACATTAGCAAAAACTAAACAGTAATTTCAGGCCACCCAGTACTTCCAAAAGGCCTGGCACGGCCAAAGATTCCATTGCACTGTGCAAAACTATATCCAGACATGCTAGAAATACTTTTAAGATTTTATTATTGTGGCTTTAATTATGAATTTCATCTGTTTCAGGTTTTCCTCTGACCAGTGGTGAGCAATATCTTCAGATGCAGAGGGTGGCTCTGCTGTGTGTTCGTGTGCAGAAATGTTTGAGGGATGCCAGCAGTCACTGCAAGCAGCACTGCTGGAGCTGTACTGCTCAGAGGACCCTGCACGGGCTGGGAAGGAAGAGAAATGAGTCAGGTATGCAGGTGGCAAAGAAAAATCACCACTGTCCTAAATGACACAATGAATCATATGGATTCCAACCTCACTGGATACCAGTATGAACCTCAGAGTCACTGCTTGTGCACTGCACACCATGCATCACCCACAGTGTCTGGCATCTCATGGATTTATATACTTATCTCATTATATACTTGGACAACTCTTGCTGCCATTAGCCTAGAGAAAGAGCAGCTATTGTTTTCTATTCTGGTCAAGATTCTTCCAAAGAGTGGTTACTATCCTTAATAAAGTATGTCTGCTTTTCAGAAGTGGTTAATCCTTCAATCCCTTCTTTCACTTTCAGCTCTAAAAGGGAAATATTTGGCACTCTTGAAAATACAAACTCTTCCTTAAGTGCATTATGCTGCACAACGGTATCAGAAAAAAACTTCAAAACAACAGTATAGGACAATTTTAAGCTTTTAAGTTTGGACAAACAGACTTTTAAGTGGAAAGTTCATCTATCACAAGCAACATTATACCAAGAAATCAAATCTCTATCTACAGTTTAAATACAACCTCACTGATAGAGAATTACAGAATTTTTAAGCTTGGGAAAGACCTCTAAGGTAATTAAGTCCAACTGCTAACCCAGCACCTCCATGTCACCACTAAACCATGTCCCCAAATGCTACTTCCACACATCTTTCAAATACCACCAGGGATGGTGAGTCAACCACTTCCCTGGGCAACCTGTTTCAATGCTTGACAACCCTTCTGGTGAAGGATTTTTTCCTAATATACAACCTAAACCTCCTCTGGTGCAACTTGAGGCTAATTCCTCTCCTTTTGTCACATGCTACCAGGTAGAACAGACTGACCCCCACCTGCTACAACCTGCTTTCAGGTAGTTGTAGAGTCTGAAATATGTATATAGAGCAATATACTGCTGATTGAACCACTTTGTGCTTCCGATTTGCTCAGAATTTAAATTAGCTGTTTGGTTCATCAAGTCTGAATTTAATTTTACCAAGAATTAAATCTATGTCTGATAACCTATAAAGCCATAGCTTGAAGTTCCCTATAGTTTTAGTAAAAGATTCTGTAACTATTAGAGAAAGCTTATGCTCAGTACAACACTCATTTCATGTTGCACTTCAAAATGAAAACCCAGGCTTTGTTTTGATACAGGCTCATTATATACACGACGTAGACTCTGGGGGGGAAAAAGAAAAGAGTGCAGAAAGATGCAAATATGAAACAATGACAATTACTGTGTTTCCTAATGGTAGTTGATTCAATCACACATATTTTTTGTTACTTTTTAAAGGATTTATAACATGGATGTTCTGTGTGGGTGGGTAGGTTAAGTGAGAAAAAAAAAACAAACGAAAACAAAATGATTCCACTTTTATCACTGTCATTGTCATCCGTACTCTTTTGGAACTTGATTCTGGGATCCACTGGAGTGTGTAAATCCGATGAATTGCAGGCAAAAGTCTTAACTATGGTGAAGGCACTCCAGGGTTAGTTACAGGAGGGTGAATGCAGTTGAGCTATAAAATACAGCATTCCACACTATTCTGTTATTTTTAAATGGCTATTAAAGCTATTACTTAAAAAAACCCCAAAAACTCTCTAATCTCTCCACTAACAGAATATCCATTTACGTGAGACAACTTCTGGAAGCAATAAAGGTGCCTATCTGTGAAATGCCCAGGATAGGTTTTCATTTAGAAAAAGACCATTTTCTATTTAAGACATTTCACTCAACTAGAGACTCTAAAAGATCAAATATCACGCTATAGGTTCTCCTTCATGCTCTGCAAAGGAGGCCTTACACACAAGCTGCTTTAAAGCACAGTTCTACTGATGTCATCTGCCAGAGAAAAGCACAGTGGGGCTCTTTGACCTTGGAAAGCAAAGCACACTGGCAGGTTGCTAGAAGCCCGTGGGTAGTATCTAAAAGGCATACAAATATTTATGTCCATTGTATATTTTCCCCTAAAACCCTAATACCTCAAAATCTTAGCTTAACACCTAAATTCCCCAAGAGGTGTGGAAGCATTTGAAAGCTATTCTCTCTAACTTGCCATTTTTCTCAGTGAAATTTTAGGCATCTGAAAAATCAGATATTATGTAGCTAATTGATTTTCCTGCTGTTAATAGAGGGAGACAGAGAAACAGATAGATCAGTTTGTTCCACTTAGGTGCACGACTCTTCCCAGCACTCCCAGGGAGTTACCAGGCAGTGCTGACATTGTCTGGCATTCACCTCAGTGTGGTGGATGCACCTTGGGGAGAGCAGGAGGCACTACTGTGGTGTCAGATGTGCACTCTCTGCAGGCTGTTGTGGTTACAATTTACTTTTCTCTTGGCCATGTTACCCACAATTCTGGTTGCACAGCAAGTCAGAAAAGGAAAACTATCAACTGTACCAAGAGCTGACACTTAAAGCAAATGCCCAGCTGAAATACAAGCAATCTTGTACTGTCTGTCACAACTGTTCTTCCTGCTCCTGCCTCAGCTGCAGAACTATGCAAAATTGGATATGATCACAAGTACTTAGGGAATTTGGGGCTGGATCAATGAGCGACACATTTTCCAAGCCATAAAATAGTCTACAAAACCAAAGATGGGGCTCAGTATTACTTCCTGTTCCTAAGTGCTGAGGTTTAAGCACAATTGCTTTCCTTGTCGATGGGGAGATTTTCCGCTCGCTGAAAATTAAGAATTTGTTTTAAAGCTTGAAACTGTATGACTTGCTAGATTAGAATTGGGCATAAATATTAAAAAAAATCATAAAAAAGAAAACTCAAGTGATTAATGACATAAATACCATTTTCAGAAATGTCCCAGAAGTATTGTCTAATTTCAGAATCCCAAATCATAGCACCTAATAACTCTCTAGATCTTTGAGTTCTACCTACCTCTTCATTTCTTCTAATTCCATAATGAGATAATAACAATTTCTAAAAAAATAAAATAAAATTTAAAAAGTAAAAGAAAAGCTTAAAGCTGCTTACTCTTCTCATTTCAGACATTTCTTTAACACTCTGATGGCAAGACCATTCCAGGTAACCATCTAACTTGTAGGCTAGATTTCATTGCTACCTCTGTATGTAAGTGCTCAGATTCCCTCTCCCACCGATACCCTCAGTCTAAAGAAAGATTTGAACCAGATTTTACACTTTTGAGACAAGTACTATAAGTGGAAGCACATGATGAAAAGGATGAGTAACATCCCCTTCACCATCACCACTATCTCCCCTCTGCTTTGGAAGGAATTCAGTGTTGTCTCAGACTGTGCTGCAACCACAGTCACCAAACAAACTCCTCTCAGAATCTGGAATTTGGCATCTATTCCACTGTGTCTGCTTAACAATGGCTGTTAAAACAGACATAAGGCTGTAGCATTCTCTGGTAGCTAAAAGCCTAGATTTCACATCTGCCTCACCATAGGAGGAATTTACTAAGCCCAGACCTTGATCCTAGGAACAAGCTTGATACAGCAAAACAGAAGAATAAACTTTTGTGTTAATATATCTCCGCTGCTTGGTCTGTCTTTCAGTAGATTGAACATCTTCATGCCTCAATTTCAATAGAAAGGTTGTTTGTGCAAATGCAACTTCAAGAATACCCTCAGTGGCTGGTCATCAGAATAGTCCTCCCTTCTCCATGTCTATATGGCATGGATCCCCACTGCTCCTGGGAACACAGACGTCTAGTGCTCACCTAGTGAATCCCACTGCACATGATTCAGCTCCAGGTTCTCAAAGTTTCCTTGCCTGTTATTTCCATGACTGGAATTCCCAAAAGATGTCAAAAGCAAATCCTACCATTATATGGAGGTGGGTTTTTTGCTTGTTTGTTTTTGTTTGGGCTTTGTTAGTTTTTAGTTGTTTTTTTGTTGTGGTTCTTGTCTGTTTGTTTGGTTTAGTTTGGTTTGTTTTCAGACTACAGGCTAGCAGGACAGGAGAATGCTCCTAATTTCCAGGCCATTTGAAATTAGTTATTACACTATCTTTCTAGGCAAAGTGGATCTTCACAGTCTACAATTTTCTTTTAGAGCTAATTAATTCCTGAAGATGCTAGAGCTTATATGGCAAACTGACTAACCCATACCATAATGAGCAGTAACTGCTTGGACTCTCAAAATAGCTTAAGGAATAATACATTCTAACCACACATATCAAAACGTTGTGCTATTAGTCATTGTTACAGGCATGTTAATTACTCTTTCCATAGTGTGTATATTATAATGCTCAAAAAATTTATTTTTTAATAATCAAGCCACAGAATGGAGACTGAGATCACAAGAGTCTGGGTTACAAGAGCCTGAACTAAAACCACAAAAGTTAAAATGGAAATTCTGAACGAGATTCCATTCCCAATCCATGTGTTTTATTTTGTTTATGAAATAACTAATTCAGTGGCTGATAAAAAATTGAAAGATTTTCTTGAAAAGGAAGAGTGAATACCACTGAAGCCCTATATTTCATATTTCTTTCTCAACACAGCTGTCAGAAAACATCAGCACTAAGAGCCCACTAAAAAACAAACAAACATGAAAGTAATGGATAAAGTAGCAGATGAAGCTTTTACTTAATGTGATAATTCCTCTCTTTAAAAAGGCATACAACTAAAAGCAGTAGAAAAGTCTTTTTAAGAATTCACCTTCCAATCAGTAAGGCAGATGGTCAAAGCCTGGCTAGGGTCAGCACCATGTGTAGCCAGTTCCTAAACTCTGCTCACTGCAGAGTGAACTCATGAGTAATTGACAACTACAGTTATGTGAGGCAAATCAAAAATGTGCTTATCAAGGGAAACACTTATTACCAAGTTCAAATATCTGTTCACACAATATGGGTTGTACACTGCAGATCTAGTCAAGAAAATATTTGTAAGATCCAGAGATAAAAAAAGAGGTTCAAAACCCCAAAAGAAAGAGAGGTGTGGGTGTTCTGTTGAAAGGGGAGACTTCACTTAAAGGTGTCTGGGTTTCTGAACAAGATTTAAAAGTCAATTCCTGAGAATGATATTCTCAATTAGGAAAAGAGAGAAATTATTGTATGTATGAAACATGTAGAATAAACACAGACTTCAGATAATTTTCTTGAAAAAGACTCATTTTCTTTCCCTCCTTCCCCCATATACACTTTGGGAACAAAAGCTCCTAATAGACTATTGGAAACAGAGACATTGCTTTCAAGGTCTTTTGTAACAGGCAGAGAAAATGTACCATTTAGGGTGGACGTTTAGATCAGTCAAGCATTACAAGGAGCACTGGACTAATAGATGCAACAGTGAAGGGTTTTTATAACATCCATGTTATAAAATGTCTTGATTTCTGTAGATGGCGAGTAGCAACTGAGCTGCATTGGACAGTGTGAAGTCATCTCTCAAAATAACACAATATGACAGGCCAAGTGCATTTTGCTTTGATTTGCACAAGGGATGAATATAGAATATCTCACTGCAATGCAGCCATTCCCATATCGAACTAATGAAGTCAAAGATGCCTGTAAGTTCCAGAACTGTGAGGGAGAAATTTGGTGTTTTCCAAGAGTATCAGCTCCTGTATTTGATGAGTAGTGTATTGTAATGTAGAATTTAAACTAAAAGTCTACCACGAATGGATTTGGGGCTTTTATTTATTTCTACATCTCAATGGCAGTCAGCATACAGAAAACATGATATAGTGAGTTTGGCATGTGGGGACAATCATGTAGTTAGGAAGCAATGTTTAATCTAGTTGAGGCCAGTAATCTCTGGATGTTGATGGACAGTGTCATGCACTGCCTTGTAGCATTTCCACATGGGCGATCTGTTGCTCCGCAGCATTAGAATCTGCATTTGATTTCTTATTCTCTTATCTACTCCTCAGGGACTCAGTAAATCCATCAGAATTTTACAACTGCCATTCTCTCTGGGCTGTGACACATATGCAGCCAAGGATTAAAATCAGGCTTCTAAAACAGTTGCCACTTGCAGCCTCTGCCCTGCTCTTCTGACAGAGATTGGCAGTGCCACGGCAGGAAGTCTGAAAACCCAGCAAAGTACCTTCTGCACACCCCAAGCCTATTTATTAAGGTACATAGATCCACTTTGAATATAATGCTTAGCTAAGAACAGCAGCAGTACAGAAACTGACTCATAAATCATGCAGCAATCTTGGTCAGAAGTGGGGCAACAACTTGGGCGGGACCCATCTGAGCCATCTGATTTTATTCTGTTTCTCCATGTGAATGAACCCTTGGACTCCATGAGAGTTTACAAGTTAGGAAAAGGCAACCCTTCCTAAAACAATTGTTTCCGGACAACAGGGATACTTCAGATGCTTTGCAGATTCTGATTTTACTTAGAGCTTTACAGACTCTCAGTTTTCATTGGTTAGATTTTTTCCCCCCACTTTATTTGAAATTTTCACAGTCGCAATGAAGCAGAAATGAAGGTTTGCTGCACGTCCTTTTCTGAACCCTATGAAAAACTCTGTTAAGTCACTGTCTTCGCTCTCTCCAAACACTTGGGTGCAATTTTATAGCAAACTCAGAAGTCATGGCTAGGCTTTGTGAACGAAGATTTGGGAAGGGCTCTATAGTAAATAATGTAGGTTCTTATTTACAAGTTTTTATTATACAGAGTGAACAATCAAAATAGTCGTTGACTTTAAATGATAAACTTTTATTCTGAATATACTGTTTTTGCACAATAATTAACACAACAGTTCTAGGATTATAAACTTTTTATATCATTATTGTACAAATTTTTACAAAAAATTATTTTTCCAGGCTTGTCAAGTTCCACAAAAGTGTCAAGAGAACACAAGAAAAGGGAGAAAGACCTGCTTGCCTTGTAAGAGCAACCAAGTCTTTTTCTGCAGAAACGCACACTGAGCATTTCAATAAAAATATCCCAGAAAGCATGATCCAGACATTCCATACAACACAAGAAGAGAAGACAGCTTTGTCAGATCACAATCGCAATTTCATGGCATCTGAACAAGACAGTATCCCTTTAGCCTCAGTGAAATATATCTTCAAGATGATGTTTTCCTTTTAAATCATAAACAGGACAGATGCAAGTAGCTGGGAAGAGGGTGAGGCTAACTTTTCAAAACTCTTGAACTGTTTTCAGACACTTTGTTTGAATATTTTACAATAGTGTACAATGAGTATTAACAATATTAACATTGTGGTATGAACAAAATAATAATAAATCTGGCCTTTTCTAAAGGCTTGAATGTCTGATGAAGATAGGGTAAAATTTATCCTAAGGAAGGAGTTATTAAGATTTCACGGTCAGTCGACATTCCAAAAACACCAGAGTGCATTGCAGTGCCTTGTAGGCATTAATATATTTCTTAATAACCGGTGTTCCGAATTTTAAGGTTCAATGGGACTGAGGTGGTGTTTTGGAATTCTTACTAAGGAAGTTTTCTGAGCTTATGTGTTAATGAGAACAAAAGGTCTTAATGTCTCTTCAGTGACACCAAAACACTCTCAACCACAGCAAGTAACACTTGGGTTGTGAAGGTCACTTAAAAGGGATACTGCCTGTTTAAAACCAGTAAGGCCAGTTTTTAAGTTAGTAAAAGGAATATTGTAGGAAAACTTACAAATGGCAGCAACATTGTTGTTTTTGTCAAGTTAAGCAGTAAAGCCTCAAGCATTAGAAACATGAAAAAGATCATACTAAAATCTTAAAGGTACAGGACCTAAAAATATTGTCAATCAAACCTGCTATGTTATGTTAAAAACCTGTTACAAATATGGACCACGGTCAGTGTTTTGGCAGTAATGCTGGTTGTTTAAATGAAAAACTAAAAAGAAACCTTTCATGTTAAGTCCTCAAATCACATTTTGCACAGTACCATACTGTGACAACTTATATGGTGGTTATTTGTCAGACATACAATATGCTGCATGACTTCTGTGTAAACCGAACCAATCCCAACAGTTCCCTTAATGCTATTTAAAGTATTTGACCAAATATCAACAGAGCTTTTTATCTGGCTTACAATTTTTTACAATATATTGTAATTTGAAAATATCTCAATTTAAAGCCTAAGATCAAGTTTCTTCTTTCGAAGACAAGAGAAGACAACTATGATACGTTATGTAAGGGTAAGGACACCCTTCTGCATGAGAATTTGTATTTATTTATGTGAGTTATTTCTATCGACTGGTGTTCACATTTTGTGATAGCCAAAATTCACATTGCATTTTCCATCTGTGTGTTGGAATTTGCAGATATCAGGGTAGTGTATTTTAAAATCTTGACCATCACTTGGATATTCTAATATAAAACTTTAAAGTATTTACAATAATATTTTTTAAAGTATTGAGTTTTATGGGGACAGAGAGTCAGATCTTGAATTTTTAATTAGATGGGTATTGTGACTGGAAGGCTAAGTGTTTATAAGAAACATTATTCTCCAGGTCATATAGAGGGGCAGAGGAGAGGAACAAAGGACATTTTCCTCTTTGGATCACCCAAGAGGGCTATGTGTCTGCACGGTAAGAGCTTCTCCCTCCTTTTGCATTTGAGTAATTTAAGGGAAGTGGGTTGAGAGCAAGACCCACATACGTTTTCTGTGGAACCATGACTTTGTGCCTTCTCTTTTTATGCCTACAGATTTTAATAAAAAGTTTAGTAACTTCAAATATACCTTGCCAGCACAACCCTTGCCAGTGTTAAATAGTGTAACTTGTCCATGAAGGGTTTCTTTTGGGAAGCTAAATGAAAACTATAGAGAACTTAATATACTAACAATCTTTCAAGAATTAAAAAGAGCAAAATGCAAACAAATGTGTATTTTAACTAACCTTAGAGTAAAAGCTATGAATGCAGTAAGTATTGGCCTATTCCTACAAAACTTGTTCTTCCCATAAAATGTGAATTGATCACGTCAAGGAAAAATACAGGATGCAGTCTTGGCATTAAAAACACTTAAACCAATTTTTGTATCAGGTGGTGACTGGTGACAGGGTGAAGAGAAGTACAGCAATATGACTGAAAAGAAGAGCTTCAAGTTTATCTTCACCCATATTATCAACATTAGCTCACCTTCCCTGAGGAGGACCTGAAGTCATCCATGACATTATTAGAGATATTTTTTTTAAAAAGCTAAATTTGATCACTGAATAAAAGGTCATGATTTATTTTTCCTCACTCACTGTGTTCCCAAACATGAGAAAATACATAGCTGGAGTCAAGGTACATGAGAAACAATGAACCAGCCATGAGTACAAGTACAGTAGATGTCTGATCTTTCAAGCCATGCCATGGCTTTGAGGAGTTTCTTCAGTTTTCATAGGATATTAATGCATGTCCAATCATTTTTTTAAGCTTTTGGCATGATCAAAATTATATCAATCAATTGCCAGCATATACATACCAATGCTTTGCATTCTATAATTTTTTTAAAGAGCTAGTGTATTGTGCCATGTTAATATTTGCATATTGCAGTTGTTAGCAGAACTGTACAATACCAGCAGAGTTGCACATTCATTGGTTTAGCTGTCTTGCAATACTGTTTAGTTTTGAAAACTTAGAAAAAAAAAGCGCAAATCATATTTTGCATCAACACTATGCTACACTGTAATATTGTAATTTACTGCACCAACCTGTATCACCAATGAGGTTGTATAAAAACAACTTCTAAAGTTATTATTCACAATCAAGTATCAATGTGCATACATATAGATTCAAGGCTCCCCTTTTGTTTATATTTTTTCTAATCACAGCAACCAGGACATTTTGCTGTTAAATATGCTATTTTCAATAATAAATAGCAACAGCAGAAGTTTTAATATTAGGGGTGGTTATATATGAAGGAAACAAAGGGGGAACTTGATATGAACTTTAGAGAACATATACTTCCAAAAATAAATGTGTTAAATCTCATTTTTATATACTTAAAATATCTGTACACAGATTTTTATGTGAGATCACTATTCTGTAAAAAATCCAACTCAACCCTTTTGTTACAATAGCTATATTTACCCTATTTTCTCAGCTTTTTCATTGCACAGTATATTCAGAGCTCTGTTTCATAATATAATTTAATATGATTTGATTGCAACACATTGCAATGTTCAGTTTCTCACACAATAAAAGAATCACTCAGTTACCTTTTCAATGAACTATACTCTACCATCAAAGAAAACAAACTGAAAACAATAACATAGCATCATCATCATGCAAAATACCCTTGGAAACCAACGTTCAAATATCACAAAGACATTTTTTATTCACAAGCATTTTTGTTTCAGCCTTTGAATGATTCTACTAGCTTTATATGTAACTGCATTGTAAAAAGGTGAATGTTATGTTGAAATTAACATTTTTTCTGACAGAAGATGACACCAAATTTAAGATGAAAATAACTTTTTAGTTAAACTCTCCAGCACCTTTGTATTTTGAAACACAGTAGTTTTCTCCTTTTCTTCCTTTCTTCTTGCTTTCTTCTTCCTTCCCTTCTTTCCTTCCTACATACAATTCATCGACCTACCAAAACTTAGCTGGCTGCATGATTCATTTCGGAAGAATAAACCACTCATCATGAAACATTTCAATCATGCTGAACTTCTAATGAAAATTGGCCAATATTTTCATTTTACTCAACTAGTTTGGACAAAACTGATGTTCAAAGCAGCCATCATGGTGCTAGTAACATATACTGGGGACAACATTTTTTTTTCTTTTTTTTTTTTTTTTCTGTTTTTAAATAACTGTTCATGTAAAAGAATATAAATCTTCAAGATATCCAAAGCTTAAAAGAAATGAAAATCATAAACGTAAGCCATTGTTAGGGGAGCCCTTTTACATGAAGTCATCAAGATTACAACAACAAACAAACAAACAGAAAAGAATTTAGATTTCCCCAATGGAGCACATACAGAAGTCTGCTCGGATGGCATAGATGATGCAGCATTCACACACGTTTAAGGATCCGACACTCCAACATGCAGCCACCGTGGGCGCCTTTATGAATCTCACAACGACTGATCACCAGACACGAGCGCTGCTGTTCTGCTGCTGTCTGAATAGCTGACCCCTTCTACAATGAAACTGAGGCTATCGTTTTGGCCGGGTCTTGATTAAGTTATGCAGCTTTTGGTTTAGCGAGGTCATAACTGGCAGTGTCTGCTGCCAGATAACAGCCAAAGCAGGACCAGCTGAATTCCTACCATGGACCACAGTGATGGACTCAGACCAGAGGCACCACCACAGTCAGCCGAATCTTCCTGTCGACAAGAAAAGAAGAAATCATTTAACACTAATTACAATGAATTTTCCTAAGAAGTAATCTACAGTTTAGTTTGCAACATTTTGAACTATCATTGAGGCATCATTTTTGGTCTTATATACGTTATTTTGCTGACACAACAGCAAAATAATTCCTGAAAGTTTGTCTGATTTTTGATACAAAGGGTGGTACTATTATTTTAACCATTAGTATGGGAGAATCAAATACTTTCAAGGTTTACTACAGTCACTTATGAACTAGGTGGGATACTTACACCATCACTCAAGAAATGCTATGGGATATATCCGGGGGCCCCAGAAAACCCCATTTATATTCCTTAAAATTACATCAATTGTAAGACTCTGAGTATCACTTTATTGTGAGGAAAGACAGAATAACAGATAACTTTTCAAGATTAGAAAACAAATACCAAAATATGTTTATGTCCATTTCATCAAATGATGGCACATCAAAATGAATATGGTCTGCAGGTGAAGGTATGATCAAAGAGAATGAAAATTCTTTCTTTGTTTCTTATGTTCTATTCAAGTAGGAGAACCAAATTTCCTAGCATGTTTTCTTACATGTTTGATGCAGTTCAGTAGAGAAGACATGCTCCCCTTTGAGGGCTCACTCTGAGATGCACTGCCCTCTCATGCATCAGTGGACCCTACTATTCCTTATGCCACACAGCAATCACACACCTCTTTTCCTCATTCCTTTCTACCATTCATTGCTGTTCTTTGGTTCCACTTTGCCTATAATGCATAATACTTTTCACATTATGGACTTATTCATTAGTCTGGCTGAAATATATTTGATACCCGTTCTGGAGCCTGTACCATCTTACACCTTGTTTCTCAGGACTGATACAAACTGTGGTTAGCTCCTAAAACACCAGGACAATGTTCCAGCCATCCCCCCATTTCTTTGTCTGCTGAGTCCAGGATTCAAGGGTAGCTCTGAAGGCTAAAAATACTTGGTCTTTCTCTTGTTTTCACTGTATTCTGTACCATAGTATAAAAAGACGATTTCCATTTCCCAAGAGATTCCAAGCCTCCAAGGACAAGAAAACAGTGTAGATGGGAAGGAACTTAGGTATATTAGCAATTAGGGAAACTTCTTTAACAGGAGCAACACATTCAGGGAAGGACAGACAACTGCATCTGAACAGTAACAGCGTCTGGCTTCTGGCACAGAAATAAAAGTTATTTCAGAACAAAAATCAGAGGAAAACCAACCAGCAGGAAACAGCTCCTGGTTCAGACTGATATGTAATGAATACTCAATGTACCTCAGAAAAGGTTGGGGGCAGGAGAGTGGGTCAGTGTGGAGCTAAAAAGAACACAAGCAGCATAAATAAGGAAGGGTCATTAAACCATCTTTAATTGATTGGCACATCCTTAATCAAAACCTTCCAGTGCTAGGAACATAAAATCAAGATGGGGGAATGACAATCACTCATCAGTGAACCATCCCAAAATAATATACATATCAGAAACCTGGTGGAAGGACAGTTATCAGCAGCACAGAATATTGTCAGGCTTTACAAGAATGGCAGTATAGGACATGCAGCAGAAGGGTGCTACGTAAAGGATAGTACAAAATGCAACAACATAAAAATCTTACAGGAGAAGGGAAGTGTGATGGAATCTCTGTAGGTAAGATATTTCAGAGTCTGATAATAAAAAAAGTAATACTAGAATTGCACTGCTGACCACCCAGTCAGAGGGACAATATCAATGTTATATGAGACTGGAGAAGGCACATAAAGATTGGATCGAAACCTTATCAAAGAGAGGTGTAGAGATCACATTTTCAGATACGACAAATGGCTTTTGGGACAAACAGTCTTTAAATCTTTAGGGGTGCACAGGGCCCTGTTAAAAATTATTAGTGGAGTTGCTCTGTATAGCCCTAGTAGCTCTGTAGACCATGATGCAATAGGATTTAGCATTTTTGTATGAAAGATCAGGCCAAACAAATCCAAAATAGGAGATACTAACTTAAAGAAAGGTAACCACCTGAAAATTACCAAAAGCAGTTAAAAAAACCCCAAACAAACCCAAAAAACCTCAAACTCAAGAAAACAGAAAAAACCTTAACAAACAAACAAAAACAGAAAGCAAGGAAAAAGCCAAACAGACCTAGAAGCATCATCTCAAAAAGCAAATTCCTTACAAGGGTCCAGAAGCATATTTAGAAATATTGAATTAGATAACTAGGTAAAATTAATGCCGCAATTAGAAAAATCAATCACACACCACTCACACACAAAAGTGCAATCCCAAAACAAATGAAAACACACCACCACCACCCTTTACCAAAAAAACCACCCAACACATAACCAAACCCAAAACCCAAAGAAACATCCCTGCATGAATCAGTAGGGAACTTAAGTACACTGTCACAGAGAAAAGGTTGGTATTTAAGAAATCAAGTTTACTCAACAGGAACAGCAAAGTACATAAAAATGACAGATTAAATATAAACAAGAAAATTAGAAGGGCTGATAAATAATTTTTTATGACTTTCCTGCAGAATATGCTGAAAATTATAGTAGAAATTTTTTACTAAAACAAAAGCACGAAGGAAATATGAGGTTAGGGCAACTGCTTCATAACAGAGGTGTAAAGAGGGAATCTGGGCATTATAGGGCACAGCGAAGAACTTCAATGAGTTCTTTGTGTCAGTTTTAATTGGTGAAAACTTTAATGGTATTCCCTCTATACACAGTGCATTCTTCAAAGCAAGGAGGTCAGAGAAATCAGAATCAGTTGGGAAAAAATATATGGAAAATCAGATAAAGCAGACAAATTATACTCAATACCTTATCAGGAATTATAATATTCACCAAGAGTCTCCTTTAGAAACTTGGATGTAAAATAAAACCCAAAAAACCAAACAAGACCCAAAAATTCCTTAGAAAGAAACAAAAACTCATTCTGTCCTAAAGCCAATAGCTCATGTTAGTTGCCATTCTTTATCAACAGCAGCCATTTCCGGATATGTCTCTGTCATGTGATAGCTTTATAATTTAGTTCTATAGTTTTGGTTTAGATTTTTGTGTGGTTTTAATTTTTCTTTTTTCTTTTTTTTTTTTTTCTGGTTGATCGCACTCTACAAGTTCAAAATTCCTGAGGTTTCTTGTCAATAAGGAAGCCTTAAGTGAACTCTTCTGCACAGATTTGGAGTAGGATGCTAAGATTTCAAGATGCATTGAACTTTCTGGTTTATTTAGTTTGGCTCTGTCACTATTTGCATCTGCATTATGTCTTGTCATGAAGCTTTATTTCTATTCAAAGCACCTAAAAATAACCCTGTTGCATCTTCCTCACAGTGACTACCATTAAAAAACAGAATTATTGGTAAAGGTTTCCTCTCACATGAATTCAATAAACAGCACTCAGTGTTACCTTTTGGTATTTAGGATTTCTTATCATTGAAATTACTTAGAGAAGTCTTCTTTGAAGCAATAGTCAAAAGTAAAGCAGGAGATTTAAACATTTTCAAAAGAGGGGAGATGTCTGGAGATTAAATAAGAAGTAAATTGAAGGTCTTAAACAAAACTGTGCATAACATGAAGGGGAAAACCTCTTTACAGCAAAAATGGCATCCAGTATGGATACAGAGTAGATAGGCCTCCACATACTGAATTATACAGTATTTATCTTACATGTCACCTCTGTATTAGACTAAATATTAGGTACATTACATTGATAAATTAATCCTACCACTATATGTATTTGAAAAAAAACCCAAAACATCTCCATTCTGTGGTCTATTTCTATTTGCTCTTTGAGATTTTGTTTTAACTACATTGCAATTTATGATCACTGCTCTTACATTCAACAGTCATACAACGTTCCTATTGGATCGAAATTTTGCTTCTCTCTAGGACTACACAGAGCAGTTTTTAAGGGATTCACTATTAACAATAATAGAGAATGTCTTGAAAGCCTCATGAAGGAGAGGCTTCTTCTTATTATGAATGACAGTATTAAACTGTAACATGCAAAAGTATCCAAGGTTTATACATATATTTAAAGGTCAGGGAGATTTTAACCTCATATTGATCAAAGCCACATTGAATTTCTGCGGTTTGTAGACCAATTTGCAGTGGTAAACCAGCAGTTCTCTCAAGAACAATTTCTAAATATTGCCTCTGGAATCAGTTATTCTTTTGTGCCCTAAGCCAAGACAAAAATAGTAGTGGCAAAGAAGGTACAGTAAATCCTACCTAAATTAATTTTTTTCTCCCTAGCATTGAACATTGTAATTTCCTTGTGTGCTTTTACTGTTTTGAAAACTAGAGGAAACGAAAAAAAAATAAAATAAAACGGTATAAGAAAAGAGGAGAAAGTCTGATTATATAGCAATTTACATGAATTAAAGAAATCAACAGTTTCATGGAAATTACTGAGATTCCATCATTAATTTAAAACCAGATTGAGAAAAAACATCAGTTCTGAATGGTCTTTTTCAAAAAATGCCTTTTTCGAAAACACTTCCCCTATTCTTGAGCTTTAAGAAAACTTCTCAACTATTACATGTATATGTTATTTTTGAGATTTCTTCTAAAGTATCTTATAACAAAGGTATATAGCATTATTTTATCCTATCTTTACATTACCTTTACCTCTGCTAGTGCCATTAGACACTGAACTATTTTTAAGCACTTTCACTGAAATTTTCCAGCCCATTACATAAATCATACAAAAATCCTCAATAATAGATCAGTTAGGGATGTGTTTCCTGTGTTGTCCCCAAAATAATAGTCTGTATATCATTTCTCTTTGAAGAGAGAGAGAATTGTAGAAGAAATTGGAAAGAATCATCTTTAGCCACTTTCATTTCATCAGAAGTGTATAAGAAATTTCTTGCATTAATAAATCACATGTCAAATTTCCTGGCATGCTTGAGGTAGAGAAGTGTCAAATCTAAGTGTCATCTCCTTCATGTCATACTTTACTATGATAACTCTAGATGGGATTATTTTACATCACACACTGTGAAAATTATTCAGCACTTTCAGAATGGAAATGAATGCTTTTACAAACCCATATATTCATTGTTAAGTATCAAGCCCACATATTCATTGTTATATATGAACATTTAATTGAAGACAGTGCCAGTCCAAAATTTTAAAAATACACATGGAACTAAAAATACATATATACATACATGTTAAGCCTATATACTTTTTAGTCCTTTAGAAGTGCACTAGAACTATTTAATGTACTAAAATTTTGCCTGTAAACCATAATAATTCATCAGAACCTTTTGTGCTACAATGACTTATAAAATGGTAAAACAACAATATGTGCCAAAGAGCTTCTGATCTGGCCTTCGATGTCAGTTGATCACCTCAAAGTTGTACCTTTTAAAAGCATATATTTTAAATGCTTCATATTGCATGGACAAGACCTTTGCTTTTACTCAAGAGTCATTTCCAATTCCAATGCATGGTCCTTCATAAATTTTGTGTTACCCTCCTTTGTTTGGACTTCAATACAAAGCTGTCAAAGCTGTATAGCTACCCATGCACAGATCAGGGACATAGGTTATTCCATCAAGATATATCCAATTGTCTGGTCTGCTAATAACCCTCAAAGCTCCCATGTTTCTGGAAGTTGATGGGAGTAAGACATTCACAGTAGGGGCTAAAAACCTATACAGTATTTTTCTTTACTTTGAGGCATAGCAAAAAAACCAGTGTGCATGTACAAAGTAAGACTAAGCCTTTCAAGGCAGTGATAATGACTATTTTGTTATCCTTGATGAAAAGGAAAAAAAAAAAAACTCATCACGTTATTGAACCTGGGCAGCGGTTTGTATCTATGTTGGCTTCAGTGATTTTAATAAAACTACACAGATTAATGTCCAGAAAAAACCCATTTCCAAAATCACAAAGTTATTAAAAACAAGATGGATTAATAAAATTACCTCTATAAACTTTCTGCTGCCAAAAGTCTATCAGCTAAAATTATATTCTGTGGGTTTCCCATCTTAAGCAGAAAGTCCATTTTGGGCATAAAGAATTCAACTCAAGGTGAGTCTTTGCTGTTTTATGTACATTGGACAGTAGCTTTTTAATTAAAAGAAGGTTACTTGCAGAGCAAATTGCATGAATAAGAACATGAGATATTAATCTAGACTTTAAAGTGAAATACCACTGGCTTAGGGGAAGGGACTTTTACCCTTTCTTACAACCTTCCACCATGGTTGTGCAAGTTCCTAAGTTTGTTAGAAATTAGATCATTTAAATACAGAATAGGAAACTTCAAAATTACTCAAATACAGTTGTTAAACTGAACTTTAAGATTTTTTTTACTGTTGTTCAAGTGATAATAATTGAACCTTCCCTTAATTTCAAAGAGAATATACATTATTGAGAAAATGGGTTTTCTAAATTGCTACAATTTTCAATATTTTACTACACTAACTTTGAAAAATGCCCCTAAGCTTCCAGTTCTACCTTTCAGTTGGCTTTACTTTGATAGGCATGTGAGTATCTCCCTCTAGTGGTTTTCAGAGCAATAATGTTGATCAGAGACCCCTCCAGTCACGAATTTTATGCTCCTTATCTCAGCGGTTCTCTTGCAGACATGTTGCTATCACAGTAGCTAGTGACACAGTCCCACACCATTAAATTCAACACAGTCTAATTGCCAAGGCTTTTGCTGTGAACTCCAGAGTCTGCACTAGGTCAACATACAGGCCTTACCCACGTAGTTAAATAGGTTGATGCACAATATTATCGTCCATCATTAACTGTTGTGTTCATTTGAATGCAGTGAAAACTCCTTACTCTTCTCAATAGCAGCACTTAGAGTACTCATCCTTGCTATTCCTAAGTAAAGCTTTATTTTCACAGGTATTGCAGTCTCTTCTATTTACTTTTTATCTTTGTGTAGAAACTTTTCTTCTGTTCATTTCAACAAGGACAAACCAAAAATGCTTAGAAGGGAATGACACGTACTCAGCTGATACACGCGCAATCTCAAAGAGCCAACCATATAAACCCAACAGGTTCCCTCATCTTTGTCTGTGCTATGGGAGAGGCTCTTGTGTTCAGTAATTGTGATTTATAAGGCTCCAGACAGGGTTTTTTCATATTTAATTTCCCTTAATATTGCAATAGTAATTTGCTCCAGATTGTTGCTTTTGGGACTTGCTTCATTCTGTTTTCTTTTGTATGTTCAGTAAGTAAAAAAGTCTGCTAATTTTTTAAGCCAAGGACAAAACAAAAAATTAGAGAAAGTAACTGACCATCCACACCACATGAAAACTTGCAGAAAAATGAAGATAGGAGCGGACGTCATGGCAGAGGCACGACTCGTTGTGCATATAGGCTGATCCTATTAATAACGGGCAAAGTAGCAAGTAGAGGAAAGGAAAGAAAACACAGAAAAAAAGACATACAAGATGAGATATCATGCAGATTGCTGGCAGTTAGCAGAGTTAATGTGAAAGCATCCACCCAAGAGCAAGAGATTCACAGCAAATTTTGCAAATAAACTTAACCAAAACAATCCACTATTACAAAACACATGACTTACACACTGATCAGCACATCAAGCTAGTGAGCAAGAGTTGTACTTTCACACACAATCATATTAGGAGCATTTGGAATATTCACAATGGCCAAATAGCTTTTGGATGGTTTTTCAACTTTATTTAATCTTTACTGGCCAGTAAGAAGACTTCCTTTTTAAAACAAAATTTGGTTACTAGAAACAAATGTATTGAATATCAACTTTTTTTTAATACTACTGACATCTCAGTAGTATTTCCTTACAGGAAAAGCAGAGCACACTGAAACATGACTTGGTATACAGAAGTTATAGCCAACTAACTGCATTAATTTGGGACAATCTTTCCTTTGCAGAAATTGCATGAGGGACTAAAGATGAATTTTAAAAATATCTATTGTATCTAATGCCTGGCACTTTCATGTGCAGCACTTTCTGTCTTGAAATTTATTCTGAACAATTTAAATTCATCATAATCTCTTTCATACAGTATTTTGAAAGGTAAGGGGAAAAGCATACTCAAAATAATTTAGATATGTGGCACAGTTATAATTTTTTGCCTTCAAAACTTCAATGCAATACAGGAAGTACTAAACAGAACAATTTTAGTGATTTTAGTAAAGCAATGCACTTATATACCTGTTAAGAATATGACCTAAGGGTAATACAATTTGCAGAATTAGAAACAAATCCTAAACCACATATAACATTCTTAATCATTTAACAACACCTTAAATAATATTTGGAAACATTATTATAAAAATACTACTTTTAAACTAGGATTATCGTGTACTTGTGAAATCCACTGAAGAACTGAACTTCACAGCACCACATAGAGACCAAGTGTTATGCTCACTGATGTTTTGGCTTTTCAGTGAGAATTATGTGTGAAAGCACAATGATTATAGGAAAGCCAGATAAGAAAGCAGCTGCTAATTTTATGTTAATAATGGGATATTTGAAATAGAGTGACTATGGTCTAGAGTGAACAGTATGTTTAGTGATATATAGGTTACCAGGCACCAAGGTATGCTTAAACACAGTTTTCACTACTCTTCTAAAACAGCTCTACAATTGTCTTTAAAGATAGTCCTAAAGTCTAACAAGTTCAATTTTACCTGTTTGGCTTCATCAAAACAGACATCGGGACCCTTTCTGTATCGAGGTTGTTTGACCATTTCACAAGGATTTGGCCCCTCATCTGTTTCTCTGGTTAAGGAGCATGGCTGTTTTTCGTGCATCATACATCAGCAGGATTGACATTCTGTTTTTATTTTCATGGCACAAGAGAAGATTTATGCTAATTCAGATAGTACTGAAATAAACATCAATAGTCACAGTTCTTTGTTTGAAGAAAACCAACCCAACTCTCCAGATAAATCAAAATGAAATACCCTTTTTCTTACACTGTTTTAATCAAGAAAATAAACATCCTGCATAACTTTTTAGAATGAGTATTTTCAGAACTATACACAGAAAAAAATAAAAGCTGCATTCTTTTAACATTTTCTGTATTGCTTTTCTTATCATTGCATAAATATTGAAGAAAATATTTCATAAAGTAATAGACTTTCAATGGTACTGATTGGTTATAGGTTATATTACCTCTAAGTTATTCTGCTGAAATGAAGATCATAGTAAAAGCAAGGAAACCTGTTTGGAAAATTAATGCTATTTACAGGTTGAACATTGCAGTGAAAACCTATAAAAATGACTGGATCTCTTATGTGTACACTTATATTACCCCAAATATAGAAAAGATCATCCCACTGTAGGCTTTGATGGTAAATGACAGAAAAACTAATGAGATCTCATTAGCATTTCAGTGATGAAGCAGACAGGGAAAATGCTGTCCATACTAACGACAGAACATCAGGAGAGAAGTGGGAGCAGTGACACACTACTAATTGGCTAACTGTAAACATGAGATACTGCTTTATCATACATCTCTGAAACCTGTAATTTTTGATATTTAAGTGCAAATACTGTACTTCATATGTGCCACTGGCTAACAAGGGGCTCCAGTCATTGCAGCAGTCTTGAAAGGCATGGGTGTGATAAAATGCAAAACTGCGTTCTGGTGAAACCTGCTTATATTACCATTCAGTGTGTTGTTTTGATTTTTTTTTAATTCCACTGTAGGTATACACACATAAAAGCTAAACTAGAGTGTTTTAAAAAACTTAGCGTCAAAACTTTACTTATCTTAGTAGCTCTAACTTACACCTGAAGCAATCTTAGTTATGCAATACCATGGTGTGCTACAGCAGCTTCAGTGCAATAAGTAGAGAGACCAAGGGCAAGAGAAGGGAAGAGGATGGGGAATTTAGCTCTACAGACCCACATCTGCCTTCATGCAGACGTTATCAGACTCACCTCCCATTTTCTCTGCCATGGCCCAACTGAAAGGGAAGTAGAAACATGGAAATATCCTAAGAGACAATGAGTACAAGCAAAGCTGTACCAGCCAAAAGGAAGCAAAGTGTAATAATAACTATCTGAATAGCACCCAAAGGTCATTCTGTCTGCTTGGGTGATGCTATGCTACATCTGCATTTCACAATGTACCTCAGTTACAGAAAAGAGAGAATAACTTAGTACTGCATAGTTGGAAAAAAAATAAAATAGTCCATTTAGTCAATATAAGACCACCCAGCTGCTCTGGTTGCCATTTGAGGTCATTTACTGCTTTCTACGAGTTTTACCCCACAGGAAAATGCAAGTCATGTGCCCATTTCCCATCAAACCTGCTTCATTTTCTATCATGAGAGCTGTCCATAAATTCAGACAGTGGTAACAGTTAATCAAACTGTCATGGACTGAAGCCAATTAGAATATTAGGCTGTGTTTACATAGTTCTGTGATGACACCCCAATGTAACTTCCTTTTCAGTCCAAGCGTAGATGGAATTCTAGTTTTATTAATGTGGCAATGAATGCATTGCTTGTGCCAAAGAAACAAATCATCTGTACTACCATCTGCTTTTTTTTCAGAAATGGGAGAGGTTGTCTCAACTAACTTCCTGACATGGACAAAGGTATTACTAATTGGTTTCCATATTCAATCATAATAGTCCAAGTTATGATTTGATTTACCACCATGGTAAATCTGGCATGCTATCCTTGAGCCAGTGTTGCAGAGCAAGACTGAGGTGAATTTCTCCTGACCTACAATATGTGTATATTGGTTTTATGTATTTCCATCACCATAGTATCTACTGCAGTGAACAGGTTAAAGCAAAGAGATTGACATGAAGGTGGTTGTAAATTAGAACAATTTTTCACAGGCTTTTAACTTTAATGCATGTGTTGTAAGGACTCTGCTTAGCATGTAAGCCACCTATGTCTCCCGCCATCTCTGAAGAAACGCTATGCCAGCAGTTGGATAAACTCTAGCCTTTGGTAGCTAAAGCAGTTTCCACAAGTAAGCAGTTTCACAGATTTCACAGAGTGTTCTGAGTTGGAAGGGACCCACAAGGACCATCAAGTCCAGCTCTTACGTGAATGGCCCCTACAAGGATCTAACCTGCAACCTTGGTGTTATTGGTACCATGCTGCAAACCACTGAGCTATTCTCTGTTGTCACTGGTTCTGAGTACATGTTATGCTTCCATCAATTAACTATTGGTGTAGCCTCTCAACTTTTCATGAACAAACACTCGTATCTTGGTATTGCCCGTTTTTGTTATTTCTCTAGACAGACATATCCTTGTCTTTTCTAAAGGCTGAACAAACCCAGGACTCTCAGACTCTCCTTGCCTTTTCTATGCTCTAGACAGCAACCTCTTCGGTGGCCCTTCACTAGACTTCCTCCAGAATTTCAGTGTGGTACTGGGAAGCCCTGAACAGTACACAGCACTCTGGATGTTGTCTCAGCAGTGCTGAAGAGATGGGATGGATCAGTTCTCCCAGTCTGCTGACTACACTCCTGCTATCACAGCCCAGGATGCAACCGGCCCTCTACTGCAAGGCACAGTGCCAACTCATGTTCAACTTGTTTGTCATGAATCTCAGGCCCTTTTCTCCATAGGTCTTCCTAATAGCTCTGTCTCCAGCCTGTCCAGCTGTGTGTAATTATTCTGTCTTGGGCCCAAGACTTTGCCTCTGACTTTTTGAAACTTCATTAAGTTCCTGGGAGCCCACTTTTGTCTAAGTTCTCACAAATAACAGCTTTGCTCTCCACCTCAATGACTGCTGGTTGAGATGATTTGTGATATTATCCACAAATACCGGCTGTTTCAAGTATTCCAGTGGATACCATGTTACTAATATGTACATAAACGGGTCATTTTTCCCCAAATATATTCCAATATCCCATAGCCAAAAATCAATCCACACTATTAAATAATGTGATTTTAAAGGATACCCGGCTTCTCTGCTTGCATCAGTGGCTTTGGGTCACAGGAGCGGCACAGCAGTTGGCTGTCACTAATAATGAATACTAGATTGGTGTTTGAAATCTTCTCTGCATGATAAAGTCTGGAAAAAAAGCCAACAAAACCCTATGTTTAAATGAAGAAAGAAAATTCATATTTGAGAAGGAGACACAGTATTGGAATAAAAAAATAATACAGCTTCACAGAGTCAGTCTGCCTGCTACTGTTTATCTTTTTCATTAACAAACAGCAAGAAACATTTATAACAAATTTTGTAATCTTTTCGACATTTCCATGGTACTCTCTTTCAACTAGACTTGTTAGTGATAAAAATGGAAAAGAGCATAAAATTACTTTAATTGAGTTAATAGCTAGCTCTGTACTTCTGCCGCAGTAGCTGTACTGAGAAATAACATCGGTTCAGCATCAATTAACACTGAGAAAACCCCCAACCACAAAAACAAACAAGCAAAACCCCAGCACATAAACCTGTCTGTAAAAGGGTGAGGGAAAGGTTTAGGGTATGTACTGGATATGTATTAGATATGTATTTGTTGTATTTTCATGTCCATATAATTCCACAAAAAGTCTTTAAGTTAGTAGGGTCATCCACAATTTATAAATAAAACCAACAAATACTAGCAACATGGAGGAGGATTTAGGGAAGTGTGAAAAATGTCTGCGTGTTTTGTCTGTATTCACCATTCTCGGATGTCCTCTGTCTTTCTTTCCTGGCTTGAAATATTGTCTTCAAGGAGTTTGAAATCTGGCTGTTAATTCTAATTTCTAAGATATTTTCAGAAGCTCAAAATGCATGCAAAAACCAGCAGGCTCTTGTATGAAACACAGAGCAAGGTCCAAACTGCTATGTTTCTGAAGTGTCCAATTTTTTGACATAATATTGAACATCATCTTGAATAGGCATGTAGAGCCTGAAGAGTAATTCTTTTAATCACAAAATAAAATAGCTTTGTTTGCTTTATAAGACTCACAGCTCTTAAATCATAAGCACTATTGAATAGAAGGTAAATTAGAAGATAAATTGCGTAATCTTCTTAACCATCAAAAATTTCAATACATAACCAGATTAAAGAAAATTTTATCCCTCAGAATATTGCAGAATGCTTTTAAGTTGACATAATAAATTAAAAAAAATCAAGTTGTAACAGAGATAGAAATACAGTTTTCATGAAGCATATAGACTATAAACCAAAAAATTGACTAGAGTATTTCTACGATTCTTTAATTGTTAGAATTAAAATTCATTCTCAACGGTACAAAGGGAATGTAATTTATCTGCCTATACACTTCTCTGTCTTGGTTATGTAAGTTTGGTGAAATTAATCCAAAATATATTTTTTGTTCTTATAATAGTGTCATTATCTTTTGTAAAATAAATGACAATTCCAAAGTTGTTATTTACATTGAAGAAATTTTACCTGGAGCAATTTATACAGTCTACAATCCCACCAAAGGATTTATCATCATTTTCGAAGAAATATTGAGTTTGCTCAGTGATGCAGCTTGTTTTAGGCAGAGCAGCACCGAAATCATCATCTTCCATATCAGCTGACATAAAGAAAACAAGAAAATAAATAAACAATGACAATTAAAGTCCCAGACATAATGGGGAGATCCAAATGTGGCTCCCAGCCTAGGTTCTTACCTTCTACTTCACTCAAAGTTGACTCTTTAACATTCTCTTGACTTACCTGCTTCAAGGAACCGTGGAAAAGTCAAGCTCAAAAACAGCTGCTGTAAGATAGACCTGAACACAGAAAGACAACATGTATTCATTAAAGGCTCTTTTTCTTCCATGTATTTAATGGATACTTGAAAACTAGTCAAATACGAGTTATTAAAAATAAAATCTTTTTTTTTTTACACTTTTGCCTGTTATTAAAGCTGTCTTTCTTTAAAACTTACAGTTTGACTCTGTTTTTCTCTTCATGCATTCTCACAGGTCTTTCATACTAATCTTTTATTCTACTGTCAAGATTTACTATAACTTGTGCCCATAACTCGTGTAATGGAAAAGTTAACATGCCATCCACGCACTCCTTTTATAGCTCTGCAGGAGGTGGAAGAGGTATGTTGACATTCCTCTAACACTTAAACCAACCAGAACTCCTTTTGAACACACTCAGGTAAAATTCTCCTGACTTAGTTACTTTACACTGATTAAGGTTCATTAAATTGCTAAGAAGGAGACCAACACTGGAATATTGCAAGTATATTATAAAAAACATTACTGTAACAATTGACTTTTAAAATCTTCTCTATTCCTGCTGTTGAAATATGGACTGTATTTTCTTCCTACTTGCTGCCAAAACACTAACACTTAAAGAGCTTCATTTATTAAAAATTATTTTTCTTCACTTGTGATCATATTTTTCCAATTTTATTTACTTAAAGCAGGTATCAGCTTGTCACATACACAGCCCCCTTCTCCTCTAAGAGCCTGTCAAAATAAGAACTGCAACAAGTATATTCCTTGACTCCCTGTTTCGGCTTAAACCTTCCAAAGTTGTATTTTCCAGTTGTAAAGTTTTAGGTTTACTTTTACCCACAAATATGACTCTTATCTCATTCTGATCTAACATTTGCTCGGCAGAGAAAAGAGAGTGTATAACTTCGTTCAACCTCCCATTTTTTTTTCTCCTTTTCTCCCAGGAAGGCATTGCCTGAAGGATCTCTGGATTTGCATCCACAGCTTTGTGCTTTAAA
This sequence comes from Manacus vitellinus, assembly GCF_001715985.3. Classification (NCBI taxonomy): domain Eukaryota; kingdom Metazoa; phylum Chordata; class Aves; order Passeriformes; family Pipridae; genus Manacus; species Manacus vitellinus. The sequence goes on from NW_021938999.1 coordinate 14,059,708, forward strand.
TTGTCAGAGGGAAGCACACAGCAGCCATGGATCAGAAGAGACCTGGTGCCTTTCAATAGTGATGCAATTTGCTGACAGAAAATAGTAATCCTTTGTAATGGTTTACCACAGAATTTACAGGGAACTGAATGAAAAAGGTAGCCTGGGAAAACTTAAATCTTCTGACTTAAAGGAGCCTGAAGGGGAAATGATACAGACTCTCTTAACTAAATGCTGATGTATCCCATATAAATTTTGAACATGATCGCTCACACCTTTATCCCACATTTTTGCCTGAAACATTATATCTTTCTTTAATAACCTGGTTTCTTTTATTTTCCTGCATTTGCTTTTGCCAGGTGCCTCATCGAATCCATTTTTTAGTCAGCCCTTTTCACTCTGCTTGCTTAATGGCCTTCTTTGCCTGCTTCTGACCTAGATTCCATTAAAAACATGCCCATAGTAAGTGCTTTAATGTTGTGCTTTCAAGTTAAACTTCATCCAGAAAAACCTCAGTTCTAAATTGAGTCCAGACCACTAAGTCTGATTTGAACACTGATAAACTAAAGTTTCTTGAGGAGAACTCAAGTTTCTCTACTGGATTATTGCCCATCTTCAGTTTTTGAGGTTTGCTATTGTCCAAAAAACCGAGATTATTGCTCTTCCTGTTAACAAAACGTAACCAACAATAAAAATCAACATACAATCTTCACAGTGCTTCTGTGAGAAAAGTCCTATATGTTTTTTCAGCTGGTATATATTTTAACCCTTAGCTTAATAAAGTAGGTAATTTATTCCAGCTCAGTAGTTAAAAAAAAAAAGGCATCATGAAATTTTAGAAAAAGGAACTGTCCCCAAGGGTGCAATCCACATCAATGCAGAAGTACCAGGTCAATCTCAATTTCTTATCCCAGTGCTGAGAGGTGCTGGAGGAAGTAGCTGATAGGGGTGTCAATCTACATAGCTCTGAAAGAGGTAAAATACTGCACCTGAGTACTGTGTACAGCTCTGGAGCCCTCAACACAGAAAAACAAGTGGGTCCAGAGGAGGGCCACAAATATGATCAAAGGGATGGAACACTTTTCCCACAAGGAAAGGCTGAGAGAGCTGGGGTTCAGTTTGAATAAGAGGTGGTTCCAGGGAGACCTTATTGTGGCCTTTCAGTACTTTAAGGGCCATTTAAGAATGATAAAGACAAAGTTTTTAGCAGGACAAGGGGTAATAGTTTTAAACTAAAAGAAGGTAGTTTCAGAGAGATACAAGGAGAGTATTTTTATGGTGAGGGCAGTGAAACACTGGCACAGGTTGCCCAGAGAGATGGTAGATGCCCCATCCCTGGAAACATTCAAGGTCACATTGGAGTGGGCTCTAAGCAGTCTGATCCAGTTGAAGATGGCCTTGCTCATTATAGGAGGATTTGGACTGCATGACCTTTAGATATCCCTTCCAAACCAAATGATTCTGTGATTCATGTGTTTTGTAAAATGATTTACTGATTTTCTTAGGACTTCTTGCTAGAAAAAGGGAAAGATGATATTCTGAAATAGGCAACCAAGTGATAAGTGATTCTAAATGTAATAATTTTGACTGAACCTTCACAACTGCTAATGGTACTTAGGCCACTAATCCAAAGTCTGCTTCCTGACGTTGATTTTGTAGAGTCAGAACACACAGTCATAAAACCTGGTAAGAGCAGTTTTGAATTCATCTGTTGATAGAATGGTCATGTTTGGAGACATAGCTAAGAATTTAGGGGGAAATATTAACCCAAGCTAAATACAGTCTCAACCCACTGAATAATTATAGTTTGAACATAGAGATTTCCTACACACTTGTACTTACCAGGCAGCTGCTGAAGCCCACCATCCTAGTTGTAAAATATCTGTTATCGTAGGCTGGGAAAAAAACAAGTGATTATGTTATTTGTATAAATACCTGGAGACTTTTAATAGAATGTCAGCCACTGTACATGGGACTACTGACCACATAAGCAGAACGAAGTCCAGCTCCTTGTTTTGGTTCTTCTTCAGGATCACAGACTGATTGATAGTCATATGACTTGTTGAAGGCATACAGGGACATGTTAATCAGGTTTCGCATCAGACCAGGATCAATCTCACCAAAGAATCTTCCAATCTGATGAGAGAGAATATAGAGACATCAGATAAAGTATTTCCCAGTATAAATCCATTGGCAGCCTACCAACCTAAGGGCAAAGTACAAAAAATACAACTTGGTAGAAGTATGGCATCTTCAAGCATAAATAAGACTGTAATAAAGAATAATAAAAAAACCTGGAATTTCTGATCCAGTGATATTGTTGTGATTCAGAAATGTTATCTTTAGGGTAAGTTGACAGTAAAAAGCTGCTTTTATTTTCTTTTAAAAATTCTTCCCGTTGATTTTCATGTTCTATCCTTAAAAAATATACATACCTGTTGTGTATATTCATCTCGATTTGACATCAAAAGAAATCCACCATCGTCAAGGATAACACAGTCCACATGCTATTGTAAGAAAGAGTGAAATAGGTTTTACAGGAAAGATTTGTCAATATAGCACTCTGTAAGAAACTATTTTTTCTTCAACACATTAGAAATATCTTTAAAACTATGTGGTTCAGGCTAAATCACAAACTCATAGCCAAGGGCCATGTTTAAGCTATAATAATTAGCATTATCAGCGTAATAAAAGTCTGAACAGATCAAAGGCTTATTTGTGGCTTAATTTCATAGAAGTTCTTTTGTAAATTCTTATTTGCTCAATACTTTGTGAGCTCCAAGAATGCTATATCCTTATTAAATCTGATTATAACTGAAACTCAACTCATAATAAGGGACTACAACTTCTCATGGGCTTCAGCCATGCCTAAAGTCCTTTTCCATTTGCAGATTTCAATAGTAAAAATCTTAAGGACAGACTCTCAGCTTGCTAGTCATGATTCTTTTCACTTGCCAAGGACTGTAGTGGGATTGTGGGATTCTTCCAGCTGCCAGGTGCAGTAACAGGAAGCCCACTTGTTCCCTATGCTTTGCACTTTGTAAAAGATCCTTGCAGCCAGAGATTGGAGAGATAGCAGTGAGGTCAAATAGATAACCTCCCAGAGTACCCTTTTTAGATGTAATTCTCACATTTAATGGTCTTCACACTCTACAAAAGAACTCAGAAGACCTGAGCAGAGGAAAGCTTTTAAGTTCATGGCAACACTTGATATGGTGACAGTCCCTGGAGTTGTGCTCTCCTGAGTGCCAGCAGAGCAATGGGGTCCTCTAATCATAAATGTGCTGAGAACCAGGGAGAGGAGGATGACTAATGACTGTTGAAAGGCACATCACATACTCTGGTGCTTCTCAGTCTGCATTTATCCTTCTCTGAGGTAATTCTAATGTTGGGGGGTTTTTTTCAGATTTTTTCAAATTATTCTCTTTTCTCAGAATTTGTCTCTTGCTTTGCAAATTACTGTTATATTTTTCTCACATTTCTCTTCACATCATTCTCTATTGCTTTTCTTGTATTTTTTTCTTTACGCTAGTTATCATAACCTCACTGCAATAATTCTTGCAACAGGCACATCACCTAACTTTTATGCCCTTTCCCCCTCTCCCCTCCTAACCTTCATCTGTCTCAAGACACAAACAACTAAGCTCTGTTTTCTGTAACATTAACCCTCAAATAACAATGATAGAATCTTTGTCTTAGATAAATCTAGAGAGAATGAGTGAATTTTCATAATGTCAGATATCATAAACTGAACGTATTCTTACCATGCTATTTCTCTCACATCCACAGATTTCACTGTTGCACTAAAAAACAAAAATACAGTAATCTTCACAAAAATGTTACAAAACTCTCTGTATTTTGCAGTTATATTAATTTATCATGACAGGAACAAGTGACTCTACTTTCAGTATCTATATATTAATATAAATTTTGAGTGCATGTCATTTATTACAAATTTCTCTCTGAACAATTCAGTAATTATTCAGTAATTATCAACAGCACAATCTGCCTTTCCCAAAAACTCTGATACAGGTCCCTTTACAGATATGTTCAATATATTAGAGATAAATAGTTTGGAGGACGTGTCAGAATGTCAGTGTTGTGAGCATAAAGTAAAAGAGAAAGAACAGGTACATTTCCATGTGTTTGGGGTATGGAAAGAAAGCTTTCAAAAAGAGAAAGCTTCACCAGTCGCAAAGTGTGGGAATTCTACATGATAAAGAAAGCCCATCAACCCAGTTATCTTTTATGGCTGTTGATTCCTAACATGTTATTCTTTCATTCTTGCAATATGTTTGCACATACGCACATAACTGTGTCCTTGCATTACATCCTGAGCAAAACAACTATCAGATAATGTCCTCAACCTCATAGTAAATCTGAGATATTCAGCTTTCTTTCTGTTTTTCACCTATGTATCTTTGTACTCAACTGTCCTTAGCATTTAGGCAATGCATCTGCTTACCCACTGACCTACAGCTCAAATACCTAAAACAGCCAGACACCAATGCCTGAAATATAGAACCCACCAAGCAACATTGCCTCATCCAATATGGAACTTATGTTCCATAAGATTTTTCATTTTGTGCCTCTCCTTTACGAATTCAGTATCAGTTCCATGTTTTTCCTTTCATTTAACTTTTCCTTCTTCCCACTTACATCTAAGCATTAGATGTATGGAATGATGAGGTTAAGCATCTATTTCCTTAAGTTCTGCTATAATGCTGCAGTGTTGGCTGCAATATCAATCCTTACTGTTCACTATTTACCCATCCTCCATATTAAATAAAAATAGATCCATCAATTCTTTATTCACTGCTACAGCATAATCTTGTGGAGAGCCTACTGGCTGGAATATGTCATTTTTCTTTGCTTTTATCCATGTTTTATAATTATGAAAGCAAGACATGTACAAAATACAGCCTATTTCAACATAGATTTATTTTGTGCATTCGGATGATTTAAATACCACAACTACTTGGCAATTTCACATCAGTGTAACTCTGGTACAAAGAGTTAGTAGACCTATTTGCATCTGAAGCTTTGAGAAATGCAAATAAAGTTCAAAAAAGACTTGGTCAATTGCTTACCAGGCTCTTGATTGTGGTTTTTGTGAAATTTTCCATCCAGCTGGTTGCATCAATTTTTATTCCAACAACTAACAAGAAATACATGAAAGACTTTTTTAGCAAAATGAAAAAAAAAGGTAATGTAGAATCTTAAAATAAAGGGGAAAATTATAAGAACATCTAAATCACTGAACTGCAGAAGGGTAAAATACGAGTTTTGCTCAGTTGTCTGATCACCAGCATCCTTCATGAGACTAATAAATTAAGCACTCTTACTCAAATACAACCAGATATTTGGTCTGATTTCCTCTAGCAAGGTTAGAACTGTTTCACAGAAAATAATGTTATTATAAAGTGAAGTGCCTTTGAAATTTCAATTAACTTTCTAATTCACTGTTGAGCAACAACCAAATAACTAAAGTAATTAGAGTTTCGGCACCATTCTGTCTTACCTGCTGGCTTCAGATGTTTTCCATTAATGTCTATTTCCACAGCCTTGCTTACCATAATACCTGATTCATAGCTATTGGCACCACTTTCTGACAGTATAGAAAGGGAGAAAACAAAAAACCAGAAAAAGTTAGGATGATATAAAAGCCTCTTCCTCTGAAACTTAAATTATTACTCAAATACCCAGAATGATTAAAAAAAATCCTTATCCAAAAGCACTGACCCAGCTGTAGTACACATCACCTGTGGTAGCTCAGATACCAACACCTGCATGACTAAGAGGAACACTTCTGCTTACTTTTTTTCATTCACTTTTTGTGCACTGTTTGACTGCTTCATAAAGTTACTGTAGCCTTTTTGCTTCCGCAAACAGAGCCATGAATAGCTTTACACATGTGAGCAGCTCTGTTAAAACCAGGAGCAGAGCCAAAGATTTTATCCTGCTGTTGTTTATGAATTTTTCAATGCAGGGTATACTGACACCACTCACTAACCAACAATTACTGTTCTGACAGACTTCAGCCTGTTTTCAACACTGCTTAGTATGAGAAGGCAAGTTAAAAGTACATTCCCTGGAGCTATGTGAGGAACAACAAAGGCTTCAGGGAATTCAGTTAATTATCTTCTTTATATTTTATTTTATTGAGAAAAAATGCAATAAATAATTATGAGATAACAGCACTAAAATATCCCATATGTTTAGGAGAGGAGTATATTGTTTGTGGTAGCATCTGCTTATAAACAAGCTTAAGAAGGTTGATGGTGCTCACATCAGTCATGAGCACTTACTGTTGTGCATATATAACTTTTAAATGTCACGATAATTCAGACAAATTGATTTTGGTGAGTAATAGAAATTAGAAATAGAATTCAAAAGCAAAGTTTAAATTAAGGTGGTGCAGTGGACAGAGTTGTGAACTCTGGACCTTTTTACCTGCTGCCCCAAGTCAGGTTTGGTGCTGAGGCAGCATACAGAACTCAATCCAAATATAACTTTTTAGGTAGTATTATTGTCTCTGAGTGCAATTTTATTTCACTTCCTTTTAAAATAATTCTGCTAAAGTATCTCTGTAAAAAAGTGTTTCAATATGTTTAATGAACACCAGTACTCTGGATATTTTCAACTTCATTAATTCTGAGTATACAGGGCCACTGGAGTTGATAAAAAATTATAATGACCCTGGTTTGGTGCCCTCCTAGCTGCCTGTTCCTCAAAGGGGTATTGTCCCAAGATTTCTTTCCTTATGAAGTGTCCCACTTGCATCTTTTGTCAATGACCTCGACTGGTATGGAAAACTTCCACTTATATTGGACTAGCTAGCTCTAACATTTTGAAACAGTGATGACTTACTGTTGTAATATGGAGCTGTGAAAATATAGTTGTTATTATCTAAACTCCTTTTATAGAAGCTGACTTCATAAGTTTCAGCATTTTCCAACCAATCTTCTCCTGCCCTGAATACAAAAAAATATTAGTGATCAAAAAAGACAGAATCTCATTAAAGTTGTGCTGCAGGTTATTTTCTTTTAATGTTTCACGGTTGGAAAAAATGTCAGATTCATTCTTCTAGTCCTCAGATTTTGTCAGTTTTCACCGGTTAACTGGTAGGTGTCATTATTTAAAAACAAAACAAAACAAAACAAAAAACTTTTGAAAAAAAAAGAAAATAGTATTCTTGGAACAATATGAATCCCGTCTCATCACTTTTAGATATATAGAGTCAAATATAACTGCAACACTACTTACAAGAAATTCTAAACCAACTTTTACAGCCCATGCTATCTCTTGAGCTTAATCCTAAAAGATTTAATATCATTAATAACCCCAAAATAGGAAAGAAACTGACCTGAGGAGTAAAATTTGTTGTTATTTTCACATTTGGGGGAAACACAGAATAAACCAAGAAAACAGATAAATCTACCATTTACCAGTATGTCTCTACTGGTGCCTTCACTATTCCCAGTTACTCATGGGGGTGTCTAGTTTATTATAAATCCAATTTCGTATTCCCTTTTTGTCCTCTGGTAATGATACATTTTTCTCTCTTGAAGTCCCTGGACCATTTGGCCTGATCTTAGTTTAAAAAAAAATAAATCACCTGTTACTTTCCAGTATTTGCAGCCTGCCAAACAACTGGGTGCTTGGGAGTAATTAGGGATTAGCAGGGCCCCACTGCTACTACAAGGGCATTGCCTTTATTGCTGTTCTACACTGATTAGAAACTTGGATTGCAAGGACCTGTCATGAAAATAATGTTACCAATCAGTTTGAAGCAGTGACACAGGTAAAATCAAAGAAAAACAAGACATTCCATTCATTTCCTAACTATCAGTACAGATTAGACTGTAGAAGACTGTAGTTTTTCATTCAATAAATCCACTGTTTAACATTCTACCCTTTCATATTTCAAAATTATCATATTATACTATTTTATAATAATTCTTACCTTTTGGGGAATACTCTAGTAATTCCACCATCTGTAACAACAAATTGTGCAACAACTCCATCACTGTAAAAAAATAAGATTTAAAATGAAAACTCACTGAAATTCTCACAAGTTCCTATGTCAAGGATTGCCATTAAAGTGTATAATTGTGAATTAAATACCTATTCTTTGTAAACATTAACTGTATATCTGTATATACACACAGATGTGTATTATTTTAAAATCAAACTATGAAATGCATTAAAAAACTCACAGTCAATAAAAAGAATACTTACAGAGACATTTTACTCCAATAATTTCGGGCAAGTTCATCTGTAAATCCTGCATCCAGCAAAACTCTAATGACCATATCGGTATTACCTATCAAAAGAGTTAAGGCACTCATCTGAAACCATATGAGATGGAGTTGCATTAAAGGGCAAAAATGAAATTCTGAGTTGTCTAGTCACAAAATTTGGACTATTTCTATTAGACATACTGGCCAACTTCAAATTACATCAATTAATTAGTGTGAAATAGATTGCTCTCACACTGTTGAATTCACTTACACATTTCCTTTATTGTATCCTAAAAAACTTATCCTTGTGTAATAGGAATAAGTAAGGTTATAAGGGTATAGTTCCCAGCTTTGCAAAACCTCTATTTTAAATCTGGAAATATTTTTAAAGCATGTTTTTAGTAAAACACTTTTTATCTTTTTAAGGGGATGTCATGTTTAAATTTCTTTAAAAAGGTGGTTTGAAGTCAGTGCTTTTCAAGTATCTTTTTCAATACCACTTTGGAAGAGAAAGTTCTTATAGTATATAGATTATTCCTTTTGAAAAGCATTTTTAGCTTTTAGTGGTATTCATTCCTTTAGTTAACACTGTTTTCTTATTAGGGAGACTATTTTTAAAGTAACTTAATTATTAGGGAAAAAAAAAAGAAAAAAGCCAATTTTGACATGTATTCCAAAATGAAATATAGAAATACGTAGATAAAATTTTGGAAAAATTACTTATTAAGCCCTGTTGTTTACTACAATATCACTAAATGTGTCCTCAATATTTGCTTATATAGGTAGTGAATATTAAATTAGAATTTTTAGTTATTAACTGCTTTAGTCATTGGAGGTGAACACTTTCATTTTCAATGCTGAATCAAGGGATTCAAACAAAATTTCAGTCAGTCAGCAATGTGTCAATGAATAAGATCACCCTACTAAAAAGTACCTCAAACACCTACACATACACACAAAAATAGCCTTTTGTGAGAAGATCTCATATCTAAGTGCACATTCCTCCAGTTACATGGTCTAACAGAGAGATCCTTTCTGAACTGATCAGTGATCCCTGACAGAAACATGTTAAAAAAACCTGAGGAATGCAAGACAAAAAAAAAAAAAAGTTTATTCCAACTATTTATAAATTACTAATAATGCTAAACAGATGTATGTGTGCAAAACCAAATCCAAACATCAAATTTTTCATGAGAACAAGACTTAAATACCTTACTGATGGTTCATTCAAAAGTGTTTGTTCTAAACAGAGGTTAAGGCCCTATTTCAAAACATGAATCCCAAAGCTCAGGGTCACCACTGCAGCAGTTACATGGATCTGTGGTCTTGAGCTATTCAAGCCCGAGTGAGATCTCTTTAACCTATTTGTGAACCAGTAATAGAATCTCCTTATCTTTTGTTCTAGTTGGCTATTTTGGTTCTGGACTCCTTTACTTAGTTTGGAATAAAATGATAAGAAAGCAGACTGAAGATTTCATTACAAGAGTTTGAGTCAATTTGGGACTTTGGCTTATACGCTGAAGTGAAAAAATATAAATTCAAAATATTTGGAGTGTATTAAAAAGAATCAGTAGTTATTCGATGCTTGAACAGAATGCTGAGAGGAATTATGGAAAACACTGGATGCAAAATGCCCTGAAAACTTTCTTAAATAGAGCCAAAAACTTGCAAACTAATTTTACAATCTCTATCTTGGATAGAAAATCCTGACACCAGATATATTTCTACTAAAAAACCAAACCCACAGGATTTGAGCATGACCTCTCATTTATTAGCAAGTATTTTTCTAAGGAAAACTTTCAGTGAATTGAGAAGCATACTTACATGATGAACTGCTTGGAGTATTTCTGTCAATAAATTCATTGAAATTTAATAGAAATTCAGTGTTGTTTTCTGATTTTTTTACATCATTACAGTATTCTCTGAAAAACAACAGAATATCAGCCTTCTCAGATTTGTTCCCTTTGCTACTAAAGCAGACAATTCTAAAACCCAGTAGGATTGTACTACTATGATGAGGAAGCTGCCACTACTGTGCCAATTGACTGCCACGTTCAATACTGAATAACGACTGTAACAATTATTTCAGGCATTACAGAAAATAAGGTGTTCAAGTGCCTGCCTAAATCTGATTTAGAGGAAAACTGCATGTATGAAAATAGGGCATAGTTTCCCAGAAAAAACTCAGGACTGTGAAATTAGGAGATCATAATCTGTAAACTAAATATAAAAATGCCCAGTGAATTTAAACAGCTCCTAGGTTAAACTGTACTGGAAAGTACAGAGCCTGCTGGTGAAACATAGTCACTTCATGCTCAACTAAGGCCAGATCTATGAACCTATTACCCATAGGACTTGGAAGAAGTATTAAAGGCAGTTTTAATAAACATAAACATATAAACACTCTTTGTTTTGACATATGCAAAACAGATAAACAATAAACTATTCTTTATACCATGTAATAAAACACTATATCATTAGGTAATTCACTCAATGCAAGCAAGCAAAATAAAAGTCACTGGGTATTTTGGAAGTAAACATTGGATGGTGAGTGGCGTTAAACAACTTTAATTAAAATGTAGAGAGTATTTAGCAGTCAAGCAGAGGGCTCTCTTTTTTAAATGAGCTTTTAATATTTAATGAATTTTACTAACAAAAGAAGTATGTTCAAGTATTTCATATGACTAAGATGTCTTATTACCCTTTATTTATGTCACCACAATCCTGAAATACTATAGGCAGACTTTGCCTTCCTATACCAGTATTCACATTTAAACAGAACCACATATCAAACATACTTTGTTGATGTAGGACAGCCTAACAACTAGGGATTTTTTGGAAACTGCTAACTGGTACAACTGATTATCAATAACCTCAGTCTTTCAGAAAAATAAATTAAACAGTTAAGCTGAGATACATTTTAAGATAGAAGAATTTTACATACCATCAATCTAGTAATGGAAATCAATCTATTAATTGAAATTTAAACATATATAGAAAATTATCAGATGAGTAAGGAATGCAAAAATTCTCAACTGATCTTAACTGTACAACATTTCCTTTATATATCATAACTATCTTTTAGACACACAATTTTTAAAAACTGTTTATCATACTAGGTTTCCCTTGCAAACATAAATTTAAAAGGCCAACAAGGTCTGTACAATTTCACATAAAAAGCCCCAGGGAACTAATGAATTTAATAAATTTTCAATCACTTAATAATTTTTATGTTCAATTAATCAAAAATTAACTCATCCTTAAGTGATAGAGAGCTTTGAAACCCTTCGTCTTGAAGCTGGGAAACATCTTGACATAGGTATTATGGAACTTATTTTAAAAATGAGAGCCTAAGGTACAAAGTTGTAAAATCTTAAAAGTCAGAACCATAAGAAATGAACTCACATGTATAAGTTTTCCATTAAAAAAACTATATCAGATTTTACATCTCTCTTTGATTGATATAAACAGGAATCAGAGCCTGAAGATGCTATTTACTTTCCAGCAAGAAGATAGACAATTTTTTACCAAAATGAAACTTTATTGGTCAAGTCTGTATTTTTTATGCGCCATTAATCTGATCAAATGCCTGTTTGCTGAAATAATACTTATTATTGGGAAATTAACTAACCTTGGTGCTATAAACGTATAGCCAGCTTCATCAAAATGATCAAGCTTCAGTGTTTCTGAAACTACAAAGATGAAGAGTAAACACCAAGTAAGTGAATTAGGATTTTTGCCATCATTTCTCTTCTCAAACTACTAGGTTAACTTTGGCATGCATCCATGAATTTAGAAAGAAATGTTTATTTTGAGACACTTTCCTACTAATATACTGTGTACATCTCAGTATTTCACAGTATAGGAAGCAATTATCTTATATACAACATACATCTGGAAACAAGAAGATATATCTAACAATTTGTTTAAAGGGGACATTTAATTAGCATGACAACATGAAAACATATGAGATGTTTTCATTAGAATTACAATCCGATACAAAGAAATATCTGGGACACTAATTTGTTAGAAAATGAAGAAAAATTCTACTACTATTTTCTGCGATACACTTTAAAAACTTCAATTGTTTTAACATCACTGTCAATCCTACTGAAAATAATGGTTTTAATAGCTGATATCACTGAACATTGATAGGACCAGACAAAGAAGGATTAGAGATTAGCAACATATTGAAATGTGCATGAAAACAGAAAAATACTTCACTTTTTTTCCCCTTTCTATTGCTATGGTACCCAATGATTATGGAGAAAATCCTGAGGTGAGTAATACAGAGGAGAATATCCAGTAGGAATAGGAATATAAGTGAAAAATATCAACTGCAGTAAACAGAAGGAAATTGAGCAACAAGAATATACTTGCCCTTTTTGATTGTGACTATCCATCAGAAAGAGAAAGCAGGGAAACAGAAAAAAACAGGGTAAAGCACAAGGGGTCACAAACCAATATTTTATTCAAACAGCCCCTTGAATAAAAATATTGTACATAGATAGATCAAAGGTTCAATTTACATACAGCTATAGTCTGGAAAAAAAAGGACAAACATCTCTGAAGACTGAAGAATATGCCCTTCTCACTTATTTCTCAGTACCTTCTATATACTGTGGCTATTTCAAGGGTCTGTTTTGCAGGTTAGATTGATATAAGTGCAAAACCAGAAGATCTAATCCATCAAGATAACCATATTCTTTCCTTAAAACTTTAATTTTAAACTGCTTACTATTGGACAAAGTTACAAAATAAATCACTGATTATTAAAAAGTTGCCATATCCGACTTCATATGCAGGAGGAAATGGTAGAGGAAAGTGATATAGTGCTACCAATTTTTCTCTAAACTAACAGTATTTATGTCTGTCAGAGTTTCATTGTGCTTTTCTAACTTTCTATTTAACTACATACTTGTTCTAAGTATAAAGTTAAAAGGCTGTGATAGGTTCTATTTCATGTACTATCTAGACTACATATAATAAACAAATAGCATTTCAATATTGACAAGTGTAATTTCTAGCTATCTCTCCAGAATTGGTAAATGGCTTGAAATTAGTCTAATCTAAAAACAGAATACAAATGTCCACTAAAACTATATGTAAAATGCAAAATAAAAGCCTAACTGCAAGCCAAACCACACAGGGCTTTCACACTGCTTTATTCCTACAGGCAGCAGAGGTCATCTGCTAAATATTATATAGTAACTAAAATACAAAAAATGCTTTATTATCATAGTCTATATCACTACATTTTGCTAATAGAATGAAAAAAACCCGGTATCCAGACCCTTAAAATGACAGCAACAGAGGATACACAAAGCAATGATTCTATAGGCACAGAGCAAGGAGGAAGGGATTGTCAGTGGAACTGGGGTACCTGCACATATTCTATTTTTATAGAATATTTCTTGCACCTTGAATGTTACAATGGATTAGAATCATTGCTGCAGATTTTGGGTACATCATGATAACATCAGTGAATTCCACAAAAGTTATGAATTTCAAACATTGCTTTTTAAGTGAATCTGAGACTTGGCAATACTAGACAAAACCAGGAAACCTTTACAGTACTTACATTTGGCTTGAGTTATTGGTTCTTCTATTTTGGCTTTAATATAATAAAAGCTGTATGATGGTAACACCAATGCCAAGCTGCAATAGAAATTAGACAAGTAAAGCAATTATGTTATTTCCAGCAGTTTTCCACTTTCAGCTTCTCTGTGTTTTGAAAGCAATCAATAAGTTTGGAGATTGGATCATTATGAGATGAGATGATGAGATGAGATGAGATGAGATGATGAGATGAGATGAGATGATGAGATGGTCACACAGTGACATACCAGTCTCACACTTTGTAAGAGACATGAGTAGGTTTATGTCAGTCCTGAGCTTCCCTGTATTTACTTTCATTCTTATTTATATTTTTAAGTATAAATGCATTTTTTAACAGATAGGTAAGGAATTTCCAAATAATTGCAAATAAAAAAAAAAATAAATTATTTCTTGTATTTCCCTCTGACACATTTAACATCCCAGTGTAACATGTACAGTGATCGCTGACTGCAAAAACATCATTTAGTACTGCACAGATTTGCACACATAATTTAATGAGAGAATCTCCTTCCACTAATAAAGCAACTATCAATATTCATTAGAAAATGCATCTGGCAATACTTGAATTCACATTATAGTCAAGATCCAAAATATGTTTTTAATCATGCAGTCACCACTAATAACTTTTGAGCATAATTGTGTAATATCATTTTAAGACTTGCAGAGATTTGCCACATATTTTCTTTTAGGTTATATTTATTTTTGTTCAAAACATATAAGACTATTTGCAGCTAAATTCAATATATATGTAGAAGAGTTCAGGTCTAAAAAGGTATGTAAAGGACAGAAAGTATGAGTAATCATTAAATAGGTATCATCATCTGCCAGGTCGCATCCTTAATTTTCGCACTTGGATTTCATCTGTGCAGAACTGCAACAGTTTCTAATGGATACCTGCAGAAATTAACATTAAAAAAGTTTTACAATTGAGCCATAAAGGAGCTGACCTTTAATGGCACATTTGCCATTTAAACAGAATGTGAGTGAGATTGCTGAATATTTAGTGATAGCCTTCTACCAATTCTCCTCTAGGGAAATCAGTGGTAGTTTACCTGTCATTAACAGTTACTGCTAGCAGAAATTGCTAATTAAAATCTATAATTTTATGTTTAATAGGTTTTCTGTAACGATACTCCATGGATTTATTGCTGTACCTCATGCCAGGGAGCTCAGGAGGAACCAAGAAGTCATATAAATCAAATGTATTTCTCTAAAGATTGCTAGATGGCAGTCTGATAAAAAACTTCATTTTCTTCTATAAAGATAGAGGCAGTTCAACAGAAAAATGGGATGGTGACTAAAAGATCCTAGGTTTACATTCTCTTGTTAAAACTGATTTGTTTGTTTTTATATACAAATTAATGTTTGCATTCTCAGGGACTGTAACCTGGGATCCAACTTGGCTGAGGACTACTGTAATTCACCACAACAAAAACAGACTTCTGGTAAATATTTGACTCAATATTTGTACCATGAAGTTTTGAACTAGAGTAGTTTAACTTTTCTGGGACTTGGTAAACCCTATCTTGTTTTGGATAATGTAGTTTCTACATTCTTTCTAATGTTACAGAGCTGTGTGCTTAAATGATTTTGAAATAATATACAGTGCCAGTGTTGCATTCAAGGGGGGATGTTTTTGCCCATTATTTCATTTGATCCTGCTGCCATTGACCAGGTAATTTTTACATACAAAGCAGAATCCATGCTAATTAGTTAAACTTGTCAAAAATAGATTCAGATTTCAGAGATAACCAGTAGCACAGCTCCTGCTCCTAAGGTCCCATATGAAGGTTAGAAAGATCATGTTATAAGCAATGACTGTGACTGAAAAGTGTTTACATAAAACAGGTCACATTTTTTTATTTAGACCAAAACATTGCATCTTTCTTTTTAATACATATATTAAAGCAGGTACATGGAGATAGTGTAAAGAAAAGTTGAAATAAGAGGGAGAATCTAACAGAAGGTATGTAAGAATCAAAGCATACTGTGATACAGCAAGTAGGAGGAAAAGTGATTCTTAACATCAATTATAAATAATGTTTTTTCCTACATAAATCTCAAAAATTGGACAAAAAATGAGGTTCTAGTCCTTAGAGCAACAAGGAAATCTGTAAAGGAACCCAGAAAATCCTACAGGCCTGAATACAAAGATCATCTTGTCCTGATTTAGCTAGTATAGAAAATGTAATGCTGAAAATATTAACCAAAATAATCCAAAAGAACATTAAACTAAGCAAAGGAAGTCAGTGAAGTGAGTTACCTGTAATCAGTGCCATTCACAGCAGTCCATGTATATGTTCTGTTTCCTTTATCAATATACCTCTATAAAGAGATATTAGTAAAAAAATAAATTTTTAAACTCTGGATCTTCAACAAGTATGACCTTTCTTTAAGAAATACAGTGTTAAATTAAAGAAAAATCTGTCGGATTTGTATTATTTTTTTTTTGCTAAAAGCATGAGTTGAGCTGCAGCTCCTTTTCTTAAATATTTTCCAAATGTATATTTTGCAAAAGAATCAACTATGTAACTATATAACTATATATATATAACTATAACTATATTTATTGAACATTAGTGGAATGTAAATTTAAATAAAACCAGACAAACATGATCTATAATTTTCCCTTTAAAAATCATTACCCAGACATATGCAAACCTTTTTCTATGTGATTTCAATTCAATAAAAAAAAAATTATCTCTTTTATGGATCATTTTGCAGTTAAACTATGAATAGAAAAAAAAACGACCAAAAAATCCCCAAAACTCAGTTGAAAAAAGGCTTACCTACAAAATCTTTAACATCAAAAAACACCCAGTGCCTGTGCTTTCATGTACTGGCAGTACTGGCTAAATGCATTTAAATTTGAATCATAATTACAGGCACAGCTAGGTAATCTTGATTGTACAGACACCCTATGCTGAACTTACATGTGTTTCTAATCTTGTTAAAAGGGCCTTGGATTTGGGAAAAAAATAAACACTGAAGTAAATGTTTATTTTTAAATAACTTAATACATTAGAATAAGCTTTACCATTTGTTTTCTCGTGGTATGAAAAATAGTGTCATATCACAGTCCCACAGTTCCCCATAGATTTAATCATGAATCCACCTGGCTGACATTGTTTTACTCAGTTTTTCACTTTGAAAACTATAATTTTATGCCAGCTGCAACATATTATATCATTATTTTACAATCAGAGTTTTGTAAGTATGCCAGCAATGAAGACTATACAGCTGTTGCACTGAAACATTACAAACATTGGTGAAAGGTACCACAGGTATATCTCTGCCCTCTTTCTTTCCCTGTGGTAAAAGGACAGTGAGAAAACTACCATGACTGTGGAAAAGAAGTGTCTTATTTGACTTATAAATCGAAATCTTCTCATTACCTGATGACTGCTTTTCAGTACAGAATGACAGTGTAAATAATTTAATAGCAATTTTGGAAAGAAAATCAAAAAAGGATAAAAGAAAAACAGAAAAAAAGATGTATATATCAGTGTCTAATGACCTGATATATTTCACATTTAAGGTAAAAAGATGGCTGAAGAGATTCCTAGCCAAGCCTACTTATATTCAATGATGTGCCCATACTATTACTTCAGCTTAAGACTAAGTAGACATTTGAACCTAGTGCTGGCAGTCCCTCCAAATCGGGCACAGGGTCATGGGTCACACACCAGGTATCTCCACAAAAGAAAAGCAGTGCCCAAGGTGGGAGGGAAGGAAGAGAAGAACTGGGCTGTTTTTAAATCCTTTTGTGAGTATGCTTGAAAGCAAATTGGTTGAGACCTTCCTTCAAAGGTAACCCATCACACGTCCTCATACATCAGCTCCCATTTACCTTTGCCTACTTCATTATTGAGTGGTCTGAGATCATCTCATCCCCAGCTATCTCTGCCAAAGAACCCACACATGTTATTGCAGCTTTTGTGACCCTTTGGTTTTCACTACTGCCCACCCCGGCTGCCAAATGTGGCAATGCTTTTGTTCCTATGGCATCTTCTCTGTTAGTTGGAAAGCCCCTGAGGCCTTGGGAGACTCCAGCGCACCCCACCCACACTCGCTACAAGTCCAGTCTCTATGCTGTAGTATGAAGTCATCTCCCAAGACACTGCTGGGGTCAGCTGCAATACAAAAGGAAAGCAATGCAAACTTAAACCAAAAAGCAAAACAAAAAGAACATAAATTTGAAGCCTGAAGACTACAACTGTCAGTTCAGAGCAACCGACCACATCAGCCCTTTTTATAAGAAAATATATGAAGCTATCAAGTGCTAAGTGATCCATGGCTCATGCATGGCCCGTGGTTTAAAGCAGTTTTATTCTGGTTCCAGCAGCCTGGAGCTGGGAGGGTGCAATGGCCTGAAGCAGCCATCATTGCCAGCCAGCTCTGGCTGCTCCCTTCTCTCAGAGAGCTCTGGGTAGAGGAAAAAAATCTTGGGCCATGATGCAAGGGAAGGTGAGGGTAATTCATTTCATTGGCACTTGAAGCATCTGGGATCAAAAGGCTTGGGATATTCTATTCAAACACAGACTGTGGTCTGGCCCGTGTGTAACTGGCACATTCTCACGCACCCAGGGATGTTACATTCCTCCCTCCTGCCCGGGTGCTGTAACCGACTTCAGCATTTGCAATGCTTCCCTCTCTCCCTCTTTGGGCAAAGAATTGCAGGACCTACTGTTTCAGGTCTTTTGTATCAGAAAGCCTGAGAAATGTAAGAACAACCTGAAATCTCTTCAACATGTTTGCCATTAAAGCAATTTCTTGTACAACCCTAACCATGTTATTGTATTTTTGCGACCTTCTAACCCTCCATCTTCTGACCACCTACACAGAGCCCTTTTCACCCATAGGCTTGGAAAGGAACTCCTTAAACAGAACAACATAAATCTGAAAATGTCCCAGCATGGAGTCTCTCCTTTCTGGAGCAGTTTATCCTCAGCACAGATGCCAGCAGGAATTGGGACTCTCTGACAGTGGGTCAGGAGTGACCAACTCTCCCTTCAAGGAACATGCTGGTGGCGTCTTAAACAGCATGGGCTCATGACACAGATGAGGGAGCAGAACTGACATCCAAGAGGGCTTATCTTCTCTGCCCTAGAAAGGGTGTATTTGTTCACCACCCTCCACCAGTGGAACCACTCAGGAAAAGACACATTTTTTTTTCACATAGCGGGATTGACCCAGAGATTGTAAAGCAGCATTGTAAAGCTTTGTTTTGGCATTTTACTCTGAGAAAGCACACAACAGAGTCCTGATAGAAGGTAAGGGGACTGCTGATACAGGTCTCTGCTTTAGAGGAACATGGGAAGAGGTGAAAGGCAGTATGAAGTTGGATACAGAGAATTAGTGTGGGCATGTTTAATGAGATCATGGGACTCCACAGGGTCAAGGACCATAACTTTAAGGTATGCTTTATATCTGGACAACTTAAGTGTGTAAGGTTTGAGTTGACTTGGTTTTCCTCATAGAGATTAATGTAGTTCTGCTGTCTATATGATTATATGATCATCACTATAATCATCTTTCAGCTAAGATCACCTTGCACAGTTTTGAAGAACTTGAGATTGGTGACCTGTCCTTATTTGCATTCCTATTAAATTACACAATCAGAAGCAGAATGCTTTGTCAGATCCAGTACAGATACTAAGAAGCCGAGGAATGGTTATGAGACATCCATCTTTGGGTCATCAGTAAACAAAAGACATAGACCTGTTGTGGTAGATTCAGATGAAGGGCACAAGTATGGTGAGAGGGCTGGAGCACCTCTCCTATGAAGACAGGCTGAGAGAGTTGGCGTTGTTCAGCCTGGAGAAGAGAAGACTCCAGGGAGACCTTATTGCAGCCTTTCAATACTTCTAAGTATGTCTCCAAAGGCCTGTTGCAGATCCAAGTGACCATGAACTAGACATTCTGAAATCACAGCACGGATGAATTATCGAGACGTTTGAGAAAATTCTCCTCCATTTTCAGTCTCATTTAGCAAAGACAACATGGGCTCTGCTACTAATTTTCACCCACGAAGACAAGTAAGTTTCTACCATGTTTAAAGCAAGAATAGACTAGGAATACAAACCACTTTTTTCTGTCAAAGTGAGAACAAGTATATAAGAATCTTCCCTCCATGTAGGATTGATTCAGAGAAGTGGTAAAAGGGACTGCTCAGTATTGGGAGTAGTTTAAAAGTTAATACCAGTTAAGACATTGAATGGAATATAAGTAAGGAATGTGTTGTTTTTAACAGAATAAACCCACTCTATTCTCCAAGGCCTGTTTCCTATCGACTTAACCTGATTAGTTTCTTTCTGCATCATATGTCTTGTGAGAAGGAGGAAATTTCTTCTGGAACATTCTGACACAAGTACGAACAGCAGAGTTGTTGCAATATCAAAGTTACAGGAGATCAACAGGAAAGGACAGCTAATATCATACATGGAAAATTAACTGCAGTTCCAAGAAATTCTGCCAAGTATTGTTAAAGTGTGCTTATATATACGGATGTGCAGTGTCTGCTAAATCATTAAATTAGCTATCTTCAAGATAGTTTATATTCAGAGTAAAAAATTTCAAAAAGCTGTTGTACAACTGTAACTGAGGGGCATACTCTGGCCAGAACTGCTCCTTCAGAACACCAGTAATCATTTCTTCTCATTAAGGTCCCAGAGAAGTAGAGCACAAATGTAAGGATCAATTTTGAATATTTGGTATTACTAGGAAATGTTTCTATGTATTAAAGAAAACAGCAGCAATGTTTATCAGGAACAAGCATTTTGGACAAGAAAATAAAGAACTCAACAAGCTATTTGGAAAGTACATGATATAACTGTAAGATGAATTTCCTTATCCCAAATAGTCTTCATTTATGGCATAAAAATTTTAATTTTTTTCTCACTACTTTCTTCCCATTCAACCACAATATAAACTACCAAACCCATCCTCACACATCTCCACAAGCAAATTAAGCACTTTGTTTTGGGATTCATACAGAGAAGTAGGCTGGGTCCATTTCCTGGTGAACAGAGTGTAAGACCTCATCAACAACTGCCTGATTAATGATGCACCAAAGAAACCAAGAAACAAAACAATTCTTTTTTTCATAAGAACATATTTTTTTTTTACTATAAGCCAGTCAAAATAGCAAATCTAGAGGGAAAAATGGTAAAAACTGTCATTAAAAAATGTTACATCACAGCATTTCACCATTTCTCAGTATTTTTCTGGTTTGGTTTGTTCCTGTAAATGTAATTCCTTGTGTTCCTTTCTTACCTCATCTTGGGACTTGACCAGTGTTTCAAAAGTTTTTTCTCCACTTTCTCCATCTATCATTTTTTTCCGAATCTATTAGCATGGGAGAAAAGGGAAAAGGAAAAGAAAGAAGGTATAAGGGTTGCATTTTACATGAATTATCTTTTCAGTGTTCAAAATATTTCACAGAAACACAGAAAACAGTAATGCATATGAAAGGCACACCTTTTGTCTAGCATTTCTTGTGCCTCCCAGCACAAGTAACATTGATTCACAAAAACATTTTTGTACCAGTTCGAGAGAAACTTGTCTCTGAAGTAGCCATTTCAAAAAAACTTAAGACAGAATTTGACAGATACTGAGGAATGCCGGTTAATGTCATGAAAGAACAATTTCAAACTAAGTGAAAAAATTCTGATTTCTGAATGTATTACAAAATCAGTAACTGAAAAATATACAGAGGAATTAACTTGTTGTCAACACTTAACTTTTTTTCTCAGTTCTCTTTCTCACCACAGGAATAATCTTGCCTTAATAAGAGATAGGAAAACACTCCTAAAATATTTCAAGTAGTATTTTGATATTCTATTAAAAAGTGTTCCATTTTAAAAAAAAAATTCTATCTCTCTCACCTTCCTAGGAATTGTTACTTTATGAAGAAGAATAATTTAAATAGCAATCATGGCATCATTCAAAATGAGAGGAATATAATTCATTGCCCTTGCCTACAAATAATACTGGAACTTAATTTGTCTAATTATAATTTTATCTCTATAAAGTCATCTTCTTGTCAAATTTAAAATTCAGATTTATAGTGAAATAGATTTTCATTCAAAATCTAGAACATTTATCGCCTCTCAGTTATTATATGGTGAAATACAAGCAGCAATAAGTACTAAGAAAATAGGTTATTTACCTCAACTTTAATATCATTTTCCAATTCAGCATCTAGAAAATCCAGTGTAACAGGCTCCTGGGATTTAGGATTCTGAAGCAGAAGATATTGAATGGTCAAATAATAAAGACAGAGTACTGTAATGTTACAAATCATTCTAATCCTTTCATTCCAAGATAACCCACTTAACTGTGTTTACTTACCCATCTGTTTTAATCTCTTGTAGCACTACTAGTGGCCCTTTCTCATTTATTTTATTTTTTTGGATTAGAGAGGTTAATTGACTAAGTGCAAATCAAATTAACAGTAATTGCTGGTGTTTGTCCACAGCCTTTTATGTATGGGTCTCGTGCTGGGATGCTGCTTCCCCTTCTTCTGGTATGTTACAGATTGTACAGGGTGGGAGCAGACACATCAGAGAAAGCACAGATATGAAGTCTCACTAGATGTCCTGCCCCCCAAGAAGGGAGAGATAAATTTGGGAGTGTTTTCCAATAAGATAGGTACAGCCAACTGTACTCTTCTGCAATTTTGCCAAGAGCAGATTACAGACTTGCTGATATGACTGGGAGTGGACTATGGTTCAAGACTCAAAAAGGCAGCAATTAAAGCAAATTATTTGCATTCTATAAAAAACAAACCCCACTTTATTGTCAGCATTACAGGACTTCCCTGAAAACCTTGCAGTTTTGAAAGCATTTCTCTTGACATCAGTACTGTTATCTCAATTTAGGAGATGGAAACCTGTAGCACAGAAATACTGAAACACAAGCTTCCAGACTTAAGGAATGTAGATGATGTCAACCTTCAACTATAAAGTGCAGAGAATTTTGGTGGTCTGCATTTGCAGTAACCCTGGCCCCAAAGGAATGTGGGAAGACCACTGTAGCTCTGCTGAACAAGGTCAGACCACCCTCCAGCCTCAGCTCCTTTCTCAGTTGCAATCTGCACTTACTCGGCCAAAGCCACTTTCTGTATGAATTGTAAGGAATCCGACTTTTTTTTAGCAATTTTGCCAAGGCCTCATTGACTTTATATTGCGTGTGGTGTAAAAATCATCAATCTTCATCACCCAGCTAAATAAGTGAGTGCATAATAAATCCAATTATTTAGCACACCAAGCTAAAAGTGAGTGCATTTCTTTAGAAAAAGGAGTATGACGATATATTATTTAACCATTTAAATACGACAGTTCAGAGTAGAAAATGAAATTTTTTAGACTGATAATTATTTGCTTTGTGTAATAGCCCAGTTCATATATGAAAGGATCTCAAGACCTAGTTTTCTCAGTAATTGAGCACTGTTTCTCATACAATTAGCAACACAAAATTTCTCATTAGCTGACACTATTATTTCAAGACTAGTGTAATTTCCGACAATTACATTTTTAAGAGATTTCAGTGATTTACCTATATTACATTTACAGGGTAGACTAAAGTCTCTTCCTTCAAAATTATGATTATATTCCTTCTATCCTAACATCCTCTGGCAAAGTGACCTGACAAATGTACATGTGACTATTCTATTAAAGAATGCAAGCATGTTTCATCACAATTTATGTATGTATTTCCAGTTCATACTGGAAGAAAACAATACTCTGAAGAGCTGGTAAAAAATGCCTTCATATAATAGTCTGGAGCACTAAGAATTTAACAGTAGCACTTATTTTCAAGACTATAATACAGAATAGTGTTAGAAGAGATAAGAGTATTCCTTCATTTTTTTGAGGAAAAAATGTACATATTTATGGTATATTCCTGTTCTTAGCAAGTAAGACTTAATGTCTGCTAAGTGAAAAGCCAACAAATTTATTATCAGAAAGAGAATATGCACTGGAAGGATTGCAGACAAAGATTCTGGGTATTTCTTTTAAATATTTACTGCAAACTTCAGGAAAGTCTTTACATTTCTTTTTATATATGGTAGATAAAATTAGCAACTCTAATATAATAGCATTAACATATGCTCTCTACTATTTCAAAGCAATTCAATCGTTGTTATGCCGTTGCTTTCCACCCACCAACAAATCCACACTCTCAAAATAAACAGCAAAAGGCTAATATGTAAAAATAAATAAAAATTTACATATCTTACATGCAATGGATAATGAATAGCATGGTCAAACCCAAACAGCATGCATGAAGGCATTGGCATGGCAGGGGAGGCATTTATGAAGTTCACATTCCATTCCAACACACAAAGGAACAGAGAAGAAAAGAAATGGTAAAAAAAAGAAAAATAAAAAAAAAAGCCATCACATCAAGATCAATAGTCATTTCAAATGATAACCTGGGCTAGCCATAGTCAAGGAGTCCCAAAGACAAAATAGTCAATTTTAACAGTCTGTCAAAATTCAAGTATGCATTAACTGCTTGTTCTTATTCTTTTTAAGACTTAAGTTACACCACCACACATTTCTTATATAATTAAGGACTTTTAATAGGCAAAGAAACAAAGCACCTATAAATACATTCTGTGATGTGCCTGAGGCAAAAAAACCCCACTCGAAATTAGAATATTTTTAAACTCATACTTTAAATTGAAGACTGTTTCCTCCTTACATCTTTTCCCCCCAAGAATGTGTTTTTACCAGTATTTGGGCTCCATAATTTTTATTTCCAAGGTTGCCATTTAGTGGAGTTTATTCCAAGCCTCGAAGAAACAAACATTCAGTTTGCTCTTCTCCTTATCCAGTCATGCATGTTACATGACTGGAATAAGCACACCACCACATTCACCAGCACAACTTAACAAAACAGCAGTAAATCACTAGCAATGAAGCATGCAAACAAAAGGAGTGCAATCCACTTTCAGCATGACAAATAAAGGTAAGGATCTATAATTTCAATGACTCAAGAAGGAAACAAAGAAAGAAAGAACTGGTGCAGCAACATAAAACAAGTGGTAATTAAAATATCATTGTCATGTGTTTTGGGAGGTCAGTATTCTCACAAATTCTATGGAAGGGGAAGGCCTTCTTTGCTGTGTTGCAGGAACTTAGTTCCTACTCTTATCTGTGGTACTAATGAAGACAGGCTATTAGGTTTTTAAAAGAAATGATGATAAAAAGTCAGCAAAATCCTGGGCCACAGATGGAGACAAAGGAGCATCTGGAGTGCTTTTCCAGTGCTGCAACTCACTGGGCAGCCAGCACAGCCAGGCAAACCCAGCACCAGCCAAACCACAACACAGCACACTGAGGAGCCAGGCATCCTCAGAAAACTGAGATTTTTTTATGTTCTAGTGCTGCTTTCTCCAGTGCACAAACAAAAAATCCAGCACAGAGGTGGCCTTCTACATGTGGTATAAAGGCAACCACCTGAAATTTGGTGAAATCACTCAGTTGAGTTAAATCAGTATTTTACACAATATTTTAGTGGTGTTGCTATGCAGGTCAGAAGTCTTGCATTATAGATTCCCATATGTGTAAGGAATTAACATAACATACTGTATTTAAGTTTACTATTTTGTTAGTTACATAGTTAATTTATTTCTTTAATGATTTTTATGTTTTCACAAAGTGATTTCTGCCCAGGGGCTGCGACACATAAACAGGACTAGTTTCCCTGTTCAGGTTAACAGCAACTAATTCTCTGGAGATGGGTCTCCTAAACCGAGAAACCCAATGTAAATAGCACATAGAACATATACCCTACCCTGACTTCCCCGGGAAAAAACCTGAACAGCTCATTAAAATGCAGTCATTTTATACAGCATTTACCGTACTATAAAACTTGCCAATAAAGTCATCAGAATGATCTTCTGATCTTCTCTTGACTATGGGTTTATGCAAGCAAAGCCAGCACAAGCAGTCTCTTTTTATTTCCAGTCTTCAAATTAATTTCAAAATCCAAAGAAGAGTTTTTACAGCATGACTCTAATTAGCACCTATTAGTAAAGCACCATAATTTAATGGAATGCCCTTCACTACAGCATTTTTTCTATTGTTTAAACAAGGAAGGATGCAAGCTTCATGCTTTGGAAGCTGTTTGTCACAATAAACAATTCTCTAGTTAGATTTTTCCTAGTAAGCAGGGCAGAAGCTTTCTAATTGTATATCCAGGTCTATGCATTCTAATGCACTAATCACCTCCATCCAAAGTTACCTGTACATTGGGTCTCCTTTTTCTCAATTTAACTTTGGGTATGCCCACACCAATTTGCTGAAGTAACAAAAAAGCAGTAATTTATATTTTTGCACTGTTAGTAAACAGCCTACTTATAGAAGAGAAGGTTTTCCTCAACATCTGTGCTCCCCAGTGTACATTTACTGGAATCAGAGACTAGCCCTCATTCTGATCAGGAGTTCTGAGCTTTCTGTCAGAATTACATACAGGTTTTGTCTAGGGAAACAAAAACCAGACATATGTTAATGTGAATTAATTTAACAGAGAGATGTCCCTCCCACATACTCGCACAGCATAAAATATAGAATGCAGAGTTCACTTCTTGTTTTGTTATATTTGCTCTTCAAACTCAACTCCTCTTTAATTTCTTAAATAACCACGAACTAGAAGACAAAATACTGGAACTCACTGAAGGCATATGGAGTTTTAAAACTATCATTAAATGGATTTTGATCAGAACCATAGTAAAAATGAACAAAAGGATGCTAATCTTTAGAACAGACTGGGAAGTTGAATTATTTACTATTTTCAAAATCTAATTAGGATTAAGCTTGTTAACACATACTTAATGGACTCACTTCAGTGACTATGTTTATTTGGTGGCATAACCACCTGTTCTCTCCCAGGACAATGGGAAAAATACATGCACATACACAGAGATACACAAAAAAAATTTGCAGTGAAACATAAAATTAAACACTTGTAATATAACTACACAAACATAAAAAATGGCATTTTAAGCAGTTTAAAACTATATTAAACTGAAAAATAATTTAAAAAAAGGATTTCTCATGTTATGCTTAGACATAGTTTTCATGTGCAAATAAGAACATGATGCCAAAGTTTTTGATGATTTTATTAAGTTTTTGAACTTGTTTTTGTTAACTTTCATCAGTTGTGTAAACAGCTTTACAAATTCTAAATTTCTAGGGCCTTCTTTCTTTGAGCTGATACTGCAAAAAAACTTATCAAAATATTGTGTTGAACCAGTTGTGATCAGAAGAAATAGATTTTCAGAAGGAAAGCAAAAGACATTCAGAAGAAGGAAGCATTGGAAGTCTAAGAAACCCTCACCTCTTCAAAGATAAAGATGTAGTTATGTTTTAGTTTAGATCTATTGAAAAATTGCTGGCAGAAAGGGTTAAGATGTTGTTGGTTAATATGTTAACGGCTACCAGGAGGTTCAACTAAAATTAATATGACATGTTAAAGAAACTCCATGAATTCTAAATAATCTGTCTTTGCAGTGTACCTTAGTTTTAAAACGTAGTTCTTGTATCAGTCTGAATAGCATGCACCACCCCAAACAAACTGGGAGTGAAAAAGTCTAGTCTGTGTAACTGTTAATAACAACAATAACAATAATAATATGCTTAATTATGCATATGCTTAATATTACATTTAGACATTATTCTACAACACAAAAATTATCACTTATAAAATACACTGTTTTAAGCATAATCTAAATCAAATATTTGAGCAGTATGGGAAAGCATCTCTAAACTTCCATATCCTTTTAGGAAGAAAACTATACAAAGCAATCATGACAATTAGCATCCTAATAATCCATCTCAGACTGTCAAAATTAGTTCAGATGAGCTGAGTTTTTAACTATCAAAGATTTCTATTCTCCAATGTTGTGATGCTATACTGCAGGATAACAGCATATACGAGATAAATATAATCCATATCCATCAGTTTCTCGCAAGAATATGCCTAAAATGAGAATACTGCATTGCTTCTTCTTATATTACTCCTATTAATGAAAAGATAGATTAATTTGCATATAAGGAAAATGTAAATAGGTCACTTGTCATCATCTGAATTACTATAATCTCTAATTGAGAAAATGGGTCTAATTGAGAAAATGGGTCACTTTCATTTCTTAACGCATGAAAATCCAATGCAGATATACAGAAACTGAAGTCCTTCTCAATTCTGAAATCTATATAAAAACCTTATTTTCCATTTTTTCCTTTTATTTTTTAAAAGAGACTTTAAAAAAAACTCAAAAGGGATATTTCATTAATAGTTACGATCAAGTTATTCTTTCTTCAGAAGCACTTTTTTCTTTCTTCTTGCATTATACACTTGGCAAAAGATTTCAAACATATTAATTAATTCACCAGGAAATTAATTCAAATATTCACAAAGCAGACTTCCCCCAGCTTAAGAATTAAATTAATTACTAAAATATGTAGATGAATTCTTAATTTTTTTTGTGTCTTTGACAATTGTTGCTATGACAGGATTATAGAAGGAAAGTCGCAAAGGTCAAGGACTTGCTACTAATCTTGGAACATGGCTGGGAGGAAAAAAGTGATGATATACATCTACTTTATAAAAAAAAATATATTATTTCCTTGCCTAAAGGCAGAAAATACAGACTCCATCAAGAAGTTTCTCTCAAATGTACTGTGTGCTGAAAGATAACATAGGAGTAGGGTACCACTAAAGCTTAAAAGCCTTATTTATCTGTGTATTGGCAGCTTGCATTCATCTTGGTCATTCATATAAGGTGAACGGCCTTGGGGAAAGACATATGAGGAGCTACTGAGAGTACTTTGTTCAACCTGAGGAAAAGGAGACTGAGGGGAGATCTCATTGGGGTCTTCAACATCCTCACACGGGGAAGTGGAGGGACAGGTGTTGATCTCTTCTCTGTGGTGATCAGTGACAGGACCTGAGGGAATGGCCTGAAGTTGTGTCAGGAGAGGTTTAGGTTGAATATCAGAAAGAGATTCTTCACTCAGACAGTAGCTGGGCACTGGAACAGGCTCCCCAGGGAAGTGGTCACAGCACCAAGCCTGACAGAGCTCAAGAAGCATTTGGATGATACTCTTGGGCACATGGTGTGACTCTTGTGGATAGTCCTTTGCAAGGCTAAGGGTTGGGCTCTATGATCCTTGTGGGTCCATTCCAACTCAGCGTATTCTGTGATTCTCTGATAAACAGCTCAAATCATCTTAATGAGATAAATTTCCATGCTGACAACTGAACTACATGGATATATTCTTTAGTCCCTAATACTTACAGGGATTCATTATTGTTTCTAACTTTTTATCTGTAAAGAATCTGTACATTTCTGTCCATCCAGACTGATTTTTCTATTTATTTTTTACTTAAATAAATTTTAACTTTGCTTTTTATATAACACTCCATTTGTGCTCTTTGAATTCAAGGGATAAAATTTACTGAAATTATGTTTCCAATGGAATTAAAATATGAGAATTTTCAAAAAGCCCACTAAACAGAAGATTGTTTCATATGGAGAGACTTTTCATTAAAACAAAGATTAAACTTATGATTTCAGAAAAAACCCACATCCACTCGTATTGAAATTTCCCATCAAAATCAGAGTGGCAAGTTATTTAAGAAGATACATGTAATGTAGGAGTCTCCACAAGGTCAGGATTCAGTTAATGGATAAAGAGCCAGACTGAAATATTTGGGGTTGATTTTCCTGAAATTTGAGGAAAATTGTGTTCTAATCATATTTAGATAAAAATTTCATCTTTAAAGAAGAAAGACCTTTCTCAAGTTAAACTACTAAAAATCTAACATTCTGGGAAGGGGTGCTCAGCTATGTCCATCACAACTCTGCAGTTCAGGTTTCTGCTCTGGTAAACAGAAAATAAGCAAACTAAATACAAAAAATCTTCACATGTATGTTCAAATGTGCATGCAAAATGTATATTTTTTTTTATTTTATTGATAACTAAATTCAATACAAACCAAAGCTGGCCTTTGTGCTGGTTAAAGTGGATTTGAAGAAAACCATACATGTACCATAGATTTTCTTGACACCCACAAAACTGAGAATTCTTTGCTATTGCTCTCTTGGACTTTCAGCAGCTTCTAGTTTCTGATTTTTTCTGACAATGCCCGTTTATTATAGAGAAAAAAATTAGAAGGTGTTTCATACCTTTGGTTGGAGATTTGGATGCAGGAGCACATACCCATTAGGATCAATGGCAAAATAGTAACCATTTGGACAAAGCTGAAAGGCAGAAATTAAGTTTACCATTATAAGGTTTTAAGTAATAAAGAATAAGTAATTAATGGTTTTCAAGAAATTTTCACACTGTGGAAAATACACTGCCTCAGGCGTCAAGAAGTATCAGATACTAACATAGAAAGAATAATTTTTTAATATTTATTTTAAGATCATAAACTTAAAGAACAGTTTAGCCTGATGGGACCTTTGGAGGTCAGCTGGTACAGCACTTCACTGAAAGCAAAGATAATTTCAAACTAACGTCCAACTTTGAAGCTGGACTAGGTTTCAAAGAGTCTTTGAATACCTCCAGTGGCAATTCCACAATCCCTCTGGGCAACCTGCTCCCTTCTTTTCTTTAATTCCAGTTAGAATTTCCATTGCCACACCTATCTTGATTGCCTCCTGTTGAGGCAATGTCCAGGTCCATTTTCTACATAACCTTCATTAGGTAATCCATTAGGTTCCTTCCTCAGCCTGAATCCATCTCTCTCAGCTCCTTCTTGTGTACCATGTACTCCAGACCCCTGTGCTGAGTCTCAGTGTATTTCTTATACTTAGAAGATCAAATCTGGGCACAGTACTCCTGATGCAGGTGTTCGCTACACAGTTGGTTCCCTTACTGCCAAGGCAAACTGCTAACTTATGTTCTACGTGTCCTCCACGACTCCCAGATCCTTTCCTGCCCTTTGAGGCAGTCTGTCCTAGCCTGTACTGTGGCACGGGATTATTCCATTCTAGATGTAGGACTTTGCATCTGCCTTCAGTCAAATTCGTGATGTTCCTTTGCTTTCTCAGCTGTTGTTTTCCACAGTACTTGTTATTTGGTCAGAAATTTCAGCACTAGATGTCTACATATATAAATCAATCATACTGAGTAGGGTACAGACAGACATGTATATTAAAGAACTTTTCTATAAAGAACTGTCCTATAAAAACGCCAAATATTATTATCAGCTGAAATGATTGTGTACTCTACACTAAAAACCAAACACTCAACTAAAGGGCAATGCTTTAAGCTACAGGAAAATAATTACTTGGAATATATCCTCCAGTGTAAAAGTTGAGTTTTACAGATGCATCCTGATGGAAAGATCACACAGAAACACATATGGCTGGAAAGAAAACCACCAGAAAACGTACAACAATGGAAAAGAATTTATGAAAAGAAGCCTGCTGGTATTTTGACTCAAATCCAGTCATTACTGTATGACTTTTGAAAAAGCATGCACAGAATCAAAAATAAATCATACATAAAGAGAAACCACCAATGCAAGCAGCTTACCGTAAATCGGGGTGTCAGTTTTTTTATGTCCTCCAAAGAGACATCGACCCCCATTACTCCAAGAATCAGTTGATTCTGGTAACATTCCAAAATGTTAGTATATGTTTGACATATTTACAATGCAGAATAACTGCAGCAGTCATTAAACTTTTATTTTTGACTTCATCTCTTGATTGGTAGATACAGTTTGAGAAGTTACCTATTTACTTATGTGTCTATTCTAAATATTTTAAATAATGTCAAAGTAATTCAAAATAAAATTTAATAAATTCAGAATTTAGTATAGAATATGAAAATTGTTTATGAAGAGAAATATAGATAATTTCCTGGATGAATAAACAATATATGTAAGAACAAAACAGGTGAAAGCAAAAGTGATGCACTAATATTGCCAATTATGTAGATACTAAACTACTAATAGAAACATAGAGCTACTTTTGCATATTTAGGTTGGGCAATTGGTAAATGAGATCTCAATACAACTCTTTTGGCTATGGTATTAAGATGAATGAAAAAAATCGCGACAAAAAAAAGTGATTATAAGAATCATCAGCATTTGAAATTAGGGACTCAGGCACTACATTTACTTCACTTGTAGTTTATTTTCCTACTACAGAAGAGGAGGGCAGTCATTTACATATTATCACCTGAATCCCTTCTCCATATTAAGTAAATTTGTAAAATTTATTGGAGGAGGTATCCTGCAGTCTGTAAATAAATTCAGGCAGAGATATAAGTTGAGGAGTTTCAAATTCTCTTCTTGTTCCTCTGTACTAGGCCACATCTGTTTTATTTCTCAGAAAGACATCCTTTGATAATCAGTAGTCTCACTTTGAACCAGACTCAGTCAATTCCAGGCATTGTCTTGTGGATAAGACTATGAAACTTTTTTGTTTGGTTGGTTGGTTGGTTTGTTGCTTTGTTTTAAAAGGGAAGCTAAGAGAACTATTCTGAAGGTGAATAAAAGAAATGCTAGTGACCAAATTCTCATTTATTCTCTCTGAGTCTACATAATACCTGAGAAACTGAATGAAAGAATAGCTTGTCTAAATTTCTGTATATTTTGACCTGAGTGAACATGAGTATCACACCAAATGTACAATATTTTACCATACACTGTAAAGCATATTCTAGGTCTGTTTTTAAAAAATCAGCATTTTGATTTTGTGAAGAGGACATGAATTGATTCCATCTCAGACAGTAACAGAAATGGGCAATTGTATTTATTTAACACTTAAAATTTAATCTAAGTATACAGTGCTCTTTTTTATTACCATTACAACCAACTAATTTAAATTCTCTATATCACTGCCTTTTACCCTGAAATGTCATAGCTTCAAGGATTTGTTATAAATTTATCTGAACATTCCTTTCTTTGGCAAGGTCTAAATAATATCATCATCTATGTCCCATCTGTTGAGCACCTAATGCATTCCCACTGTCACCAAGTCACAATGATGGATCAAAAAATGTCATATCCTGAAACTCAGAATGACGAAAACCGGTGCACTGTATTTGTTTGTCCCCAAGAGGTTATCAGGTAACTAGATATGACCCTTTTGTTTCTGATGTACAAGACAATTAAATGCAAAATGCTCTACGGAAATACACATTTTTCAAGGCCTTTAACATTAAATGTAATTAATTTAATTTAAATAACTGCTGCCTTTTCTTTTCTTTTTTTTTTTTTCTTTCCCTTTAAAGAACAGCTTACAATTTTCCCATTTTGTTCCCTTGTTAGATTGAAGACGGGTAGAGTTCCTGTAATCACAAGGCCCAGCTCCTAGGAAATAGGGGAAAAAAGACTTTTTAGTTAAACAGCAAATATTGAACTATAATATATTAGAACAATCCAAGGATTAGCACAAGGTGGAGAAAAGTGGTCTTTGTAGGAAAATAAGAGAAATGGGGATGAATCAATGGAAAAGAGAGAGGACATTATTTAGAAGTAAATTGAAGATACATAATGAAACAGAAGGGGTATATATGGGGGATAACACCATCTACCCCCCTTTGCAAAAAAAAAGAAAAAAAAGTAGAGTTAAAGAGGAGAATAACTGTGAATAAATTATGCCTAACTGATAAACCTAAAAGTATCTGAAAATTCTGGGATTATCTTGCAAAAGTAACACAGTAATAGAATCCAAAGGAACAGGGCTATAAAAAAGGTGTGAATTGCTACAAATACATCAAATTGTTAAAGACAGCCTTGAAAGCAAGCCTCAAATGAAAGCATCTCCTTAGAATTTGATAACCTGGGTTTAAGGACAATTCTAATGTGGCCTCATGTAATGTACTTTGCATTACTTTAGTCTGAGCCCCAAAACAGTTGCTGGACAGTAAGACCAACAGGATAGGAATAAATCTAGTGAGGCACAAGCAAGAGAATTTTAAGCCCCACATGAGGAAATTGTTTTAGGGAATTTAAGATAATGAACCAATGTGATAAGTTAGTCCCGCTCCCTCAAAAAACCAAGAATCAGGAAAAGGCTTCAGAGTGGGTTAGATACACCTGTGCCATTATGCTCTCATCTGTGATGAGAAAGTCCACAAATTTCAGCCTTTACTTCAATAGTTTACCTTGTGTTGTCCTACTTTATTTATATATAACTATATATGTGTGTGTATGTATGCATAATTATATATACACAAACCCACATATATAACACAT
Organism: Manacus vitellinus; assembly: GCF_001715985.3. Lineage (NCBI taxonomy): Eukaryota > Metazoa > Chordata > Aves > Passeriformes > Pipridae > Manacus > Manacus vitellinus. Next base: position 14,093,778 of record NW_021938999.1, read on the forward strand.
GAATGGAGAAAAGATTGAAGGAAAGACTGAATGAGCTCACTGAATATATATAGTAACACAACAAATGCCTGCAGGTACCACTCGTTTTACTTGACTAAACTGATCTCTCTCTATCTCTAGTTACAAATTTATCTTTGGATTTACAACAGGATGTGTACAGAACATACGAACTTTTGTCATCACATCCTGTATGTTTCCAGTCAGTACCTCAACAATAATCAAAAAAACATGGATAATGAACTTCTGGCCATTGAAATTCCAAATTAAAACTAGTTCCTATTGTCATGCTTAGTTATATTGACAATAAAAACTATACGTTGATAAAAATTTTACAGTAATACCGACGCACAGGAAGAAAAGGATTTTTTTACACATGACAGTAGATGACCACATGAACGTGGATAAATACATGATTCCAAATACCATTTTGCAGTATTTTTTTGCACTGTTAGAGTAATTCAGAAGAATGTTATCTAGAGCAACAGATTACACTGCTGCTAATAATACTTCGACTTTTGTAGTTTCCCAAACGTGTTTGTTTTACAAGACCAAAGTGATAAATTCAGCAGTAAGAAAGCATTGCATATATCTTTTTGTTTATTTCCCACTTGTATACTCTCCAGTTAAAGAAACCATTACCTTGAGCAAGCAAGCAATTACAACCATGATATCTTAAGATCCAAGTTCAAAATCTGTACAAATACCAAGTAATACTGACAGGTTTCGTTCTACCTGGAATACTCTTTTGAAAAAAAAAAAAAGCAGAAAAACTAAGAATTCCTCACCAGTAATGTAACAAATTACCTTTACTGCAGCAGGTAGAACACTGGAAAACTATCTCCTTTTTTCTTTTCTTAAGCTGAGGACAACAGGGACCTACACTTAAAAATCTGCATGGAATAATTTGCTTTTCTCTGTTAAATTTCAGGACACTTAAAAGGATACCAGGTGCAAGTATTGACTAGCATGCTAGAAACAGCTCTGTTCCTAGAGGTTGCTATATTGAACTGTATGGATGTCAGAAACACAAGAATATTACGTTTGGAACTGTAAGAAATTGGATGCTCTGGAAAAGAGACACATGTGGTTACTGATTTGCTAAAATTCTTACTTTACTAGAGATAAATAGAGATCATACCAGAGCATCCAGATAGACATTTGTCCATTGGACTTGTTTGGCTTTCTCTCCAGCTAAAACCATTGGTCTTCCCAAAACATCCAGATATTCCTGCCAAAAAGTGTAATAAACTTATCAGAAGGCAGTTATTAGATCAAAGAGCCCAAACAATATAAAAATAAACAATAATGAAATAAAAACAATACCAGGGAAAAAAAATTCAAAATTCACCATTAATATAAGAATAGCATTTAATTGTTGCTTTAAAACTGTACTACACAAAGTCTCAGTCTTCAGTTTGCAGTATTTACCAACAAGGTAACTTCTGTATTTCAGCCTCAGTCACATGGACCTAACCCACCACAACTCTCTTTCCATGAAGTGAGAATCACAACTATTTTTATTCCAAAATTAATTGCTAATGACATAATGAAATTACAAGCAGATTGCAGAACCTTTAACCCAGAAGAGAGAGTGGGCGATGGAGGGTGAGTGGTGTAACAGTTGGGTATGTTAAGCTCCTACAGCAACAACTTGCATAACTTCTATTGAAATAAAAAAAAAAAAATCACAGTTATAAAACCTCATAGTTCCTGCCTTCCTTCAGATCGTAAGTGCAGCTAACTTGGGTGATCTTATGAGATGTCAGATTTCTGGACTGCTTTGGCAGTGGATGCCATCAAACTTGTTTCACTTTTCAACCTTTTCTACTTGACTGAACATATTAGGGATACTTCTTGCCAGACACTATTTGGAAGAGTTTAACAGAATCAAAGAACGCTTACTCAAGCCAAAAAAAGGACTCTTATTTTCTGCCAAAAAATATCATGGACTTTCAGACAACTGAAAAGAATACTTGCTCTTCTACACTGTTAGTTTGGATCCCATCAGGTCATGCCAGAGTCCTGTGCCCTTAGTTAACTACATGCATGTCTGTTAAAACATTCCTGCATTCTTTTTGAAGGGAAAAATGATGTCTCTTGCAGAGGTTGGATCCATCCAGGAACCCCTCCTATAAGCAGGATTGTAGCGTGTCTGCCCAGATGAGTTCAGAAACTCTAGCAGGGCTATACCCTCACAGTCATCCACAGCCTTCTCCATGTGATACAAACCCTTTAGACCATGCTGTAAGTATGGCAGGAGGTGGACTATGAATGCCTAGTCACATTATAAAAAATTACTGGTTTTGTAGAACTTTATAATAAAATTGCTGTCATGTCTCAGCGTCAAAGTTTGAGGGACTATGTAAGACACAGAGAAAAACTGAGACACAGACATAGTCCTTTTGTAGAGGTCTGTAAGACACAGAACACTTCAGATGCTCTGTTGTGTGCACATGGTCAGCCTCTTTAGAGGATGTTACCATGACAAGTATGCATGCAGGCTGCTGTGGACCAGCTGGCCAGAGAAACAGGGACCACATTTTAAATGGGCTCACTGCAATCACTTAAAAGAAAAAATTAGAATACTTTAAGAGAATAATCATATGTCAAAGAAAGCCTTATTTTTTTCTCTGTTTTTAATGTAGTGCAACTTAAAATTTCATTGATTCAAGCAGATGGGAAAAAAACCCCCATATTTAAGAACAGGAATTACTCCACTTCTATGTATTAAAACTGACCTGGATTCGACCAAAACACTTACCTGGGTGTTTATTCTTATGGCTCCAATAGATGGAATTTCATAATAATAACCTAAAGTTTGGAACAGAAATAATGTCATCTTACCATAATATTTTGCTAGTCTCTTAATCTTGAGGAATTTCATTTAGCTTGTAATTTCTAGTTTAACTTTTATTAGAATTATCATATATGAATACTTTTCTAGTAGATGCCACCACAGTGCATGGCCACATATGATGGGTCACCATTCAAGACCAAACTAGTTACTCTTAGGCAATGAGAGTATACGATGTGTTTCTTTTGTCTGTTTTGGTTAAGGCTAGACAAAGTACTGAGTTTGTACTCATGAAATCCCAGCTACTATGATGAGCAAGTATATTTAATGCTTATTTTAATATGCTCTGATAGCAACATAATTATATGCTGAATGCATATAGGAATGCAAATATAGCTATGGTCTGCCGCAAGAGTGAACTGGTAGTATAAAAATATAAGGTATTCTGTGGAAAGGATGAAAAAATCTAATGGGTATTACTTCTAACTAAACAGGAGAAATGTCTTTATTCAGCTTTGATTCTATTACTTATTTGTTTGAATTAGAAATATTGCCTATATGAACTAATAAGACTAAAGCCAAACACTGGCTTATCTTGAGACCAGGAAAATTTGAAGTCAAATTGGAAAGAAGGAATAGAGGATTGGAGAGGTAAGAGTACTGAGCTTAGTCATTTCCTTTGCCCTACGCACAAACCTTTAATTAAGGAAAAATGAAATAAAACTGCTTCTTTGGATGTTGGAACAAATAATCACATCAACTTTGGAAGAAGATTATGATCATTTTTCCTCAATGGCATAGGTGGTTATGCTTTAAGCCAGCTGGTTCTCATTTGTTTTAAAACAATGGAGATCACATGCACACAGTATTTTGAGATACAAGGATGTAAGGAAAAAAAAATCTGTTCAAAACACAAATGTCAATTTTCTGTAGTTATCTGACAATACAGTCTGCTCTTCATGAAGCTGCAGTATCTTCTGCAAAACTTGCTAGCATGCTGAGGGATTCATAAGGTTGTGATATGTGTAGTATTCATACAGGCTGTGGATTCTTCTATGTATCTTTTTTTCTGTATCTATACCTTTCTCTCATTTTCGATTATGTTATTCTTCTGCCTGAACATATCTTTATCTCCTTCTCCAGCAATCTTAATTTTCAAGACTCTCTGTAATCTATCTCACCTCTAACCTCTTGCTTCTTACTGATTTGTAAAATACTTGAACATTTTCACTCAGGTCTGGAAATTGTTGTATTTAAAATATGAGCAAATATTGTTTGCTAAATTATATATTTTCTATTTATCTGTATTTACATCTTATGCCTTGTTCTATAGTTATATTGTAAGGTATTTGAGATACCTCTTTCTCACACTCTTAAAATATTTCTGAGAATATTTTTCATGTGGAAATTTAATGTAGAAATTCCATGTAGAAAGCATTTTACTTCCTTACTTTCACCTTTTTTACTTTTTTTCCCCTCTACATAAATCAGGATAAAAATAGAAAATGCAAGATGCTCTCAGAAGCTAAGAAATCACAGTAAGAATAATTTTGATATTTTCATATAGAAGGGAAAAATATTCTAAGTAATCTGATCCCTTGTAAGTTTTGGAGAAAAACAGAAAGAAATCTAACCAGCCAACTAACCAAACAAAAACCCTTTTGTCCAGACCACTTAATTTAAAACAGCTTCGCTTAATTTCTTATCTGTCATCAGTTCCATCTTTTCATAGATGGCTATTATAACAAATATTCTCAAAAGTGAACAATAACATTTTATTAATATAAAAACCATTGTGGTAATTTTTGTACAACATGAAGTTTTAAATAAATTACTCAGAAATAAATATAGAGGCTTCTTTTTTATAGATATTTTTTCATATACGCATATACTTTTTGGAACTTTTATTAACGAATACAATAAATCTAAAAATCCAGCTGAAAAATCTGCCACTTTTAGAGAATAATAGAGATATCACCTATCCAAAGACCTAGTGAAGATCAGTTTCAGAGAAGAACACCGTACCTTTATTTTCGCAGGCCATCCACTGTATGGGTCCTTTGTCGTAATTATGTTGACCAACAGAAAATGTGAACACACGTACCTGTGCAAGTTAAAAACAATGCATACAACTTAACCGTACATAATTTGTTAGCTGTGACTCTCAAGTTAATGATACTTGGATTTTTCTTACAAATGAACAGAAAAAGAAAACAGTGAACTTTCCAATTTTGTCACCATAATAGATATCAAAGATAAAAGATATAATAAATTATGCCATTTTATGTATTCCTATTATTTTGTTCATGAAGTAGAACTCAAGAAGAATGTTCTTTCATGTATCTTTCATATTTCAACGTTCTTACATTAGTAATCATTCATGAAATATTTAAATTCTTAGGTTTTTTTTCTAAGGTGGTAATTATAACTTCTTAGGTTTTGTTAAATTAGTTGACATAATATTAGATGTTTACCAATGAATTGAAAAGAATATATGCATGGCAGTAGAATTCAAAGCAATGCAAACTTGGACTTTTTAGGATATAAAATAATTTCAGGAAAAAAAATATGAAATTTCCAGATACTACAGAAACCAAATTCTCATTATGCTGAGACTTCAGTCTTTTTCATGTAAAACCACTAAATTACTTCAACAGATTTTCACAGAAGGGTTAAGTTTCTGATATTTTACTTTAAGCTCTTAATATTCATTTAAGTTATGTGTTTTATTAGCATAATTCTATTCCGTTTAGACAATGCAACTCCAATCCATCTCAGCAACTGTAAGGAGTCACGGCTTCAGAGAGAATTCGCCAAATTCTCTCTGAGTTTTGGACTGAGAACAGGCTTTTCAGTTGAAATTATTTTCCATGCAAATCTTTTAATTTGAATGAGAAAACTTTAAAACCAATCCTGGTATTACTGTATAAATATTAAAAATTCTACAAGACACATAGAAAAATTACAAATATTATGTTTCAGCTTCTGGCTGAATATTTTGCTCAGAATCTGAGTGTTTCTGTAAAAGCTGGAAAAATGTTTGCCAACAGTTTTAATAAACTGTTTACTATATTTATGTCCCTCTGTCCAACCACCAGACTGCTTTTCCTTTTCAGGCATCTTTTTCTTTATGGGTCTTTACCTCTTCAATGTACAAATCACAGATCATGACATGAAATCAGAATACAAATTTCTTTCTATGGAACTTGAAGACTATGATTAAAATCAAAACATAGTACAATTAATTTGCATGCAGGCTGCAACTGAGTAATAAGGTAGTGTTTTCTTTAAATAATATTCACAATATAAAATTGCAAAGATTCCCTGTAAACTACTGATCATTGCTAAATTTTTTAATGACAACATATACAAATTTTCATCATACTATCCAGCATGTGCAACTAGTACCTAAACCTTCATTTCTCAAATAAGTAACAAAAGTTGCGTGACATAATCAGAGCTTAAGTACTAACAAAGAGCTGTAGGAATAGCTCTACATCATCCATCAGCAGTTAGAAAATGGTGAATATTAGACTTGACCCCTATATGCAAGGAGGGCAAACAAAGCTTTGTGCTAGATGTCATTTTTAATTAACAATATGTTTTGATTTGCTTTATCCATATGACCATTAAAGCAACTACTCTGCTGCACTGAATACTATTCAAGTGCTTGTTTTTTAGTTTAAGACTTCTCTGTATAGGGTCATTCCTCAGTAAAAAGTCAAGCCAATCACATTTCTGGTTACACAGACAGATCTGGGAATGACTGTGCCTTAGTGATGGTAAAATTTTGTTCTTGTAGTTCATATGGATTAAGACATATCTTCTATTATCTTGAAAGTATCGGTATTGATAGTGCAAACATGAGTTCACCTAGAGTGTTTACATCTGATTTATTGTTTTAATATTATACAGCATTTGCCATCCCCCATTTATGCTTGACTTCTCTTACAAACTGTCAGCTATAATTTTTCTAATGAATCTTTCTGCTTCTATTCAATTAATATATTTTTTTCTGATTTGAATATAATGATAGTATTTTCTATTGGCACATATCAGCTCACAAGGTATCTGCCTACCAAACCCCTGGTTTTTTTTGGACTCACACTGCTTCTAGTCTAGTGTCCACTAAATACTTGATTCAGAATACATTCTCTTCAAAAACTATGGAAAAACCCACTAAAGGTCACTAGTTAGAGACTTCAGAGACCTGATATTTCTTTTGGTTTAAAAGTTACTAAAGCATGTGGGTTTTGTTTTGTGTGTATAAAACATATGAGTCAATTAGACTGGACTGTCTAGCATTTGATCTCAAATGTAAAAATGAAACACTGAATTGGATTCAAGTTGCGAAATGGTATGTAATTTAGGGAAAAGAAGCAGTGTGTTAAATCTGCAACAAATCTATAAAGAATTTAGAATTTAAATTATTGACAACAAGCAGGCGACAATATATCTGATTTACTGTTCCTTGGATAATTAACAGAGATAAAGAACTGCAATGAAAATTGGAGTTTTTAATTGTAACTTGGTTTGGCAAGAGGGTGGGATATTCAAAAGAGTATTCTTTTTCCTTTTGCCTCATCTGGAATTGAGTAGAATGACAGACCAGCTGGAAAAATGAGTCAGCAAGTCAAACTAAACAAGCCAATTTTAGCAAAAAAACCCCATGCTCTGTGCTAAAATTTTCTGTGACAGGACCCAGAGTCAGCCAAAATACTGAGATGCATCTGTCTATATGTTTTCCTTATAGACATCTCTCCAAAGAAGACAATGGGCTGTTAAATTAAAAAAAAAAAAAAAAAAAGCGGATTTAGTTTCTTTTAATAGGGAATTTATGACTAAGAATACTTGGAGTAACTAGATCAGACACAATGGGCATAAGCACCTCTCCCCTTGCCTGTCCTTTAAGCTTGGTTTCAACCAACTAAATGGATTTCTGAGTTGAAGCAAACTGCCAAGTAGTCTTTGATCCCAAGAAGTTGTTTTCCATCACCACTGAGGCCTGGTTATTTCTTCTCTTTACTTCTCTACAGCCTCTTAGGTTCTGTGTAAACCACAGCTCCTGGGGTCCTTTTGCCATGGTGCTTCCTCTCCACCATCCACACTAGAGGATTGACATTTGTGTTTCCCAACCCCTTTCCTACGGAAAGGGCAACCTTGCCTCAAGTTCATAAAGAATATTCTCTTCATAAAGAAACACAACTTTCAAAGCACTAAAAAACAATGGAACAATCAGAAAAACAAATAGAAGCTGTCACACTTTCTGATTTTCAATGAGACTGTTCAAAGTAAAGTACTTCTAGAAAACTTGTACTCTTAGAATTGAGAAGAACTGGAGATGGGCACCCGCTCTGCCAGCCCATTCAGGTACAGTCTTCAAAATGCTCTGAAATACAAAAATCCTAATTTCTAACATAGGGAGTTCAAGTCCAGAGCTAATTCTCTGCATCTTCCTCACTGAAACTAATCTTGGAGAGAATATACCAAAATCTTTTATTCTTTGTATTAATTATTTGCAGTATTGTATTGGGTCTGGCTGAGCTGGAGTTCACTTCCCCACAGTAGCCCTCACAGTGCTGTGCTTTGCATTGGCAGCTAGAAGGGTGATAACACACCAGTGTTTTGGCTACTGCTGAGCACAGCACCAACACCGTAACACTTCTTCCCCAATCAAGGGCAAGATCCTGGGAGGGGAAACCAAGTGGGCCAGCTGATCCAAGCTGACCAAAGGGATATTCCAGACCATATGACGTCAGCTCAGATATAAAAGCTAAGGCAAGGAGCACTAAGGCAGGCATTCATTGTCTCCAGTGGCTGCCTGCTGAGGAACCATTACGTGTGCTGTGAAGCCCTGCTTCTCCAAGGTGGTCGACCGTCACTGCTGATGGGGAGCAGAGAATAAACCCTGCTATCTTTCACTTTGCTTTGCTTCCACTTTAAATAAACTGCCTTATACCAACCCACGAGTTGTTTTCCATCTTACTCTCTCCCCTGTCTGGCTGGGAAGGGGAGCGATAGAGCAGCTGGGTAGGCACATGACGTCCAGCCAAGGTCAACCCACTACAAGTATATAGTAGAGGAATATGCTTATTAGCAAACTAAACGAGTGTAGAATTAATGTCAGGACATTCAGACAGTGAGTGGCACAGGTTGCCAGTGAGGCTGTAAAGTCTGCTTCCTTTGACATTTTAAAGACCAGACTAGATATGGCCCTGAGCAACTTGGTTTGATCTTCGACCTGACATTAGACTGGAGAACTCTGGAGGTTACTTGCAATCTGACTTATCCTAGGACATCAAAGGAACAGATGCAAAAATCCAAATCTTCATCAGAAGAAGTGGTAGACAGAAAAGAATCCTACAAATAATAGAGGAAGAATTACTGTATGGAAGAAAATATAATTGTCTAATTATAGAATTAATTTGTTATTTGTGTTTCTCCCTGGCAGAAGAAGATTTTAAGCACCGAGGTGAATAAAAAAGATTCTGACTACTGCAAATATTAAGGACAATGGCACTCAAGAGAGTTGTGAAGAAGATAAAAATGAAGAGATATCCATGAAAAGGCTGCTTTCCCTATAGATCTCAGTTGCTTTTTATCTGTTTTATTTCTTCATTTTGCTATTGGAATAAAATTAAGAAAGATTAAATTAGTTGCTTCCTTTGGGTAGATCATGCTATAAGTATTACAGAAAAATGAACAGTTTGAGTGAAGTTAATTCAAAGGGGTAAGTAAGTACAAAGTACTTGCTGTTTAGGCTACTGCATGAGGTGCTGGAAAGCAATGCCACGGAAAGGGACCTGGAGGTCCTGGTCGATGCAAGTTGAATATGAGTCAGCAGTGCCCTGGCAGCCAGGAGGGCCAACCGTGTCCTGGGGGGGAATCAGGCACAGCCTCACCAGGTGGTCAAGGGAGGGGATTGTCCTACTCCACTCTGCACTGGGACAGCCTCATCTGCACACAAATCTTCAAAATCGTGTGCAGTTTGGGGCACCACGATACAAGAAAGATATTAGGCTACTAGAGAGAGTCCAAAGGAGGGCACTGAGGATTTTGAAGAGTCTGGAGGGGAAGCCTTATGAGGAGTGGGCAAGGTCACTTGGTCTGTTCAGCCCCAAGGAGACTGAGGGGAGACCTCATTGCAGTTACAACTTCCTTGGAAGGGGTAGAGGAGGAGCAGGAACTGATCTCTTCTCTGTGGTGACCAGTGACATGACCCGAGGGAATGGCTTGAAGTTGTGTCAGGGGAGGTTTAGGTTGGATATTAGAAAGAGATTCTTCACCCAGAGGGTGGTTGGGCACTGGAACAGGCTCCCCAGGGAAGTGGTCACAGCACCAAGCCTGACAGAGCTCAAGAAGCATTTGGATGACACTCTCAGGCACATGATGTGATTCTTGGGGATGGTCCTGTGCAGGGCTAAGGGTTGGACTTGATGATCCTTGTGGGTCCCTTCCAGCTTGGCACATTCTGTGATTCTGTGATATATGTGTAGGCAATCTGGAATGAATCACAGAATCATTGAATCATTCGGGTTGGAAGGGACCTTAAAGATCATCTTGTTCCAACTCCCCTGCCATGGGCCTATGAGAGTGTGAGAAATGGCAACCTCTCAGCAAACAGCTCAGAGTGTATGAACATGCATATTTTTTGAGAGATAAATTATTTGTCTCGAATTCTGTGCTACTGGAATGATAAAGCTCTCATAATCATTTGTGTGCAACTCTTCGTTTCTCCGTTCAGGAGAAGTTTAACTGACCTTTGGAGATATATATGTCTCTTCTATCAGATATCAGGAGAGCTATACAATTAATTCACTCAACTAGATGTAGGCAAGATGAATCCTGTCATTTCATGTAAGAATAGCAAGACTGCATCTTTCTCTACCACTACATAAACAAACTGACTGAGTAAAAAAACTGATCTCATCAAATCTTGCAACTTCAGTTTTTGTGATGATGGTATAATTTCAGAACATTTTACTCTGGCCTTTATAGTTGCAGGTGAAGATTCACAGATAATCTCTCTTACTTTAGACCAAGAAAAGCTGTGAAAAAAAAGAATGAATAATTCAGTAATTCCAGCACAAACCATGAAATTATTTTTCCCACTAATGTGCTTATAGTTTATCAGATATGAGGAAAATTTGTGGTTTATATTTAATATAATGAACATTCACTTCTGAAATAAAAAGACAATATAAGAAGTCTATTATTCTGAAAAAAAAATTAAAACTGCTTTTCTGTATTCCATTATGCACTCTTTCTTCTAAATCCCTTGTAAGTATAGCCTGTAAACCACTTCATTGTTTTGGTGTTTTCTGCTGTAGGTCAGAGAAATGTTGTGTGGTTTTCAAGCTGCCACAGCTAAAACTGTGAATGCATTTCTTTCCTTACATCTTTACATCTGTGGTCAGAAATTTAAGATGATTTTGGATTCTGCTATGAGTTAACTGAGACCAAAGGACATTTATGACTGATTTGAACAGAGAATACAACTTCAGAGGACAATCTGAAAATCCAATATACTAATTAGGAAACCACCTAAGATTAGCCAATAGGGAACATCAAATACAGTTTCTCCTAAATTATGGCTCATAATCTGTCATGCTGAACTGCTCAGTTCAGGACTTCCAGGGATGCAGTCCTGAACCATCTGTGTTATAGCTATAAATGTAAAGCAACTTTTTTTTTCCTAGGAAGCACAGGGAGAAGAGAAATAAAAACTCTGAGTTTAACAGCAGGGGCAAGAATCACAACATGTTCTAGAGAGCAGTTTTAGTATCCCTTAGGCTATTTTTACACATTACATAAAACAGGACATAAACTATTTTCTTTCTCAGGCCATCAGGGCAAGTGGCACAGCATGGCTCACATTCCTATGGCTACACTATAGGGCCATCCTCCCTCCTTGCCCACTCCCATATCAGGTCATCTCATTACAGAATTTTTTGGTAACAAGTCTTGCCTCATGTTAACCCTGCACTGAGCACAGACATTGCTAAAAGAGTAGATTGCCATAGGCCGGGAACCATACTGCTGGGTCTGTTAACAGTTAAAAGTATGGATAACTGTGGGCACTTCTCCAGCCTGCACCCTGGCCTTGGATCACTAATTTGAATGGATACAGCTGTCTGGTTTGCTCCTATGAGTAAGGCTGGTTTTCTTGTGACAGACTGAGCAAGGCTCACCCTTTTCAAAATTACTGGGACAGGAGTGCCTCTAGTCTTTTAAATGAGAGGTCAATGCTTATACAAAAGAGGGATGAGTTCATGGTTCTCAGTTTGAGCACAATGATAACTTCCACTGCTTTTAATGCCAGGCTTTGGAAAGCTCAGAAGTTGGAGGTTCAGGTTTTTGTATGTAACTCTCAGACTGCTAATGCATTTTGCCTTTAATACAATTGGGAAAAAACAAAGATGACCTAAGCAGCAGGGTATGAAACCTAGTCAAGTGCTAAGGTTGTGAAGTTTGAAAGGTCTAGAACTCAGAATGCAGAATTCGCAATTTTATGTCAAATTAGGAACTAAAAAGAATGGCATGATACACCAGCAGAAATGCATCGAGTTATATTTTTGACATTTATAGTTGCATTAGAATCTGCCTCTTGCTGTGGGTACTGTCAAAAAATATGTGTAGACTTGGGGAAATGGGGAAGAAAAATCCACATTTAAAACTAAAGAATCCACATTTTAAAATAAAGAATTTAGCTCTCAAATATTTCAATGCAAAGACAATTTCAGGCTGAACATCTTTGAATTTATAGACATGAAGAAAGCATTAATTCATAAGATTTGACAATCCATTTGACACCACTCGAGTGTTTCCATAGCTGACCCTCTATATTATGATTGAGCAAGGCATTTAACAATGCAAGTGTCCCCTTGACACCAATGGAAAAATGCTTTAATTGTGGCACGTGTTTAAAGACAAATAGAGCAGGTCCTTGGAAATACTATTTTAGACATTTATCCACAGTAAATTATTTTTCCCAGACTGTCCATGTGTATGTGCAATCTTCCCTATCATTAATATCTTTCATTCACTGCAATTCAACCTCAAACTTCAAGCTGCAATGTTAGCTTATTAATTCACAGTCTAATTATAGTCTGTGTAATTATAGCCTAATAACAAAAAGAAATAATGATACTCTAAAAATTAGCTCACATTACAATCTGATGTTAATCCTTCTTCTCTCTTAAAATATAAATGATGTTTGTTATGTATCAGGAGATTATTGGAGAATCTCACTTGCTCTGGATATGATTCTATACTGATAATATGGGCCCAAAACCATTTAATAGTCTCAGCATATTGGGAAAATAGGATCAAGAATTCTGATGTATGGTGTAGTTATATGCAATTATTCTAGGAGAGGAATTAACACATTGAGAATTACCCCTGAAGTCTTCACAACGCATGCATACAATGAAATGTGCATGTTCATGGAAGAAGTCTTTAAAGTGAATGCCATGAATCCATGAAATGCAGTTCTGCAAACTGCAAATGGTTTCAAAAATTACAGAAGGTGTTTTTTTTTTTCTTGCTTGTTTAATTCCCTTACAAGGAAAACATATTTTCATGAAAATGGAGATATTTTCTACTGCAGACTAATGGTCAAAACACTGCCACAGTTATATTGGAAAATTTCAGAATTAACACTCTCACAGAACTAAAAAAAATACTAATTCAGTCACACTGTTCTACAACTTCTTAGTGCCACCTTGTGGAACCACAGCACCTCATTTCTTACAGAAGGTCTGTCCTGTGGTGCCCCTTCTTCTGCTGTCCTATGGCTACAAGTATGGAGGTATAAATATCCTGCTGACACCTACTAATCTACCACTGCTGAACTGATTATAATTAGATAGAAGAGACCACTAACTAAAGAGATCCTTTAGTTCTTTACCTAGTTTAAACATAATCTTTGATGGGCCACAAGTGTCACAGAAGCACAAAACCAACTTTGTATGCTTGCAGTAACTTTGATGAGGAGACTGTGTTCTTTTTACTGCACTATCTCCTCAAATAAGGTGAAGTTTTTGATCTCAACAATTTCCAGGTGTAGGAATAAATCAGTTCTGTTTTATTAGTTTTTTATAACATTAGCCTCAAGAACAGTGATAAGAAAGAGAAAGGCTGTACTTTCAAAAACACCAGCAGGACTTCTCATTGATGTGCTCGAATTTAAGTTTGAGGGTCAATTTGCCTGTGTCGAACTCACCAAAAACTGGGCTTTGGTCCACTCTCCAACCTGAAGAGCAATTGTATCAGCAGAGCCCACACACCTGCACAGAAGCCAAACCATTGCTCCTTCCTTCTCCCCCTTTCTTTCCTACCTCAGGAGCAGTCCCAGCACCTTGTCTGGGAGTGTGCCAGCTGGCAGAGGCTGAAAACCTCCAACCTCCTGAGTCAAGCCCTTTACAGGTTTTAACTCAGTTAAAACCTATAAATATTTTTTGGCTGTATTTTGAGCTTAAAGGCTGCAGACACACTGGTTGCTTCTCCTGTGATTTCCACTGGAAGAGCTGTTCTCAGTAGACCACCCCACCCCACCTTGGAAATCCCTGTACAGCACTCAGTTGCATCACGTGATTTTCTAGCCACTCATTCTGTCTCCCAGTCTTCAGACGAAGAGCATACACTGTCCTCTTTTTAACAATTCAGCAGTGGAATATTTTACTTTGATTACCCATGTTCTATTTACTCAGTTGATCTGTTTGCTTCTTTGGTGAAGGTAATAACATTTTTTTTCTGCTGAAATGAAAAACAATTTAATTCCTCCTTTCTCTGAACTGCTTCTCCCTGACAGTAAGCATTTAGCATTCCCTCAAGGAAACAGTTTTTTTCTGAGAATTCCTTGTAAATTTGGTGGTCCATATCAAGAAACAGACAGAGGAGTTGACAAAGTAATTCCCACTGCACTCTGGATTAAAAGCATTTTAGGCATTTCTTTGATAGTCAAAACAACATTTGGAGGCAGATGAGCAGCTGGAAAGGACTGGATTAATTAGAGAGATATTTACAGTTCACATTGTGACACTAAGCCTTTTTCTTTTCTTTCTTTTTTTCATTGGCCTTGTAAATCCCAGGGAAGAAATATTACAAATACCAGCTACAGATTTAAAGGAATACTTAAATATGCCAATGAATATTTCAAACACTAATTTTAATCAGGTACTCTGACTTTTTTTTCCCCTTGCAAATAATCTTGTATATTTACTCTCAATTTTTTGTCTCATTTATTCAGTCCTTGTACAGCATGGAAAAATGACTGCAACTTAACTGTTGCAAATGCCAAACAGTTGTATTAGAAGAGGGAAAAGGACAGGGAGCAAAAGGAAGGACCTTCAGAAAGCAGTTGAACTCATTTACAGGAAATCTTCCTCTCTCGAATTATCAGTTATCCAAATTTCATGTCTAATTTTATAATGGGTTGATCTTCACAGGAACATAAAAATTCTGAACAAAAAATTATTTAGTGAGCTTTAAAAAGGGCATGCCACGTAAACAAGTGAAGGGACTGCCTATGTTCACATGCTGTTTCTTGGAGACTGATCTGGTAACAGAATGGTATATTCAGACTACCTTAGAAGAGGGAGATTTAGGTATGAAAATGCTGCAAGTTTGGTTCCCTTTCCCTATTTTAGGGAGAAAAAGCTACTGCATACTTATGGAAACTCAGCAGTGCCATATAGGACTGTGCTGAGGGCAGCCTGACCTTGCCTTTCCTTGCAGGTAAGACGTGCCATTGCTGACACAAGCAGGCAGTGACGACGCCTGCTGTCAGCGACTGGCAAGTGCCCAAGCACGGCTGAGAGACCCAGGCTCATGTGCAACCATGGAACAGAGAGTGTCCTTCACAGTTAGTGATTAATGCAACCAGTGTGCATGTTCACTCATTGTCCTTCCTGACGAACTGCGCCTGAAATCTCAGGATTGTCTGTGAGAAGCACTGAATATATACAGACTGCTGGCACCTATCCTGAGGACATCAAATTAATCATGGCACAGTCACTCCTGTACTGAATGATATGCATTTTTATTTCTTTTCTAATCAGCTAAATAAATTAAATTTATAAAAAAACACAAAAAAAAAAGTGAACTCCCATGTAATCTACAGGAAAAAAAACCTTGAGGTGTGTCAATAGCCTTCATGTGTTGAACAGTTTGTACCAGAGTTCTTAGTCAATTTAGGTCTAAATTCTCTATTCACAACGGCTGAAACAGAAGAGCAAAGAAAATGTACTCCAGTTCAACCATACTTTAGGTTACGAAGTTTTCAGTCTACATTGTGATATAAATGAATTTTAATCATCTTTCACAAAGTCTGTCTTTCTAGTGAAAAAGTAAGGAAAAAAAGGTCTTCAGCCTTAATTATAAATATGCTTCTTACAGAGACATTTATTGTAGACGAAATATTGCCTTAGAGGGTTTTGGGTTTGTCTTTGTTTTTGTTCTCAAATGATATAGCATCTACAGACTAACTTTGCAACAAAAAGTATTGAGGTTATTGGTTTTCCTGTCTATGTCTAGGATTGAGAATACAGTATGGTCAGACTGCATTATACAATTCAAAGTGATAGTTTCAAAAAATCATTTGTAAATAAAACAAATTCTTTCCTGCTAAAAAAAAAAATCCATTTTAAAAAAGTTAGAATAATTAAAAAAAATACATTTGCAGGTTCTTCAGACATTATTGATTAGATGGGGGTTTTTTGCACATGCTTTAGGATAAGATTATGAAGCACAGAATTCCCATCTAAACCTCAGCAAACATTGAATACATTATTTTCAATTTGATACAAGGCTAACATGAATATGAGCTCGACTGGAATTACTGGTTTCAAATAGAATCTGAATATAGAAACAGAGGAATGGAGATAGATAATAGGGTAAGAATTCAAAGACTGCATATGGAGACTGATTCTCTTGGGGTTTTTTTCCTCTATTTTTTAAGGAATAAAACCTATAAAAATATTTGTGAAAACTTCAATAGAAAATAATTAGAAGCTCATACTTCAATGTCATTTTCCCTAACCATGCAATTACAAGATTGCAAAGTCAGTTTCTCGTTCTTCTATTAAAGACAATCTATTCTTATAGCACATGCACTTCTGCATATTAAATTCTTTCCTGTATAGTGCAAAAGATAAAGAATGTGACTGATTTCCTGGAGATATGACTGAACAGGTTTTAGCCTTTTCATTGAGACTAATCAGGATTTTGAATCTAAGTCACTTTCTAAGTAGAGGCTGGGGTATTTTCTGTTTGTTTCTCACCAGTATACTTATCCCTGTTTGAAAGATGATGTTTTTTCTTCCTCTTTTTCAAAACTGAAATATCTTTTTTTTTGCAAAATGCTTTAGAAAAAGACTAAGTTACATTTATAGTTCTTACTCTTGATAAGATTTCTCAGAGTTCCTCTATCTTATGCACTGATGTTCTCTTAAAAAGCAACCCTTCCTTACAATGTCTACAGCAATCTTTAATACTTGACATTGAAGATGCACAGAGTTTCTCCCTGCCTTGGTGAAATTTACAGTTCACCATCACTGGCACTTTCACTGCCCATTTCATATTCCTTTTCTATGTTATGCTTCTTGCATATATAAACACATATTTCTTGCTATGTGAATGGACTGTAACTTTGTTTCCTGAGATTTTTATTTCCTTCTTAAACTGTCATCTGTTTAGGCTGCAGCATGCATATATCTTGTGCCACCATCTGTTTGTTTCAGTTGTTCCCTTATTCTCTTGCCCACTAAAGAGTCTCCTATTCTATACCTTCTCCCTTTGAGCCCTTTGAAATATGAGTCTCTTACATATTTCTGTCTGCTTTTTCCACCTGTGCATTGGCAAATCTTTTCATTTAAAGATGTTCCATCCCATCTGAAACAATTCCATCTACTAAGGGATTAATATTCAGCTACTGCTCAACACTCGCCTACCAGCTGACCTAAGCAGCATTTAGAAGCTAAGATTTCTATAAAGTTTTAGAGTCACTTAATAATAGTTAATTCTTTTAAAAAATATATTCAGTTGTGCTAGCTTACTTATATTGATTATTCTATTAAGCCGACAAATTATCCAATTTCTTCCCAGAGAGTTGCATTTTTAAACCAATGTGGTAAAGTTAAGCTTTGGAAAACTCTAGACTCAGTGAACACACAAGTGTCAGAATCCTGACCATATAATGGGCAATTTTATAAAAAAGCACCTCTTAATCATCGTAATAATATTAATTCCTTTTTTTTTTTGCATCCCACTTGATTTCTCTATCCGCAGAAACCAATTCTCAACTTTTAAATTTTCTCCGCTACTATATTTTTAAATAAATGAAAAATGTGAGTGTCTCTTACATGGCACTTACAGGAAAACAACTTAAAGCTTTGATGTCTTCAGTGTTTAATAAACACTGGAAGAATACAAAAAAAATATTTGCAACTTCAAATATAGAAGGTTATGCAGATAGACCTTCTATGTGAGACACAATTATTGAATATCTTGTAGCAGGTTAGGAAAATTTCTTATTCTAGAAGATGTCAAGAACAGTTAATTTATTTCTGAATTTTAAGGCAGAATAAAAAAAAAAGTCTAGAAGAAAAAAGATATTTTGAGTGAAAGATCAAGAAGAGATTTTTATTACAAGGAAAGGAAGATTTGACAGCAGTTAAACAAGGATAAGAGACAAACTTCAACAAACTCAGAGAACAAGCTAGCTGAGTGAGCTGTGTGGGAAGATAATCTAAAGAATAAAGGATTACATGAAAAATGGCAATTCATGAAGTAGAAGAAATTAAACATACAAGACGAAACTTCCTGATAAAATGTAGGATTAAAAATACTTAGAAAATCGAGCACAGATATTGAAATTGAAGACAACCTGTGGAAAAAAGCAGCAGCTGGGAGAAAAGATTCAGAGCAAAGCAAAAATCAAATATGGTTCAATGATATAATACAGTTCCAAAAAGTAAGTTGTGTTTGATGACATATTTACCTAAGCACTGCATAAAAAAAGTTATAGAAAATACTCTTGATACCACTGTTTCCCTAACTGTTCAAGAGCATGTTTTAGGAAAGGTAGAGATAACATGCCATTATACACAACAGGGGTGTAAAGAATAAAGAATGAAAAGAATTTAAGATATACGTTTGGCGAATTTGAAAGAAATTAGCTTGTTTAGTTGAAAAGACAAAAGCTGGAAAGAAAAGTTGCGTGAAGGTTTCAACATAGAAATGGTTTTCTAAAGTGTAAGAGGAAATTATGATGAGAATGAATAGTTCTCTGTAAAGAATGTATAGTGAAAATGAAAAAAAAAAACAAAACAAAAAAACCCCTCTAAGCTTCTTTGCCTTAAGGAAATCTAGGGAAAGCTTTCTAAAGGTAGTTGTTGAAAGAGAAAAATGTAAATACCTAAGGAAGCTGTGGAACTGGATACTTTAAAAAAGAGGTTACATAAACATCATTAGGCATGGCCTAGGTATTAAATGGTCGCAGTCCTCCAATTCTTGAAACACAGAAGAATATAATCAATTCACATGGCATTTCACTGCAATTCCGAATTCACAGACATGAATGCACAGTTGATGTAGGGGGAGATTGAGACAGGATGAACCTTCTGATGTCTAGCCTCAACCAGCTACACCATATGTAGCATTTTGTTTGTGTAAATAAGCAAAATGCAGTCTGACTCTCTTGCTTTCATCCCAAAACAAACATAATGTGCTTTCTATATTAACTGATATCCTATCCTTGTTGCCTTGATTAATCATTTTATGCCATCTGCAGCATCAACCTCAGTGTGATACACTGAATCAATCACTATTACTGTAGTGGTTTGGAATTGAAGATCAACAAAAATAGAAGTATCAAGTAGCCTCCTCCATGTCAAACTTGAGGGAAACAAGCTGCCAGTTGGGTTTTATGTAACAGATACACATGACTTTAATAAGACCGATAAGGTTACTTTTCAACAAAGCTATATTAAAACTTTCATTAGTCTTACAGAGTTCTCAACACCATCACGTGGATTTTTATCTTGCAGAGGAGATAAAAATGCCACGGGGCAACCCCAACAGATTCATGCTCATAATGAAAACAGCAGCCTAATGAGAGACATCAACACAGAGATGTGTGTGTGGACACATGCACGACAAGGTTCTACATGCAGATCTTCTTTCCAAAATAACCCCCCCTCTGCCCCATTGTGCTTTCTGCTGCACCCCTTAAGTCTGCAGGAACCTTGCCTGCATATAGAACAGTACAGGGGCTGTGATGGCTGAATGGAAAAGTGAAAAAAAGTAGAAGAAATATAATGGATATTACCTCCTTATTGAAGACTTCAAGAAAGGCTTGGTAATATTACATAGTCTAAAGGTAAAAGGATCAGTGAAAGATAGTGTGGGGAAGACTGGCAGACTGCTGTAATCCAAGAGCATTGACACGGCATGGACACATGATAGCAGCAAGTCAGTTTAGAAGATGACTATTGAAAGGATAATATATAGATATTTTTGAAAAAGATTATCTTAAAAATCACTGTACTCTGAATCCTCATGCTGGAATAGAGCTTCATACGCCATCAAATAACTGTGGTTCAAAATGTAAGTTTATGAGGAAAAATAAACTAATTGTATCATATTGAAAAAAAATCAGAAAAAACCCCATGGATTTGTAGGCTTAGGACCTTAAATAGCTTAGTATTGTGCAGCTTGACTATTACTAAAGCATATTTTGGTAATGAGTGTCAAAAGAGGAAGACTGCTGATGTGGAATATTTAAATTCATTAATGTAGTGGCATTAATCTGTCAGGAACTCAGAAACTGGGAGAGTAGATATGTTGAAAGCTCTTCATTAATACGTGGAGTTAAGAAAGAGGCAAAAAAAAATAATTTGCCTTATGAATAGGATGTTTCTTCAGTGAACACTCTAATAACAGTTTTCACTTTTAAAGAAAAAGTAATGGATTTTGGAATTTTTAAATACTGACCCAAGCCTCACCCAGAATATTTTAGGTTTACCATTTGTGCATGTCACGGTACATATAATAAATTAAAATTAACAGCTGGAAGATGACACACCTTTAAGATAAAATTGATCAGGGAACGAGCCAGGGAGCCGGTTTAACCAGCTAGCTGAAGATTTCTTCTACATGGGAAGAAAATTTACAGCATAGGGGGATTGTTAGGAGGAATGAGATATATGTTAGTGTCTGGTTGTCTGAAGACCACAGAATGTTAATGTAGAGAAGGCCGGAGAACACACTACAGTCTAGAAAGCTTAAAAAATGGCTTAAATTTTATCTATCAAACTATGCCACATGCCATTCAGATATAAACTAGAATTTTACTCAGTTCAACTCTTAGTTTAATTACTTTATGGAACATCCTGTGTCACAAGTCTATCACACACTCGGGAATGCAAAACCTGTTGAGGTGCACTTTGACAGCTGTTTAGTTCTATTCAAAGTCAACATTAGTGTTGCAAAAGATGTTGTTTCTATTTTCAGCTATATAAGTAACCATTGGAAAGTTACATTCATTCCGTCTGACACCTGATGAGAAACCCATGGCTACCCAAAGTGGAAATGTCATGGGCTTTTTCAATGGTCATTTGTAGGCAGGACTAACACTTTTAGCCTTGTCTAGAATAATTCATACACCATTGCCTAGATTAACATAGTTTTCATTTTAGTTTTATTGACTTGCAGTTGTGCAGTAATGGATTCAAACCAATGAAGAAAATGGTTCCCTCCTTTGTTAATGATAGTAGGAGGTCTTTTTGTTTTAAATGGAAGTTTTGCAAGTACTTTCTCATAAATATTTCATTTTACCATTCTTTTGACATGCTGAATGTGTCCCATCTGGAACAAGTCACTGGTAGCTGTAAGCTTCCCAGTGGAGTTGCAGTAAGCTGGAGTGTGCTCCCTTAGGACTTCTATCACTGCAGTGGTTCTGTGCCCACCACATAAAGATATTCTTAATGGAATTGAGTTGTTGAAAAACTTCTCTGCATACCATTTCCCCTCAAATGATACTGTCAAAAAAAAATCTCCAGAAAATAAGGTTGTATTGTATTAATCATGGAAGATAATTCTGTAGGAATGAGACATGAGACACAACTCACCATTCTGCTCCTGCCAGAGGGGTCAGACCAATCCTACCTGTGTGAGTCAAATCAATCCAGCCAACCCACACAAACCTCTACCATTCTACAAAACTTCAAACAACTAAAAGTGCATGAGGTATGTTTAAGGTCTTTTCCTACTCACATAAATTGAGCAATCCCTCCAAACACAGATTTCGGTGTGCACAATTTGCCCCAAAGATCTGTGGTTTTCTATTTTCAACCCGAATTCAAAATTCTCAGGATAAACGCCTACTGGGCACACATTTCAATTAAATTTATATTGCTGTCTTCAGTGAAGCTATCTGTAGGAGGAGTGCAAATAAAATGAAATTTAGCACCCTCACTCCTGAAATTTTAACACGTGTGGTATTTTGCACATTTAATGCGAGCGCCCCAAATGTCACCAAAAAGGTAAACATGCCAGTTTTTAAATATCAAGCACAGCACATAGTTACAATATGTGACAATAAAATCTGGCTTTATAAAGGGAAAAAGGCACGCAAAGGTGAAACACAACTGTGATTTTCCACTTCAAACAGATAAAACTCAGAAATGTTCCTCCCCAAAATTGTTACATAAATTTTATAATAACCCTCATATTCATACTGTGAACTATTTGTAAAGACAGAAAATTATTTTAAATATATCTGTATGCTATTTCAAACAGATTAAACCCTATAATTTAAAAGAACAATTTTTCAGTCTCTAGATTCTAGGCTGGTCTTTTAGTAGTTTCCAATTGTTTCTTGCATTCCTTCACTTAACTTGAAGGTTGCACTACGGGCACTGCAAAAACCTGTACTAAGTCATGTCATTTGATGGGCCAAAACTTACTAAAGTTTCTTTCATGCCAAGGAATTACAAAGTAACAGATATGAAGAAGAAAATACTCAGCTGAAGCAATTTTACATCAGGCAGATGAAAAAAATGATTAATAGATTTGAATAAAAGGTCTTTTGTTTGCACAAGAAAAGAAAGTTTACAACACAGTGTGTCTAAGATGGAAAGTGACTGACTGCAACATAAGACAATAAAGATTCATCTTCTATATACTGTATACAGAGCACAAAGATGGATGTTTAAATAAATGCAGAGCAGGCAAGAAAATACATCAGCTGACAGATATTTATACTATAAACTGCTTCTACTGTAAAACACAGAAAACTTTTTAACACCTTATATTATTAGTCCTTCTAGAAATGATAAATATAAAATTAGTCTTAAATTCATTGGGCTGTTTATGAAATAAATTAAAGGACAACAGAACTGAGATACACATATCTTTAATATCTCAAAATTTAATGTAAGAAAGCAGCCTACTGTGCAATCTAAGAAGGTAAGACCATATTTGTGATTATGACTTTTCAAAATTAAAAGCATATGTGTATTTTTCATGTTGGAATGCCTCTATCAATTCTGTTATCCTCTACTGGTAATGAATTAACACTAAATTACACAGAGAAGGAACAACAAAAGAGCTCACATCACCACTCTGGAATCAAATGTTGTCTTACTAAAGAGAGCATTATCACAAGCATGTTTTGTATTAGTCTTATTTTTAAAAATATTAGAATGGTATGAATGATATTGGGCAACTTCATTGCAATTCCTAAAATGAATTTACTGGTCCAGTTTCATTAGAAGGTTTTCAACCATAAACTTCCCTTCAACACTACAAGAATTGTTAGTGATTGAAAGTGATAAGGACAAATAATTCTTCAAATTACAACTGCATAAACTTTCTGGTATTGTAATTCCAATGTCACCTTGGAGAAAAACAGTAAGGAGTGGTATCTAGCAACCCAGTACCTCATCAGACAAGGGTTTACTAAGATTTGAACTTGTAGAAATATAGAGCTTAAATTGTATTGGCACTGCATTCCATTACATATGACAACATACTGACACACAGTGACCATTATCATCACTATGATATGTTTGCTGTATACAATAAAACCCCAAAACCCTCCTTCACCAGAGGAAACAGGAAATGAGTGTACCTTGTATTATATATAACAGTATATATAAACCCACCCTAACCCTCAGCAGTGCAAATTTACAGTATTAAATGATGCAGTAAAATAAACATTTAAAACTAGTAAATCCTACATTTCATTTATTATACTTCACAGAATAATCAGTCATTAGGCATGATGTGATTAAGACCACAAATCTTGGCACTGCAAATCTGTTTTGTTGTTTGGACTGAATATTTTGCTATACTTTACACCTAACAGAGCAAAATAAATGAAAAAAAATAAGTTAATCATACATCTTCCCCCTTATGCACGTATTTTCTATAGCTGATGGTTGTTGTTGCAACACAGTAAAAGCTACCATGTCTGAATTTGAAGAGGAATCTCTGCATTTGTTTTCAGAATACAGCCATGTGTTCACACAAGTGACTATGATTTCAATTCTCTCTTCCAACTGTCAGTTTAAAAAGTATTTTCAACTCAGACACAAAGATCTACTAAACCCACCATATAATTCTATGTGAGACACTAATATAAATCAAACATAAAATGATTATTCAACGTCACTGAGTGAATGACTGGTCAAGATACAAACTCTGCATTGCACTTCTACTTTTGAAAGGATTAATTCAGATATATGAAGATTTCCAACTGAATACTTTCACTGCTTTATGCATACACATCGATGGCAACTGTTAAAGTGCCTTGGTGATTTGTGTTCTAACTTTTAGATGTTTTTCTGAAAACAGAAGAAAAAACAACCCACAAAAAACCCATGTAGGCACATCCCTAAGCACTAGGAAAGGCAAATTCTCATTTACAGTGTAAATCCAGCTCATATTTCACTTCTATTTAGAATGTGATTAGTCTTCTAATAATAACAAATAATGATTTGCACTGAAATATAGTAGGAGACAACTTTAAAAGGTGTTTTATTTCACACACACACACATACGTTTTTAAATCTGTAAGTATGCAAAAGTCAGACAAGAAGTTTGATTAGATTCAAAACTTAAACCCAAAACCACCACAGCTAATAATCCAATTTAGTCTAAACAACAGAACTCATCGAGGGATTCTCGTGTTAAACCATAATTCTGGTTGAACCACAGATCAAATTTCATCAGTAGAGAGCCATCCCACTTCTCACTAAGACATTCAGAGGTATAATTGAGCTCACTGGGAAAAAATGTGGGTTTGTTCCAGCCCAAATCTATTCAAACTCACTTTCTAACCTTGAGATTTCATTTTGCCTTTGCCTGATGAACAACAAAAGCACATAGAAAATATTCACAGTGAGGAGATACACATACATATATCATATCATATCAATTAACTACCTTTATTTCTACTGGATAATTCAGGGATTACACTAATGCAAAGTGTCAATAGAAAATTGAGTTCTTTATGGCTCACAGTACACTTCTGTATCACTTGAGACCAACAAGTCACAAAGTGTAAAATATTAAGCATATTTTGTGATTTCACAAATAAATGTTATAGACAGAGAAATCTTTAAGTGCCCTAGGGATCAAGAGTAATAATTTTTTTAAGAAGTACTTTATGCATACACCAAATATGCTTTCACTTCCATATTTAATATTTCCCTTTGTGCTGTTGTATTTTATACAGTAAAATATTTCATATATCACTTACTTTTTTGTCTTCATTATATTTATGAAAAATCTCTTGTGCTCTTTCTTCACCACCATCCGTAAACAACATAATAATCTTATTGCAGTTAGCTCTGGAGACACTGTGCTGTAGGAGACACAAACAGAAGTGTTTTTATATTTCAGGCTATAAGGAGTAACAACTGCTATATCTGATGGCTTTTATATCTACATCCTTACTACTTTAACATGGTAATGGCAAAACTTCAAAAATATTTTAGAATTTTCTTCAGTACACCCTTTTGAATGAGAAATAAAATAAAATAAACCAAAACCATTTTTCTGTTCCATGACACTTAAATATGACCCATTTCAGATCTGGACTAACACAGTGGAATAGGGATCTGGTGGTTCCTCTCACATCCACAAACATCAGGAGAGCTCATACCCATCACATCAAACCCCCAGTGTTCCTATACAGATGTTCTGTGTGAGACTTGCACAGTGAGGGTCTCTAAACATTTTTACTTTTTTCTCATCCTTATTTTTTTCCTTATCCTTACTGTACCTGCGGAAATTTGTGAACAATGACCCTGTAATAAATTACTGAATATGCTTATTTTTTTCTGTTGGACTTCTACTCACAGAAACTATCCAGCTCACTGACTCCTTAAATGAATCTCTGTCAATTTAGGCATCCTGTAGGTACATCCACCCTATAAGCTCTGAAGTATTTTGCATTTTTTTTCACATTTCTTTAAAATGTGTTTCATCTTTCAATTTTTTAATTCTTTCCTGGTTTTCTAAATTATTATTTTTAATACCTTGAGATGAATAGCTAATCTTTAGAAAAGTATCTTACAATCAGGTTTGCATAATAGCCAAGATGTGGCTTTCTAGATTATTAAAAAATCTCCATCACCTGCTTTTCTAATTAGGTTGCATCTCACAGCTGAAGAACAGAGTGAGTTCCATCATTTCTGGGGAGCAAGCCTGAAATAGAGAGAATTAAGAAGAAGCCTCTCTGACTCCTAATTCATCAAAGTAACTGGTAAAGTCCCTGAGAAAAATGCAGTGTGTTTTGCAAAGGAATAAAAACATTGTTCCACAGGTAGAACAATAGAGGTGAGTATGAATTTTGGCTCCTTATGGAAGGACCAAAGGCTCCTACTTTGGCATTCATCCTCTGTCTTTGTTCTTTAAAGGTAAGAATCCAATCGAAGCAAATTGCTCATGACTCTTGCAGCCAGTGTTCCTTGCCCTTTGTATTGCATACAAATGGTCCCAATAAATTCAATTTCTCCTTCCACAAGCCTGAATTTTGCTATATGAATTTTCTCTAGAGTCGGAAAAATAAATAGGACAGTTGTCCTTACAAAAGCACTCAGTTCCCCCTTGCTTTACTCTTTATGGCCAGATAGCAACTGTCACCAGGTCACACTGAAACATCAAAACCAGCCCTCAAATATCACCCAGTAACTCTCAATATTGCATTCTACAGTTCTACAATGCTTCAAGAAAACTAAAGCACAAAAACATAATTAACAGAGTAAGAATTATTCTTCAGAGATGATTTATGTTTATAGTTCAATATTCTGTGAATAATTACTTATTTATTAACTAAAAAAAAAAATAAACAAAACACAAGCCCAAAGATTTTCTTACATGTAACAACATATAAAACCTGCTTGAAATCAATACATTCTCTCCAACCTCAACAGCACACTGTGTTTCAGTTGGAATTAAATAATTTATGATCATCTTTCACTTGCGAAATATAAGTTACAAGATACTGCTTTGGGCTGTAATCTTTTCGATATTAAAAAAGTAATAAAAGCAGAGTTGGATATTTCATAAATAAAGAAATTCACATGCATTTACAGTGGTTTAATATATAGGCCAAAATAAGGTCAGAGGGAACAAAAGAGAGATATCAAGGAAGGGGACCAAAACTTGCTCATATTATGAAACCTTCCTAGTGATTTGGAAACAAGCACTACTGTGGGCAATGTGAACTTGAGCTAGACCTTGCTTTAACTGGTTAAATCAGGACTTCTCTAGTGGTTTACTCAGCATGTGCTTATACAGTATGGGATGAACACAGTGGTTTATCTCCTAGTACTTACAGAAGGGCATTTACTTACACTACGCTGTCTAGACACTAAAGTCATGTCATAGGAAAAAAACCTCAAGACTTTAGCCTCCAAATATTATTGGAAATCTGAACATGAGTAAGTTCAAGTCATATACTATTATATTCATATTACATATGAAGTGTTTAAAGCCAGTTTGGGTGGAGCTCTGAGCAAGCTGGTTTAGAGAGAAGTGCCCCTGCCCATAGTAGGGGAGTTGGAACTAGTTGATCTTTGATATGCCCACCCAGCCAGGCCATTCTGTGACTCTGTGATTCTGCCACAATAAAAACTTTGCTTTTGGTTGAATGAATTTAACACGTTAGTCTTTCAAAAGGTATCAAGGAAGGCAGAATTGCCTTTACAACACCTCTTATTCCACTCCCCTCCCCCCCCCATTTGGACTAAACAGGGGAGATATTGGTTCAGGATGTGAAAATAAGTGATTGTGAAAAGCTGATGCAGCAACTTCATAATTCTTCTGAACAGTTTGCCTCAGCAGTCCAACAGACCACAGATGAAAGGGAATGTGTTGCCTATACAGGAGCTTCCCCAGGACAAAAAACAATTTCTTAGCTTAAACCACAGAAGGATACAAGTTGGAACTAAGCTATGTATTAATTTTTAGCTCTCTCTTCTATTTGATAAAGGTCTTTTTTTATTCTTTCAAACAAGCAAGCAAAACATGATCCATTTATAGTATGGTTAAAATTACTTTTGTTTTATAAAAGTTTCACATCGTTAAAATGAACTCATTAAATGGCAGGTAACAATTATACCTTGTGGCATGACACTTTAAAAATTCATTTTTCACTATTCTTTCTTTGACAAATCATAGCTATTATGGTGTGTTGGGAAAAGCCCTCCTGGAACTGCTGAAGGTGAGGTATTATGCTTTTCAAAGAAATAACAAGTTAATATAACAATAAATAATGGGAAAATACTACATAAAAATCCAGATTACTGATAAACACTGGCATTAGTATGTTGAAAAAAACACAAGTGTCTATTTCCATTTGGTAACACATCAGACAGCAATCTATTCATGCCACAAGTGAAACATTGCTTCAGTGTTCTGGAAAATTGTTTGAAATAATTGTCATCCAGAAAGAGTACCCACAAAATTATTATTAAAATTTGGGCAACACTGCATTTCTATGGACCTTAAAGCAATTGGACTATTTAAATTCATAAATACACAACTGGAAACTATCTCACAGCATATTTTTTATTATTTGCTTAAGGTGGTATTATATCACCATATTATATTGTCTTGTCACTGGAGTGTAGTGTTAAATCCATCACCAGCCCTTTACTCTTCCTGCTAAATGGATTTGCCAGTGTTTGGAGGGGATGACTGTATATCTATAACCTCATGCAATCCACAATGTCCAGCCATAATTTACAGTCTTACAGAGATCATGTGAGGCTAATCACACCTCTGCCTTCAGCTATAAAAGAGTTGGTCCCACTATGACACTGATCTACCATTAATTTTGAAATAATATTTGAGTCCTACAAACAAGTCCACTTTGAGGTTTCCCCTGCATTCAGCTTGTCTTAATGTTGCCTGCACACAAAGTATATATCTGGTGATCTATGTAATCCATAATTTTAAGGAAATATAAATGTCATGAGGAATATATTTGGAAAAATTCCTTGCCTTCCTCTTCCCTCTGCATGAGATGTCAACAGATGCAGAAAATGGGAAAATGCCATCCAGCCTGGTCCAAAAATATCCAATAGACTTTAAAAATAACCATCAGCAGAGGGCACCCACTCATTTCTCCACCAAACCCTGCTGCTAAACTGAATAGTGGTCAACTGAGAAAATTACCATGAAAACATTGCTTTTTCTTTTCCTACATCAAAATTTAAGAAGGCTAGAAATTTTTCAACCATTTCTAGCCTTAAATTGCATATACAATGTTAGGGAAGTGTCCTGAAGTCCAGAACCTGGTAGATTAGGGGGAAAAAATAAAGTAAAAACAAATATATTACAAAAAATCATAAGGAAAAGAATGCATTTCATACTTTTCAAGGCATATCCTTATCTGTTGTAAACTGATTCAGCTTTACTTGCACTAAGGTGGAGATCTAATATGAAGTTTTTACAAAGGTGAAAAGTAGAATTATTTTTTTAAACAACCACATAAACCATTAAAAATTTACTGATTAACTCCCAACACCTGTGGTAGATGGGAAACATTGCTATTCAAAAAGGTAGTGCTTGGGTGCAAGTAAGAAAGTACAATGTATTTAAAACACAGTAACGATGCATTTATTTTTAAGGAAATTATTCTTTTTATACATGAGAAAGAAAAAGGAATTAGAATACTCTCAGATGCCTAATATTCCTCTATTAACTAACTCATTTCCTCTGCTCTATTCTGCTCAAGCCATGGTAAACTATTTATGACTTCTAATAAGTGTGAAATTTTAGGTTAACTAAACATTGCTAGGTGCTGTGGTAAAATTAAAATAATACCACTATAACATAGAGCTGTCCATTCTAACATTAACTGCAAGTTAACCACTACCACAAGTATGTGCCAACTGGGAATCACATATTAAATGGAAAACCAGCTGAATGAACTAAAACAGTACAACACATTGAAAACCAAATTCATTCCCAAATCTTAGCAACCTGCTAGAGAATCTGCAAGGAAAAAACATTTCTGGGATAGATTTACTTGCTAAATAAAGGTTTGCACTTCAACCACTTAAGTTACACAATGAAGGAACACCCAGTGGCCATCTGAACATTCAAGTTCTCCTGCTTCACCTGGCAGAAGAGAGATATTACTTAAACACTTACATTTAGCAGTTGTTCGAAAGCGTAGCTAAAGCCTTTTTTGTAATCTGTAATTCCTTTAGCAGAAATTTTATAGACAGCTTCTTTCAGTTTCTTCTTGTTCCTCACATTAGCTTGGACAAGATGATTAAAGCAACTGACGTTCTGAGCATTATTATTAAACTGTAAAATAAAAAGAAATGGTATTAAAACAGTTATTTTCTTTTCTGTGTACTGTAGTGCTAAAGATTTATGTTGTTGGGATCCATGAGATAAAGAATATCACACCTGGATTTTCATTTCCACTATTGAAAATGTCCAGCAGCATCTGGAAATTTCAAAATGGAGCAATAAATATATTTAAAAATAAAGGTATTTGGTGCTTCACCCGGTGGCAATCAAGAAAACTCTACTGTAATGGAAAAATTCCCACAAATTTTGTTTCAAGTTTATACCATAAAATAAAACTCAGACACGCTGACAAAATGAAAAACATAGGAAAATACATATTTTACTCTTTTTAATCACTGAAAAATACTGGTTGAGTTATCAGGTGACTTCTATATTGCACCTATTAGTTTGGTGGTTTACAATGAAACCTATAGATCATATTCAATTAGTACATATGGAAAGCAAAATACACTTTTGGGGAAAGAGGAAGCACATGAGAGTATAGCTGCAAATACGAGAATATTGTTAACAGCAATACAAATTTGTGTATTGAGAACACACGTGCTTCTGCTGTCCTACCCACATATCCATAAAAACTACTCCCATTTAATTAATTTATATGAGATTTTGACATTATGTAAAAACATACACAGAAAGTTTTTAAGTGCAAGATGTCTGCACAAGTAGAAATCAGTTTATGATCACCTGAAAATTCATCTCTGTATAAATACACATACATTCATGTATACCTACAACTATATGTATCTTCAGAGAGAGAGAGAGATGCAGATATAGGTCTCACTTTTTAGTGGCACCATGTATGATTTTAACTCTAGTTTTGGATGAAAGTGCATATTACTGCATACAAGCTGTGTTTAACTCTATTTGAGTGAAAATCTCCTTTTAACTACAACACAGTGACTTTTATCTAAGATATTCTTGACTAATATTACTAAAACTACTGTCTTGGCCAATTTTAAACTGTTTCATCTGTCAAGATTTCTTATGCGAGCTTTTTTCCTCACTGGTAAAGATGATGTCCAAAAATCTCTGTAAACCATCTCAGTAAAGGCACTAAAATACAGATCTCCTAATTTACACTTCATCTGAAAGTAGATTATTATGCATCTTCCTGATTATGGATCTTCAGTGAAAGTAAATGTAAATGTAATTTTGTGCTGTCAAACTTGTGCAAAGCCTTAAAATAATATAAAAATCAGGCCATGTTGGTTTAAGTCCCACTACTGCTAGATAGTTCAATAGTGCTCTATAGAATAAAGGTTACAGATTTCAATAAATGCTCAGACTATTTACCAGTCTAAAGTAAATCACTAAGTACCAGGCACAAAGTGTAGAGAGACAGCTGCTGTCAGCAGCAAACACCAACTTGCACTGTGACTGTAGGACACTTACAGTGAACAAAACTTAAAAGGATGGAAAGATTGATAATATCAAACCAACTTTTATAATGCTTACTATTTCAATTCAAGTTATTAGGATGCTTAGGAGGTAAGCAGACTTTTCCCTGTCCTGGAATCAAATGCTCCCTGCTGTTAGGACCCAATAAAATATGAACTACCAGTTATTATTCTCAAATATCCACTTTAGTCAATAAGACTTCTGCTATGAAATTGCTAGAAACAAATGTATAACTGCAAATATAGTGCAGCTAATGGCAGAGATGACTGACATAGGCATCATCCTCAGCAGAAGGCTTAGCCTAATTTGTTCCATATCCTTCTTGAAAACAGGCACTGAAGTGCAACTGTGGGGATTTGGGGTGTAATTGAGCAAATCCAGGTGCTATTATGAGAGCCTTTGCTCTGCTGGATTCTTCCTTACAGTTCCATATGGAATATCTTATTCTCACAAAGAGGATGTGTGAAAGTGCCCCATGAACTAAAGAATTTAAAGCATGAATTTGTCTGCCTCATCTTGTCATATTTTTATTGCACCAGAAGCCCCTCCTGCATGTATGTAGAACCTAAGCCTATTTGGATTTTGAGCATTAAGTAATTCATAACTAATCTAATACCTTGTCATTCTCATATTGCAATTATTTTGATAGGGTGCTTATTTTTGATTTTTCCTCATGAATTAATATTGTCTTTTTGTGAGACACCAATTTTTTTTTACGGTATAGCTGATGCTTTGTTGAGGACTGTATTAGCTAGCAAATAATATTGATATTTGCTAAGCAAAACATACTATGACAATACTCATATAAGAATCTTCATCTATCTTTCTAATTAATAAGAACAGTTATTACTCTGTCCCAATTTTATAGTTCTGGTCCCCAGGTGATTAAATATGTAGGAGCAAGTTATTCTCAAAAGACTTTATGCAAATTTTTCTGTCCCCCTTTCTGTCAATAAGCAGTTCCCAATGTATCACAAGGGGATGGCTGCTTCCAAAACATACAGAATCATAAATAAGTGCTTTAATTTTGAAAAATGCAGTGTTATATTCTATTCCAAGTATTCTGTGGAAGAGTTAGTTGTATATAATGTTATAACAAAAGTGGTTTATTTATTTTCATAGTATTTTATTTATTGTGGTTTTAATTTTCACAATACCACAACCACAAATATACAACTATGTATCAAAATTATTTACAGTGACATAAATATGAAAACAGGATGAAAGAATGAAGATTAAAAATATTTTCCATTTCTCCCAGTGTCACTTCACCTTTAAAATAAATGAAGACATATAATTGGACTACATATATTTAAGCTTGAATATTCCTTTAATGTATGTAATATTTCTCAAAAAAGAATTTTTGGTAGGACCAATAAAACCAGCATGTTTTGTTGCTTAAGCAAAACCACAAGATGATCACACAACTGTAATGAGTTTGATGAAAAACACTGACATACTCAATGGTGCTTCCAATAATAGTTTCTACCAGAAGTAACCAGTAAATCACCCAATGGTTATTGGATACATAAACCATGTGGAAGTGAAAACAGTATTGTGCTGCGGAATTATTTCAGTTTGCCTCAACCTAGGTTTACAGTCATGATGGGAAAATTACAGCCATAAAGTAATTTTATAAAGAGAAGGTCTCAAAAGGAATTCTAATTCTGAGTTGGGTTGAAAGTACAGAACTTGTACTTTGAAAGTAGAAGAAAATGGTTACCTCATGGGCAGCTCTGCTCTACAAAAGCCAATTTCATTTGAAAAACTAAAGTGAAAACACTGCTGTGGTCCATCAGTGACATTATATATGAATTATTTAATGTATAAAAGTAAGCATAAGTTTAATCCTATGGCCAGTGCATGCATTGTCTTGAGCTATAGCAAACAGCAGTTTAGACGTTCAAGCGAAAATTTAGTGACAAGAGAAAATTTCTCCCTGAAGAGTCATTAACATTAAACTGCAAATCTAAATTGGTTGCTAGCAGCCCTGCAAATATATCAGCATAATTATTTCTATGAAGGTCAGGTATCTAGCATGTGGATCTGTAATTATGGCTACAAAAATGACATGTTAGAAATTGTCAGGAATACCAGCTCAAACTGTGGAAGAAGTTGACAAGTAAACTGTACTGCAGGACAATTACACATTAAACTGCAGTGCACTCACTCATTCTGTAAACAGAACAAAGGGGCAAGGTCAAAACATCTGCATCTATAGATTGACAAATGCTGATGTAAAACCAAGGAGAGAAATGACACATTTGTAGGATGGAGAGTTACATCAACCAAAGTCTGCAAATGCTGGAATTTAATTAAGAAAATATATGGGCCAGCTGTTTCCAAAGATATCAGTCAAAGTTAATGTTAATGCCAGTCAGAAAAGCAGATGAGCAGAGTTTTTGATTAGATGAAGGAATCAGTAGTTGGAACAACAATCCTCCAAAATGAACATTTCCCTGTTTGCTAGGAGGTAAATACAAAGTTGAAATGTGACTGATGAAAATTTTCAAAGGGAGGAACAAAATTCAGGGATACATTTAACTAATTTGAACTCCAGTAAAGTACTGAAATGATAGAAGGATTTTGACTGTAAAAGCCTTCAGATCACCCATAAAACTGACTTTTCACATGAGACAAAAACCAGGACTGTTCAAAACTTTGAATCAGACAAACTGAGCCAGCTTTTAGTTATGCTCATGTGAAATATAATAACAATAGTGGCATTACAATTTTTAACATATTAAGATACCAAAAGCCAAAATAACTGCAATGAGCCTTTAATGATTACTCGTCACATTGCCTGACTCCTAAGCACTATAATAATTCTTTTTTCAGTTTAAAAGATTTCTTGAAAGCCAGTTAACAATATACGCAATCACTTAGTATTTAACAGCAGAAAAAACATGTAAGATTTCAAAAAACAGTTGCCACTTCAGAAAATCTATGTTCTTACAAAATCAAATTTTATCAAAGGAGTAAAATTAAGGTAATTACAATCCCTATTTTATTGAACAAGATACTCTCAGTGTATCTATATGAAATACATCAGTTGGGTATTTATCAGGCTGGCATTTCCCCCTAATTACTGCAGTAAATATAGCATATGTCACAAAAGTGCTACCAGTAAAAAGAAAATAAATGAAATTTGTTTATGATGCCATGGGCTTAGTGATTCACTTACAAAACAACAGATGACATTTGAAGGCAAACCATTCAATTGTTAAAATGTAAAGCCATCCTATACGGTATGTCACACTTGTAACAGCTCCTACTTTTTCAATTCTATAAAAAGCTTATTCTTTATCTAAGCTAGAATAAGAAGAGCTTGAAGGTAAACAGTTGGAAATCATGGAAAATAGGACAACTTTAAGCTTTTTTATTTTAAGGTATCATGAAATATTAATATAATTAAATTTTTCTAGTAATTTTACCTGCAGGGTATAAGATTCTAAATGCAGTTTTCACTAGATTATTTCTCACTACCCCATTTATTTATAGCCTTTTGCAGTCCCCACCTTTGGGACGTCCCAGAACTATCCTCATTTCTGAGGAAATTAAGACCTCCTCTTCACAGGTTTGGGCAGGAACACCCAAGCCTGTTACTGGAGCACTAAAAGTGTGAGAGAACTCCATCTAGTTGACCACAAACCACCAGTACAATCTTAGGCCATATATAGGGCAACTCAATAACTTGAAAGATGAGATAATGAACTCAACATGAAACTGTGAACAAAGGTGTTTGAGTTTAATGCTACTTGAACTTTGTAATTCTGGAGGTCAGAAACAGAGTGAATCTGACAGTCTTACCAGGACTTCATCTTCTGATTGAGAGAAGGATCAACTTGCAAAACTAGTGAAAAATTACACAGAACTGCAGCAAAGGGTCTAAATTCTAGAGACCTTTCCCCTCTCTTGGGTAGTTCCATTGAGCTATGGGCTCAACCAGACATGGACCTCTGCAATCCACAGTGCCCCAAGGGTTAAATTTGTGGAAAAGATAAGAGATTGCTATTCTGAAAACCCCTTCTAATTCCAGAATAGTTACTTATTGATTGCTAAAAGCCTCCTCTTTTCCAGTTTCAACTTGGAAATGCTTCTTTAAAAAATAGTAAAACTCCTACCATAGCATGAGGATATTGGAGGATTCAAGGGAAGTGAAACAGAAATGTTTATTTATTTCCTACATCTCATCTCACTCTACGCACTCTGTGGATATGCAGATCAGAAAATGAATAACAAGTGTCGTGGTTTGGATTTTGTTTTCCCCCAGAGGCTAGAAAAGTGGTAGACCCCGAGGGGTGGAAACCCCTGGAAGTTTTGAAGTTCTGTCCAATGGGTGCTCCTGTAAAAAATGTAAACATATCACAAGCTCACCGGAAGAGATGAGTTGTAGTTTTGGGTTGTTGCAGGAGAGGTGGCCATGTTGTAGAGCCACGAGGAAGGGGCTCTGAGCCCCTTGGGCCCTCTGGGGCCTCCCAGCCCCTGGCTGGGGGGTGCTGCAGGGACCTGGAACAGCATAAAGCTGGGCTAGGTGCCTGTAGTTATGCCAGGAGATGTTTTCTCCATGGGCACAGAGCAGCAACCAACACTGACCAGAGAAACGGTGGCAGAGAGCCAGGATAGATAACACCTGAACTGAAGGAGCAGCAGAAACAACATGCAGCACCAGAGAAAGGACTCCTGGAAGGAGAGCTGGGAAAAAAGAGAGCCAGCAGCCTGAGAGACAGAGTTCTGGGGGTAAGACTGTACCAGATCCCCTAAAACTCCCTTGAGACCCCTCTTGGAGAAGAGGGACATGGACTCCTATTTTGCAGAGCAGTTTTGGACATGCAGCACCGGAGAGAGAGGAGCTAAGAAGCTCAAAAGACGTCCCGGAGCTGGACCGGGATGGCCAGAGGAATGTGGGGGGAGTTGACCTTGGTTCTCCCCCCCCTTGCACTGCTGCCACGGTGGCAGCCTGAGAGACAGGGCACAGAGGCCCTGCAAGGAGCTGAGTCTCCTGGAGATACCAGACCGTCACGAAGACCCCCCTGTGTCTTCG
Source organism: Manacus vitellinus (assembly GCF_001715985.3). Lineage (NCBI taxonomy): Eukaryota > Metazoa > Chordata > Aves > Passeriformes > Pipridae > Manacus > Manacus vitellinus. The sequence goes on from NW_021938999.1 coordinate 14,130,854, forward strand.
TGATATGACCGTGGTGATACGACCTTGTCTGGGGTTACGAAGCCCACGGAAGACCCCTCGGTTGGAGGCGATGGGGCCGAGAGAGGTTGGATACCTCCCTCGTGAGTGCTGGCAGAAAGCCAGCTATCAGCTGCTGCATGTGGAGAAGAGAGACAGAACCTGCTGCCTCAGAAGATGCTGCTGCTTAAGGACTGGAAGGGATCTGTCCTTCTTTTCCCCCTGGACTTTTATTTGGAGGGGAGAAGAGATCTGATCCACTGTAAATACTATATGTCATCATAGAGATAGTTGTGATCGTGTGTATAATGTGATATGGTATTTATTTGTACAGTCATTGTAATATATTCCCTTTCCCCCACTTTGAGTCTGGTGTGTTTTGTCTGGAAAAACCCATCTCACATTAGGTTGAGATGTGGGAAGAGGGAATGGAGCTAGGGAATTGGATTGTGGGGCTGTCTCAAACCATGACACAAGACCCTTCAGACAGACTTTTTCATTAAGAGGACAGTATAAGGTAAAAGAAGGGAGTAGAAAAAAAAACCTTACAGAAAATATCTGAAATGAAGTAAGAAAGTATCAGTATTAAGAAGTTGGATATACAGAGACTGAAAAAAAATTGAGATGGTTAAGTAGGAAGATCAAAACTATCACAAAGCCTGGGAAAAAACAGCAAACAAAACAGATGAGAAAAAAACTCAACATGCATAATATATTGTGGGGTTTTGCTTTAGGAAGTAACACCTAGTATATAACTCCTGGGGCCATCCACACTTTAGCATCACAGACATTTTCAAACATTACCAAGTATCTTGGACTCCTTGAGAAATAGCACTGAACTTTTCTCATTTTATTGATGAGAAAAGTGAAGCAACAGGGAATAAAACAAATAAATCCAAGGCAAAGACTTGGCCACAAGCTTTAATCTCAAGCCCCCACTACTAGAACATGTATTTTTTCTTTGTACAAGCAATTCCATGTCCTCAAATTTGCCTTTTAACTTGACATTAGTTATTTTGCTATAAGCCATTTAAACCACACAGTCAAACAGGACACAATTTTTAAAGCATGAATTCTCATAAACAGTTTATCACTTGAACTTCTTCAAAATGTACAAACAGCTAATGACATTAATTCTGAAGACTACAGCACTGAGAGACAAAAATCCTTGATTTAACAGGCAATGTATGAATTGATGAATATTTCAAATTCTCTTCTCTATGTCCATTTATTCCTCTCTATAAATCTAAATAGATCTCCATCTCCTTAGAGATATATAAGGGATATAAATCCAAAATCCCATGTCAATCATTCTTTGCAAGTGTAGGAGGTTATTTAAATACAAGTAAAACATTTCAACTGATTCTCCTTCTTTTATGAAAGGAAACCTAAAGCATCCCCTTCATTGCACTGTCTTAGAATTCACATTTATGCAATGCTAGCAAAACAAGTAGGCTTTGAAAACAGCAGCAAAAGAAGAAATGTTATAAAGAATTAAAGAGTAATAGCTGAGAGCATTAATTTACATTTGTCAGAAAGTGTTTATTACTGTTTCTGACAGTCAACAATTTTTTTTCCTGCTGTATCTTCATACACATGTGTATCTATATATACACATACCTATATAAATATGTTTATGTATAGATATTTGCTTAATTGTTTGACAAGAAAGAAAGCTTCAGTCAATATTTATCAGATGCTTTCTGGACAAAGCACTAATCCACTGAGGAAAGCCACAGTTCTCAAATCAAAAAGCATAGCAATAAATTTATGTAAATCCTCAGGAAAAGAAATCGAGGAAAGTACTAGTTCTGAGATTCAGTTTGAAAAACACAAAGTGTTTTGCAAATCATCTAGTTACTGGAAAATGCAAAAACGTAAACACCAATAAATTATTAAAACTTTAAAAAACTTTTTCAAGTTTTAGTCACTAGGTGGCACTAAAACAAAAAAAGTTGAACTGGTCTTAAAAATACCTTGAAATAGGGAATTTTACACTTTTGGTAGAGGACATCGGTGTTTTCTGTGACTGGCATCAATTTCTCATTTCAATTAGACCAATAAAATATACTTGTGTTCCAAATGAGTGAAGAAACAGAAATATTAAAATCAAAACTTCCTTCTTAAATAAAAATTTCCACATCTTGAACACAAGAGGTCCCAGCTCCAGAATGAAAATTTACTTTTTCCATACAAGGGATCCACATTATCCAAACAAGCATCTCAATTTCCAACAGCTTTACAAACAGTACTAATAATGGAAAAGCAGTAAACCAGCCTCCTTTCTAAATATCTTTCTGTGCCTCTGAAATCTGTAGAAGTGATAGCATATATACCAAGTACATAACACTAGGTCTTTGCAAATATCCAGATTTTCCCAACCATTCTCGTCTGCTGTTTTCTCTTCTCCCAGTTAGTTTACTAACATCTACTGATTCAACATGTCGTGTTTAATCAGAATCCCCTGAAATTGCACTCCCAAATTAAACAAAAAAAACCAAAACAGGCAAAAACTAAAAAACTACCCTTCCAAAACTTCTGACATGAAAGGAGAACCTGTTTTTAACTGTATGTAAATTGTGTATTTTTCAACATTCATGAATATTTATCATTTATAGAAAGTCATTTAAACTGGAACAAAGCAGTAATTTCTATACTTAAACTTGCTCTAGAAACAAAACTTGCACATTTGTAATATCAAGATCCCAATAGCTGAATAAATCAGTAACATCACTCCAGGAATACCGAAAATTGAGGAAAACATAGTCTGCTTGCTGAAGACCTAATCAGATACCACTGCTGCTGACTTTCAATCTGCTGAGGTTTGTTGCTATGCTACTCCTACCTCATGGCTAAATCAGCTGGGTGACCCAGTTGTATCTATACACATTAAATGAGCAATAGTGAAATAGATCTGATTTCACCGGGCTTTCATTTTGTAGCTAAACCCTGCTTTGTCGTTTTCTTTTCTTTTTTTTTTTTTCCCTGCTGCTTCAGGCTTGGTAATAGGATTTTAGGGTTAATCCCAAGAATAAGTGAATCTTGAATAAGGCCAGTTAGAATCTGTATTTCAGCAGCAAGCAGATAGCATTAATATTTATCAGAATCCATTTAGAGACTAGTATGCAAGCAATTTGCAAAGTTTTATTCCCATGTAAATCTCAGTACACAGAAAATCTGAGGCAGTTCAAGCAATAAAGATTTGTAATTTGACATGGCAGAAAATAATATGTGATGTTAAAGTTCACCATTCATATCTTACTATAGAATTACTGTTTTTTCCTATCCTATGAGTTACACGCAGAGACTCTTCAGGTATACAGTAGAATCCTATATATTCGTTTTAGAGAAAATATAACAAATTTATTCTAGTACTCAGAAGAGCACACCTGTAATTCTTTACTTGTATCTCAAATATATAATGAAATAAAATTAGGATTATATGCCAATTTATATAACTGGCATTTCCTGAAATGTCATAAATTTCTCATTTCACTGTGAAATGTATACGTGTGTATCAGAGACCAGAGTCAGCAGAACTCAACAACAGTAAAACTGTTGGATCACAAAATATCTGTTGAAAAAATATTGCAGCATGATATGAGATAAATACTAGGGAAAAGACCAAATACTAGGCCAAAGTTTGCTCTCAGTTAGTTTTGTTAACCTTTCTAACCCATATAATTATCTGCACATAAATCAATGCAAAGCTCCCACTAACTAGCAAAGGATTAATGTTCAGACCATAAAGTAGATGCTGTACTGCCAATCTCAGCTACAACACAGACTGTCAGCGCAGGCTGAAAGATGAATTTGCTTAGCAAGATGAAATTTATGGTCTTTTTATGCTGCTGTGGCTAAATTAGTATGCATTATTTACTTAAAATCATGTGCTTCTGACTTCTACTGAAAAATTCAGTCCTGTAAATTTCAGCATCTCCCAGGGAAAGCTGGTTGATCTGAACCACTGCACTGCTGTGGTGCTGCAGCCCTGTAGCCTGCCCTGCAAGGCACTGCTCCCCAGATATGCTGTGGGAGAGAGCTGTAACAAGAAGACACTCCCTAGAAAAGTATTTTTTTTTATTCTCACCTGACTGGGGAAATCTTCATTCAGTCAAATTCAAGTTGTTTAAAACATGAATCACTCTTGCCAAAAAGATGAATGTATGAAGTTGGAAGGGAGCCATAAGGATCACCAAGTCCAACTCCCTGCTCCATCCAGAACTACCTAAAACTAAACCACATGACTAAGAGCATTGTTCAGACACACCTTTAACTCTGATAGGCTTGGAGTAATGACTCCTTCCCAAGGGTGCCAGTTCTAGTGCCAGACCACTCCCTCAGTGAAGAACCTTTTCCTAATGTCCAAACTGAACTTCCCTGGCATTCCTCATGTCCCCTCACTGGTCATCAGAGGTAAAGTTAAAAGGTTAAACAGTTATCTATAATTTCACTTGATATGCAAAGTTGCTCTCAGGGTATCGAAATGAAGATGAATGTCTAGTCAGTGCACCAAAATCCAAGTCAAACACACATTTCAGCATCAGGCCACATAGCAGAGGGATACAGCAGGCTACAGTGTGTTCCCACAGCTTGACTGCCACCCTTGTAGAGCAGAGCACTGTGCTTGGCTGTAGCTGGGGTTCCAGAGCTGTAAGGATGCTGCAGTAGCACAGTGCTGATGTGTGACATGCTGCTCTTAGGCAGGGAAGCAAGAGACAAGAGCGAAAAGTGTGAGTCTTGAAAGCGTGAGACTTGAGAAGTCAATGAGTACTTCATTCATGTTTCACTTGATTTAGGAGATCCTTTAGCTTCACTCCAAACTAAGACACTGCCTCACATAGTTATTACTTAACAAATGACTTTTTAAGAAAATATATTTTTAAAAGGGGGATCATAGAACAAATGGCCTCCATCCTATCTCAAAACTTATAGACAACTTGCATTTTCTTCTTTTTCCACTAACATGGTGAGACATCTTTCCCCAGAAGAACCACTAAACCCAGTCCAGCCCAGCCCCTTCTGAACTGGTACGGAATAAGACCGTTTTCCCACCACAAATTTTTAATTATATTTTCAAAATGCCCCCTAATAACAACCTTCTAGTTTGAAAGCTAACTCAGCAATGCCTTTTTGGTTCAGCATCTGACATGCCATAAAACCTCCCCAGATCAATGATACATCTGACAAAGCAGAGGCCTCTTTAGTAAGATTTGTGCTTTGCTGAAAATCAAGAAACTGGAAATAGCCAACGGATTTATTAACCAGTGGAACCATGAGACAGAGCTGTCAAATAATTTTATATACCCCTAAACTATGCATTTTAAATACTATTTTTTATATACTACTAAATTACTTTTTTTAAATACTACTCATATACTAGAGAGCTAGAATTTATTCTGGAAATCACAGACGCCCATGTCAGGTGTTGTTAGAAGTCTGACTCCATGACATTTGACAGCTATAAGAGGAGACAATAAAAATCTGTATTGATGCCCAAAGCAATCCCTCCAAGTAGGAATGGAGGTGACTTTTCTAGTCATCTGGAACTGTCAGCTATACTGTACAGTAATAAATGTATGGTTTCCAGCAACATCCCTGCTACTGACATCCTAATGCAGAATTTGAGCTTCTAATTTTCATTCCCTTTGGCTCTTCATGCACTCAAGCACTCTATTCCCTAGAATTAACACTTTGTGACAGATCTAAAATGAAACAGATCTTGTTTTAAGATTTACCCTATTTCTTTTCCAAATCTTTCCATGTCTTTTCTCTCTTACATACATTTTGAACATTTTCCTTCTATGGCAAACTAAAATTACAGTTAATACTGTAAAGTGCATTTCAGGTTTGCACAGGACTTAGTATGGAATATTTAAGAGCAAAAAGAGGGTGAGGAAAGGGATGGATTTAGGTGATTTGGAAAGGAACAAGGAGGGTAAAACGGAGATTTAAGGGGGGAAATTGTTGGTCACACATATATAGTTTACTGATTGGGGTTTTTTTCTGGTCACCTTCTGCATCTCTTCAAGACTGTTCTGCCTTCTTATTAAGCTCCATTTCTGCTTCCTTTCCTGTGTAAGGGACTTTCTATCCTGCACACGTGTCTGTGATTTCCATCCAGCTCAGCCAGAGAGAATAGCAGGATGAGGTTGTTGGCGCTGCCTGTGTTTACATAAATGCTCTGCATTTGTTTGTGTTATCTGTGGGATGGCCCAGTATGCATATATATATATATATATATATATGTGAATATAAGTTATGTATATATGTGTATATACGTGGGTTCCATGTGTATGTGCCCACGGGGGATACATTTGTTTGGATCTGAGGCATGGAGTTGCAGCAGCCTCAACTCTCTTGAGGTGTTGAATTGAGCATGATATTCTTTCCCCTCACAGGAAAAAGAGTATATGTATAAACAAACAAATTTCTAAATTCAGATGGTTTAGTTATTATTTTTTAATTCTAAAAGAAAAATAACTTCATTTTCTAAAGGTTTCTTAAGTTTATGTATAGCTATGTAAGGTTCAGTTTAAATGAGAAATCAAAAAAAATTGTTGAAACGTGTTTTCTTTCTAAATTCTGCAGTAATAGATCAAGTATGGCCAGACAGTCTTTGAATACAAACATGAGTAGCTTCTGTGGAGGATCTGGCTGGCTGCAGTTACAAAGGCTTCGTAGCTCGAACACAGTTCTGAGCTGAACATGACAACTTGGCTTCTGGAGATGGTCCTGGTGCTAGCTGTAATTTTCAGAGTGAGAAGATTTGATCCTGCACTAATATCACTGTGGTTATTTTGTTATACTGGTTTTACACATTGACATATTATTTAAAGTGAGATATTAAAGAAAAATGTAAGCAAGCACCATAGAGAGTAGTATCATTGGGACAGAAAAGTAACACTTCATTTTCACCTCTTTGTCATAGACTATGCTGTATTTGTCCTCCTTATGTGAGTCTTTGCTGTTCTGTCCTATTGCACAGACTATTGTAGGGCTGGTTAAACTGCAGTTAACAAGAAATTTTTATGTACACTAGGAATAAGAGAAAGTCTAACTACTGAACCCATCTGTTGCTAGATAGACATGGCTAAACTGTTAAGTATTAAGAAAAGAAAATAACTACTTGGTATATATTCCCCGTTTACAAAGATGAAGGCTAACCTATTTGTATCCTACAAGAATGATGAAGTAATTTCCAGCCCATTAGTAACCAAGGTGAGCGATGAACAACTACCTGGGATAAACATTTAAGTCAGCAGGACAAAACAAAAAGAAAAAAAAATCAATCAACAGCCAAAATCTTTAGGTATTCTTGATTTAAGGCTACGAGGGGCAATGAGACACTAATCTGACCTCTTGCATACTGTCTCACACCCATATATCACTGGTTATTAAATTTCCCTCAGATACTTCTGCAATAAACTGTAACAATTACATTTACTTGCAGATGTTTGCTTAAAATGCATCTTCCAGAAAGGCATTATATATTGATATGAAGACAACAGGAATCTTTCCTTGCAATTTTTTGATGCATATTAACTGCTTATGTGCCATTCAAATTATTTGGCTTCAACCAGTGGTTCTTGGAGTGTTTTTATCTCACATTTTTGAAAGCCTATGGCTGCACGGGTTTCCCCAGTGACAGCACTTCTCATTTGTGATCAAATTAGTTATTAGACTATTTATTTCTGTACCTTGGAACAGACAAAAAAAAAAGGTCAAATTCTGTGAGTTTGAAAGTGTGTCTCAAAACCAGCTTCTCAGGTCTGTGAGAAGATGTTTTCAAGAACAAAGCAATCAACTGAAAACCACTTTCAGTCCTCAGAGAAGACACCTACAATATTTTTTTATAAAATCTGATCCAATCCTTTTCATGTTAAATTAGTGATATGTTCCACATTTATATAATAGTATTCAGGCAGAACAAAGGAGACATACAGTCAAAATCTGAGTTCAAATACTCATAATTTGCCTCTCAGGAGGAAAAGTGAACCATCAATCCATACACTATTTAGATGGGAAATTGTCTCTAGCCATGTCACTGAAGTGGTACAAGCATTTCTAGTTCATCAGGTCAGATGAAGATTGAAAGAAGTTTAACTCTTAGTGGTCATTTACTTTTTCTTAACAACAAATTGTGTAATTTGCTTTCATGAGGATCAGAGTCCCACTGAAGTCAACCTTTCAAAAAACTTTTCAAAAAAGTCAGCTGATATAATTTCCTCCCTACCCTAATCTTCCTCTCAACTCCAGCCTCACATGAAATACTTTAACATGACTTCACTGACTCCTTTCTTATCTTTTGTTTCTGAAGGGAAAGTAAAAAAAAACCATAAAGCTGCAGGCAGATAACCATTTCATACCACCATGCTACCACAATTCTTCCTACTCTCATTAATCTATTACAAAAAAATTTTCTAACTTCTTAACAGTCCCTGGATTTCCACGATTTCCAACGTTTTTCCATTGTTATTTGCAAAATATTCATCTTCATTACATTTGCTAAACATGTCCTCCAGATATATTTCCCATACATATATTACCATAGACACATTGCCTTACCCAACCTGTAATTATCAGCACTGCAGAAAGTGAATACTAGATTTTGATCATAACTTCTCTGAGCTTTGTTTAACCTTGGACCTACAGTGCTTATTAAACATAGGTGTATGAAAAAAAACATTCAATTCACTTGGTCCTGAACAGGGAAGATGCAAGACAATGACCTTCCATTAAGGAACGCTAATGATTTTCCATTAAGGAACATTCCTACGAAGATTTGCTTCTCTGCAGCTACCATTGTTTCCCCTTTTCTTGAAAATGAGCCATTCAATTTAAGAGAAACTGCAAGGTCAATTAGATGGATTGCTGTTTAGAGAATCAGGAAGCTCAACAGAGCTCTAAACTTGTCTTTATGTTGCTTTTCATTGGCTATGAAAAAAACCCAAACCACATCTCCTGCAAAAAAGGAATAATATATATTTGTTTACTGCCTCACACATCTATAATGCTGAGGAGACTGTATATTTAATTAGAGCTACTGTGATTTTTTATCTGAAATGCTCTCACTAAGAGAAATGCTTATGCAGACATGCTTATTGCAGTGGGAACCTGATTCTCTATCTATTTTTTATTTGTCAAATAAAAGATGGCAGGCATCTTCATATTTTCTTCTTAATATCGGCCATTAATGAAAACGAGAAAGTAAGGAAAAAAGTACATTGGCAATCTCCTTCATACCGGAGACATTTTCATCTCCTCTGCATCCACCAATAGAACTACTTCAGTGCGACTTATACCATAATCATGTTTAATTTCTCCCTCAAGCAGTGATGTTATTTGGAAAAACAAAACACCACTGATTTTTTCTGAGTCAAAATTCAAAAACACAGGGAAAAACCTGTCATACTGTTTAAGTATGCGATTTAATTTCAGGTTCATTAAAAACATTACATTGAATTAATAAAGGAATTAATTGAATTAAGTAAAGGAAAATTGAATTAATTGAATTAATAAAGGAAACCAACTTTATTTTTCAGTAAAATCATGGAAGTTTTTGGCAATTAAACAAAAGTCAATTCACACAAAGCTAAAATTTCTATCAAAGATAACATAGGCATGACAGGCTACCTGGCTGCAAAATCTAGCATCCTCCTCCCTTTACTAGGACTTCAGGCTGAAGTTTCCACCCATCGCATGCTTGTTAATTTTTTTAAACAACCTTAATAAAGTAGGTCTCATAAGGAAGGAATATTTCCCTGTACTCAAGAGAATATAGGAGCAATATGAATTGCAGAATACATGATGGAACATGTAGCAGAAAGGGAAAGGAGCCCTTTGACAAACTGAGAGCCCCTTACAGAACTTCCCCCCTTCATTATCATATTTAAATATTTAAATTAGGAAGGTATAAATATTGTACCAACTTGGGAGTAAGGCAGACAAAGTAAACAGTTTTGCAACCATTGAGCTGCAGAATTACATGAAAAACTGCTATTAAAAATCAGTGGAAAAAGGAATGTATCTTCCACAGATTGCTTTTATGCCCCAGTATAATTTCATAGGCTGGGTGCATAGCTTTTTCTATCACCTTCCCTCTGAGTTTACTCGATGTGTAGAACTGCACAAGAGCAGGAGATGAGCTTTCAATTTTCCCAGAGTATGATTCTGTTCTATCTTGTATGCTCATGACATTTATTTTCCAGCTCCTAAACAGTAAATACTAGTTTGGGTTTTTACTAAGGCTAAGTGAATTTAAACAGTTCTACAGCTCCTGACCTTTAACACATCTGCTGCTGTAAGGGAGGTTTTTCCTTTGTGTGGTTTTCCATACCTCTACAGATTTGAAATACATTTCTCCCACACAATACCCACAGTCACAAACAAATTACACTCCCTGTGTCAACATCTGAAACCAAATCACTAAATCACAACGTGCTGGGACGGAATTGCTGCCCCTATCATCTACCACTCACTGCTATCAAAGCCTATAACTGGATTAGTGGGAAAACAGCTGTATTACTCATACATTTAAGCTCTTTCAAACAGCAGGTTTTCACTCTGCAACAAAGCACAGCACTTCAGATAAGAAACATGCAAATCCCAGAGGAAACCATGACATGTTAACCCCTAGCTATCTTTATGTGACTTAATAGTTCATTCAACCTTTCTTCACTGAAAATAAATGCAAGAACTATGTTCAATCAGTAGAACTAATGTTTTTAAAACATCTACTTTCGAGCTTTTTCCCCCTAGGATTTCTTCAAATATGAGGCACAATTCATTAAATCATCCTGTCACTTCCAAGAAGTGATTGGCATGAGCTTAAATCCATGTCTTTCAGTTGTGGGCATGAATCATCATACATATGGGCTTTGTGGGACAACATCTCAGCAGAGGTTAGCAGTAAAACAGCTCTGTAGTTAACTCAAAACCTCATACTAAAGACTCTATGGTTATTAAAGCTAACAAGCCGTAAAACAACTGTCATGTTTTAGGCCAAAAGACCCATAAGGGAAAGAAAAATTGTAGATAACTTCCAGTACAGTGCTAGCGTTCACATATCCATCTGCTAATAATGTATTAACTGAACATTTTCACTTAGCTTTTTGGACTTTTTATATAGCCAATCATGTCTAATAGCAGGATTCTTCAAGAGAAAATTTTCTTAAGCAATAACAAGAAGCATATTGAATAAATCTACATTTAATTCACTGAGAAAAAAAATTTGGATTTATTAAGAAAGCACTGGATTTGGACTTTGGACATGCCTTCTCTGTTACAGAGTACTCTGTGAATCATGATCATAGACTTATAGAATCATTTAGTTTGGAAAAGACCTTTAAGATTATCTAGTCCAACTGTTACACTAATACTGCCAAGTACACCACTAAATCATGTCCCTAAGTGCCCCATCTGCACATCTTTTAAAAACCTCCAGGATGGTGACTCCACCACTTCTGTGGGTTGGCAACACTTCCAGAGAAGAAATTTTTCCTAATATCCAACCTGAATCTTCCCTGGTACAACTTGAAGGCCGTTCCCTGTGTCCTATTGCTTGTCACTCATGAGCAGAGGCTGCTCTCCACCTGGCTACAACCTTCCTTTCAGGTAGTTGTAGAGAGTGATGTCTCCTTGAGCCTCCTCTTCTCCAGGCTAAACTACCCCAGTTCTCTCAGCAGTTCTTCATGAGACTTTTGCTCCAGACCCTTCATCAGCTCCATTGCTCTTCTCTGGACATGCTCCAGCACCTCAGTGTCCTTCTTGTAGTGAGGTGCAAAAAACTGAACACAGGATTCAAGGTGTGACCTCAGCACTGCTAAGTACCAGGGGACAGCCTCTGCCCTTGTCCTGCTGGCCACACTGTTGCTGATACAGGCAAGGATGTCACTGGCCTTCTTGGCCACGGGCAACTTTTCAGCCACTGTTCAGCCACTGTCAACAAGCACCCCCAGGGCCTTTTCCTCTATGCAGCTTTCCAGCTACTCTTCCCCCAGCCTGTAGCACTGCATGGGGTTATTGACCAAAGTGCACTTGGTCTCATTGAACCTCACACGATTGGTCACAGCCCATCAATCCAGCCTGTCCAGATCCCTCTGCAGAGCCTTCCTACCTTCAGCAGATCAACACTCCCACATAACCTGGCTGCAAACTTACTGAGGGGGACTCGATCCCCTTGTCCAGATCATTGACAAAGACATTGGACAGGACTGGACCCAACACTGAGCCCTGGGGAACACCACTGCTGACCAGATGATCTTTTGTGTAACACCATATCTCTAGATGATCGTCAGACCATTTGGAAAAATAAAAAGATATTATTTTAAAATTAAACAAGAATTAATGAACCATCTGCCATTTAACACAGTACCTAAACCTAATAAATTATCAAGCTTTTTGACAAAGGTATACAAGAAAGAATAAATGGGAAAAAACTAAGCAATAAAATGTTGAATTTAGTATTTGAATAAAGATCTCAGACCTTTCAAATAAAAGCCATGTATGAAATTTTCAAAGATCTGACTGAATGATCAGAATAATGATTGTTCTAGTGCCCTGTTGTACTTCAGGTGTAAAGATACTTAAATCAAACAGAAAAATAAAGCAATATACATGCAGAGAGTACAGCAACTAATACCAACTTTGCAGTGGATTAATTCCTCATAGAAGCTAGGCCTGTGTACATGCTTTTGTGAATAATCCTAAGAACAAATAATACTGATAATATATCACCTCCTTGAGCAGTGACACCTCTAGTGCTAACTTCGAGGCTTTGGTTGAACGGTGGAAAAACTGAGTAAACCAAAGTAAAAGTTTTTTAAAAAAAAGGAAAAATAAATTTAAAAAAGACCAAACTTCTGCATTCCATTCTCTCACTTGTAGAATGCTTTGTAGCAGTACAAACATTTGTTTCTTATCTATAGCATATGATTTCCTGTCTGTTAGAGAAATAAAATATGCTCATGTCATAACACAGTGTTCACCACAATTCCACTCGTAAATCACCTAAATACATGAAAATATTATACAAAAAGAATTACAATACTGAAAGCATCTAATACAGGTTTTTAAATTATAAGTGCACAATACCAAATAGCACTTTGGTGCTATTCATACATATGAATTTAGAGATGCTATGTTCTATTATGCACATTTCTGTGAGTGTTGCCCTCCTCTGATGATGAACACACTCCGACCAAAATGTACTCTTCCGTTCTGCAATCAAATATTTGCTGTGAGCCTCTAAAGTTCATTCAAATAAAAAAAAAGATCCTTATATATTTTAAGTTACAAATCAGTGGGAAAATGTACTGTAGAAAATATTCAAGGATTTCCAGTTCTTTTTTGACACAAATCCCAACCTTGGGACCTCACCAGAATAACACTGAACCTTAGCTAATAAAATACCCAGAGCCTAAGAAAGGCTTAGTTTTAAGAAACACTATTTCTGGTCATCTGGGAGAAAGTGTAAGGAGAGAGTTTGGAAAACTGTATAAATCAAGGGGTAGTAGGGGTCCAGATTTTCCAGCAGTGAAAGGGGGCACAGTTCCACTGAACATAGTAATCAATTTCCATCACTTTAGGATTACAAGCTTTTTGTTTTTTAAATCACTGAACCTAACAACAAGATTTTAGCTCCCTAATACCATTATAGAAAAGCTTATTTCCTTTAATAATAATAATAAAAAACATTTTTCTATCTTTTTTTCACTGTGATTTATACTAAAGAAAATGGTCTAATCTACTATTAAAAACTTTAACAAAGGAAATACTATTGACACTAAGGGCTTGTCTGCTACTTGGAGAAAGGTCTGGCTAGACTGACAGCAAACAACGAAGCAATAAGCGGTTTTAAAAAAGACTTCTTTTAGTTGTATTTCAGGTCTTTCTCCCTCAGGCTGGCTACAACACAACTGCAGAAGTTGAAAATTATCTCCAAAATCATTCCAGTTACTCATCATCCAGTCTGTCTCTTGTCATTATGAGTATGCCAACATTCCTATCCTAAATCCTTAGAATCAAAGCTCTACAGTTGAACAGCTTAATAAAAAATAAAAAAAGCCTTGCCTGAGGCTAGGACATGACATCCAAGCTATCAGCCTGAAAACTGAAAGTTGCCCATACCCTCTATTTTATTATTTATTATGGGAAAAAATTGCTTTGCTACCCATCAAGTTGCTAACTATAGAACTTCTCAGCAGCACCTCTTTGGCAAGTCAGATATATGGTTGTACATATATTCTCTTAATCATGTTCATCATACATGTTCTCTCATCATGCATCAATCAATATGAGCAACCTGAATATCTGGTGTGTGGAAAACTTGGAAATCATCAATTGTTTCAAGAGAACTTCAATATACCAATCTAATGAAAGATGTATTATAGAGACCACAGTACTATACTGGAAAGGAGAATTTGGCTTTGCAGAGGTTTATTTAAATTACTTTTGCCCTTCACTGAAATGTATATATAATAACAATTCCAGGAAATCCATTTTACTTTATAGGAAAAAAAAATCCAAATGCGATGTTTTGCAATATATTTTAAGTCTCTCTGCAGTTTAACATTCAAGTATCTCACATCCAGGATTAAAAATAGTTTGCTTATAGCTTTGTTGACAATGCAAATTTTGTAGAAAGAACAGATACTCACTGAAACTACATTCACAAAGTCATCGTCAGACAACGTCTCTAACATCTCAATGACTGAGGTGCGGATCAGCTTCAATGTCAATCCACTGACACTCCCACTCCTAACAAAAATCCACAAGATAATAAAAAAGTTGAATTTAATAAATGTTATGTAAAATGTACAAAGAAAATACAGAACACTCACCAGTACTCTGATCAGCTTTCACACTAAAATTATCAGTTTAGCTCTTGAATGCTCCAACTCATCATTAGTATTATTACACTATTAATAATTACTAAATTAAGTCCAAAACTGTCATTCAAAGTCCCAGTCCTGTGGCTTAGTTGAAGTTATAATGATACATCATCTCCTCACTTTCTTTTCAAGAAGTCTGAGAAAGTTTACCAATGCCTTATCTAAATATTTTATACTCCCACACACAGGTTTAGAGCCTTAGATTTTAGATGTGCAAATGACAGCTTGTTTGATACAAGGTAAAATCTAAACTGAAGTGAAGAAATAACAAGTGTTGATAAAACTCACTGCTGATATGAAAGCACTTCACCACATGTGAAAGCATTAAATGCAAATTCTCTGACTGAGAAGCTTTGCAGACAGAATAAAGCAGTCTGAGACTTCAGGTTCAGTGCTTCCTTCAGTCCCTCAACATTAGCTACACCAAGGAAGCCTCATCAGTGTAAAGACAGAGCTTTCATTAATTTGTTTGCTCACTTTCTAGTAATGTTCTACAGTAACCAAATGTATGGTAAAACATGCAAAGTCTGCATATGTTCTCATCTTTCAGGCTTACAAAATCACAGTTGCATCTACTGTAATGCTTCTAGTAATTTGGTTTTAGGTTTGAGTTCTACAACAAATCTTGGTGTGCACATGAGAAGTATTCACTTGATTACTTCTCTAATTAGTAAATTGAAAGCAGAATAATATTGAAGAGATTAGAAAAAACAGCTACCTTGTCCCCAGCTACCCAAAGCAACTTTCAGGTTTGGTTTGGGCTTTTGGAAACATTTTTACCAAGAGTTTTGAACCTTGCATATAAGGACCTCTTAATCCCCTCTCTATTTTTCAGTACACAGAGATTTGTTCAACACATGTAGGTACTTTTATCCCTCCAATGTCAATATTCAGACATTAAACACTTACGCATCAACTAAAATAAGCATGTCTTTGGGAGATGCAGCTCCTTGGATATACCTGAAATAAATAAATGACATAATTGAGACAAATTTGAAAACACATTTTTTGTGAGTGATGGAATATACTCTGTGATCTCTAAACTCAGACTGGCTGAACCAACAAAATCCTGCTGTTGTATCTAGTACAAAAAACATGCGTTGTTGTTTTCTCTCTTGCTGTGTCTTCTAAGTAAATCAAAGTCTAAACCACATTGGGGAAATCTGGAAGTAGAATACACTGATCAAAATTCACTGTTTTCAGATGTTCAAAAAGGAAAAAAATGAATGCTATTTCAGAGCTAAAGATCTGGATTACACATGAATTATTACTCAGCCCAGCTTAGGGACAAATATTCAGTCCTCTGAAAAAAATATATCCAACTACATCCAAGTATCAATATTCTTCATGTCTTGAGAGGCTTATAGAAAAAAATCGTGAGAAGTAATCCCACTGCTCTCCTGTCTTTTAGTAATCTAGTGATTTTATTGCTGGTCTAAACCACTGAGACAATTTTTAAACACTTGCAAAAGTCTGGAAAATGATTCAGTCTAATACTCTGAATTATATTTTATTTTGGCACAAAATAAAAAGTTTTTAATTGCCTTATAATTTTATTTGATAGTTATGAAAAGGTCCACGCAATGCAACAGTATGACACACTACAGTGGATATTGCACAACAAGGAATATGATTTGAAAATTGTTTATTCAGAAGAATTAACTAATTTTAAAAAGGAAATAACAATACCTAAAAGTAGGGACTATCAGATATAAATAAACAGAAAAAAATGCTTTTACAGTAATATCTAGAAAGTAAGTGATGTATATATGTATCAAACCTTTAAAAAGAAGGCTTACCATGGTCTTCTGCGTACATCATACAGATCTATTTTGTTAGGAGTTCGGCTTTTATCTACCCATGGGGAAGCTAAAAAGAAAAAAAATAATGTATGGAATAAATTAAAAACTTCATCTCAAGTATTTGAATTACAACAATATAATGAATCAACATCACAGATTTTGCACTACATAAATATCAACATTTGGTATTGATAAAAAAAATCTGTGTAATATGTTGTTGAAATATCTATATATCCTTATATATGATCATATAATATAATGCAATAAAACTGTATATATAAAGACCTTCAAGGGCCAAGTGTGCTGAAGAAACAGGTACTGACTATAATTGACCACTGATTTCAATGGAGCCAGAAATTCAACTGAAGTACTTCAGAATATGAAATAATTTTTAAAAGAAATATTTGATTAAAAAAACTTATATGTTAATTATTATTGCTTACAGTAATGCTGTACCAAGCTAAAGTTCATTTATATACCTAAAAAATTGTACACTGACTCAAGAGGTTTACCTAAAAAAGCAAATTAGAAAAGTAACATGAAAGTATCATATTTTCTGAAAGCAAAATAAGACGTACATGCTTGTGTCTCTGTAAAGAAAATGCTAAGACTGATAACCTTTTGCGGGTGTTTAATCTAGACTTCACCATGATTTTCAGCAAGGGCAGGAATTTTTTCCTTACTGAAAAAACAAAATGAGCCTTTCAAAACCACTTGACAGCTCAACGAATGCAAATAAAAATGTGCAAAGTTACAGGGAATGAGATAATGTTCTGCAATTTGTTCTCTCACTGTATGTCAATGGCCTTAGGAAAGCTATTTCCTGACACTAATAATTTTTCTATCTAAGAAATAAAGAAAGACATAAGCAGATCCAGGATTCTTCCCAAAAAAGCATTTATCAAAGACAAAATGGAAGAATTATATCTTTACCCATAAATATAAAAGAAGCCACCAGCTTTGAGTAGCTGCCTATTTTTGATATTATGAAGTGAACCCTTTCCTAAGTCACCAAACGCTGAGTTGGCTCATCACCTACCAGAACATTTAAGTCAAGTGTAACCCACAGGACATTTATCAGTACACATTTAACAGTCATAGAAAACACTCTGTATTGCTGCACACCAGGAGAACCTCAAAGTCTACACCAGTATTGTCTGTGATCCCAGACTAGACCACCTGGCAGGTCCTTTGGGACCTGACAGTAGAAGAGTATTTGAAATTTCCAGAAATTAGAAAATTGAATTTTTAAGACTGATTTATGTTAAAATTCTAACTTAAGTAACATTACTTAGGTATGCACAGGTTAAATTCACCAGTATTTATGAGCCCATATGGTAAGCACATATTCAATGACAAATTTTTTGTGTCTGTCCAGGCTATCCTATCCATAGGAATTCCATCTGAAAACACATCCTTCAACAACATTCCCTGAGACCTGCAAAATCTGCATGCAATGTACTCCTTTCAGTTTGTATTATGATTGGTTTAAGCAAAATACCAAATATAAATCAAGATACTGACCAACAGTATATTTGGTCATATATATCTTTGCCATATATATATATATATCTTTGCCAAAACTTCCGGTCTTTCCAGTGACACCCAATAAAAGGCTATGTCATGCCAAATCTGTCCCTCTTAATAGACATGTATCTTGGACAGTCTTCATAAACAGAGAATTATCTGAATGTATGATCTGGATTTATTTCAAAACAACATATAAAATGCAATTTACACTGGCAATGTCACTTTTTTTACATGAAAGGTAAGTCCAGCTCCTTAAGTGCATTCTCCAAAGCAAATGGATGGTGGTTCACAGAGAATTTCAATGCAGGAGTGGAAGAATGGTCCTTCTAACACTATCATCATATTCTACTGTGACAGTAGATACTGGCATAGTTAACCATTTTAAATTGAATCAATGTTCTAAAGACACACAAAGTAAGACTATCCCTGTAGCCAATATAAATTATCTACTGAAAACCATCATTAGCTAAAACCATCATTTAGCTAAAATTTATCTGATATCATAACCTCAAGAAGATGATAGTGTAACTTCACATACTATTTTAAACCCTCTAAGTAAACTCTCTAAGTGCTAAACTAAAATTTAAAGAAATAACAAGGTCTGAACGGTCCCCTTCTGGCTACATCTACATTAGTAGGATAAAAAGCACAACAGAAGGGAACACATTCACCAGAACCAGGCCAAGAACTATTGGAACAGGACAACACTCCAATTATACACAAAATAAACTGTGAATAAACCACTCATCACACTACTTGCAGCCTATTTAATCCTTTTGGAGATAACTTTCAATGGTAACACAGTTTTTCTTTTTGGGATGTAGACACAGTGCTGAACACAACAGCTAAATTCTACTTCTCTTTCAGTACAAACACCAGAATTTCCATGACTGAAAAATTTATGATCAGATATTAATGAGTGGTGGATTATACACTTATTAAGACACATAAAGTTTAATGAGAAAACTGTTTCTATTGATATTTATGATGGTTTCTACAACAGTTTGCATAATCTAGTAGAAAGTCTCTGCATGGCTAAACATAAATAAGGACTCAGGTCTTAGTACCTAAAATTTCATTCACACCAAAGAAGTGCTGAATTCCCTTTTCAACTTCAAGAATTAACATGACTAAATTACTCATTCATCCTATACTCTCTCTGGAATAGCACTTTTAATTTTAGATGGCTTTGAATGGTCTCAAATCTATTCACTGGTTTTGGTAACATTTTGAGTATTTATGGATATTAGTGAAATGATTATTAAGAGGAAACTGAAATTCCCTTATGATATTTGATCTCCACTGATCAAATTTAATGTATCCTGATTAATTATTTATTTATTTTTGGGGGGTCAAAGGTGATAAATGCTTTCTATGCAAAAACAAATATACATCTATAATTATACAGAAATAATGAGAAGGGATGGAGACCACTGAAAGAAAAATGTGTTGCCTTATATATAGCATATACTATAAAGACATTTGGGGAAACTGGCTTACATCTTACTGACAAAAGCCATTACATGGTCTAAGATGAAGGCAAAATTAAATACACAAAAAATACGATTAAAATTTTTGGCTAAAAAACTAAAATTGCAGATCAAGGATTTGGAGAGTTACAGTTTTATTTACATAACTTATTTTTTAACACTTTTTTATCACATGCCTTGAGATCCAGCTCACTAACATCTTCAAGAAATCTGCCTCCATGTTTCATTATTGCATGTGACTATCTTTGAACTATATCAACACTGCATGGTTCTCTGGTGCATACATCAGGCTTTAGTCATGTTCCTCTTTGATGATTTTGTTGTTTGGCGTGTGGATAGATTTGATACTTTATAAATTATTCATTGGATTTGCTATCCTTCCCACCTCTGCTGTTTGCATTATGGAGATACAGGACTGGCTATATTTCAAGCAAGAGGAAGGTATGCTTTCCTTTCACTCAATATGTGCTTTACTTCTGCACAAATAGAGTGAAAATCCTCAGTTTTGTTGATTACAAGCAGAACCAATTCATGCAGTACAGAGACTGCCACAGGATAAAGCCTAAATAAAAGTATTTGTTAGGAAAGGTTGTTGGCTACAACCTCCCATTCTGAATGCATGACATGATTCCAGAGGAACAGGTGAGCATCATAAGGGAAACTTTCCTGAAAAGTCCTGCCCTGCTCTACTGATTAGGTATGTCTGTGTGAGGAACTGATAGGCAGAGATGAATTATTAACAGCTTTACATCCCTTTGCACTATTAATACACTTGGGAAAAGAGGCTACAGATGATAGTAAGACAGGCAACAAATGCCAATTATAAAATCCCAGACAGCATCATCTTATTTTGACTCAAGCCACATTACCTTTCCATCTCAGAGGGTTACTTGGTAGTTAACCTCAATATAGCATTTACCAGGTGTGACATCCCACCAGGTTAGACAAATAAATATTTGTTAAAGTTGAATCTTACCTTGCTATCTCCCAAATAAACATTTATGTGGATAATCAAAACAATCAAACCCATAGACTATTCAGTTTCCTGAGCCAGATTCAGTAAAATCTTCCTCAGGTTGAGCAAAGATACAAGCTATAACATATACTTTGCCACTAGTTTAATTTCTTATTTCTTTTCATCTTTTAGTGAACTTCTGTGAAAAAACCTGAATCCAGATATGTAATAGCCCAGACTATTTGAGAAATGTGATATTCCTCAGCTTATTACTCAGAAAGAAGTCAATTTAATTTCAGGGTAGCAGCAGCACCTTTATAGAATTCCTTAGCTATTTTTCAGTAAAAGGTGAAAAGTGGCAAGACATAGTAATTAAAAACAAGAAACAGTCACAACTTTAAGAGCCCCTTACATTAATCATCATGAAGTGTTTTCAACTGCTGAGCTTAGTACTCAGGATATTTGCATCATAATGATGCCTTGGATTAATAACTGGTTACTACCATCCCCCCCAAGTCAGAGACTGTTCCTGACCAACTCTGCACTACCACACCAGATGTTCAGTCAAAACTGAATGCAGCCACTTCTTCATGATTTTACTCCAATAATTGACTGAAATTGCCAAGATTTCAAGGTACGTTCAGGAAAAATCTATGCAATGTCCTCTTTGCTTTTCTGTATAGTGATGAAGCTATGAAAGTTAAGGATAATAATCTAAAAGATTTTTCAGAATGTATTACCTGTGTGGTATTGGGTAATTTTGTTATGGGCAATACTGCATTCAGTTTTATCCCAAATCAGTTCAGCAAAGATTTTATATGGGACTGGTCCATACACAAACAAATCTATTAATATTCGCTCCCAGTATAACAAAAAAACCAAAAGCAATTGGAAGGTGCAACTCATACTGCAATCTGCAACTTAAAATTAATCTCTCAAATTGCTCTGTGTTATCTTAGTTCAGAAGCAAGTGTTTCTCCTTCTGCATGTATAAACCGAATTTCATGCTAAATGTGCTGCTCACATTAGTTTCACCTGGACTAGCTACCACGTCCCCAAAGAGGGTGGAAGTATCAGAGTTTGAGGAGAAGAAGGACAGAAGTAACAGGGTGTTTTGTTGGGTTTGTTGTTGTTTTCTTTTTTTCTCCCATAAAACAAATTCTGGAGATTTCAAACTGTATCATAAAGACACAGAGATGGCATGAATTTTAGCACAAAGACATGGTGACCTGCTGATGCAAGTTTTTAAACTCACTAGAAATAGTTCATTATCTTGTAACTGGGTAGATCTGCTTTCATAACTGCAACGTTCAGCACATCAATTTTGAAAAATGAGCCACAATTGAACTTACATTATAAGACTTTTCATATCACGAAAAGAGGTTGTAGTGAGGTGGGTGTCAATCTCTTCTCCCAGGTAACAAGTGACAGGACAAAAGGAAATGGCCTGAAGTTGCCCCAGGGAGGTTTAGATTGGATGTTACAAAAAATTTCTTCACAGAAAGGGTTGTGAAGCATAGGAACAGGCAGCCCAGGGAAGTGGTAGAGTCACTATCCCTGGAGGTTCAAAAAACACATGGATGTGGCATTTGAGGACATGGTTTAGTAGTAAATATGGTGGTGGTGCTGGGTTGATGGTTAGACTTCATGATCTTAAAGGTCTTTTCCAACCTAACAATACTATGTTCTATAAGCATGGTTAGATTCAAATCATGTCAGCTCATGTCCTTCCCTCTCAGATTTCAAGGGATAAAAAGAAAAGGGAAGTCAACAACACTCAGAGAGGTTTATTTCTATACAAAAGGTAGAAGTATCTAACTCACACACTAATTGCACTAATTGATAATTTATAAGCTGCATTGCTAGGAAAGGTTTGGGCTTTACTTTGTTTTTCTACTTTAAAGGCTCCTTTAAATGTTGAGCTGTTAACAGGAGCTAACAGCTATAAAATACAAAACCTTTTGAAAAAAAAAAGTGAAGTTCTCAGTTTTTTCAAGGTTTTTGATTCATTTTGTATGGATTTTTTAGGCTTTCTAGTCTCTTAGTATCTGCTTCAGTAATTACTTTCTCTGGAGAGTTCAATATCATGGCCAAAACACTATTGCTTGCCATTAATTGTTAACACAAGAGCAGCTGTGCACAGCAAGCCCTTCATTTGGAGAGATACCATTTTATTTTATTAGAAATTGATTTTTGAAGCTCTTCTATTATTAATTTGTCTAAGCAAGGAATGCACTAGTAGCTGAGTGAGACCTGCTTGTCTAATATCTGGAAACAGGTTAAGATTTGATTTTTTTTTTTTTTAATGAAGGATAAGAGATCATACTAGCTCTTCTCTATCCATTTTTCAATACAAGAGTTTGAAGACTTTAGGGTCAAAATTATTTTTCTGAATAATCAGCACTGAAAAGTTGTTTTCTTTATCTGTGATTTTTTCTATTTAACACCTTGTAAGCTCTAATTACAAAGAAATATCCCAGTAAAATACTGGCATAAGCAATACAAAGAGATTTTTCTCTAATTAATTCAAATTCCCATCATATTATATGTACCTATTACATAAATAAAGCTAAATACAAGGCAACTCTACAGTAAAAAAAGGGAAAGAATACAACAGTTCTTTACACTTCAGTACCTAGATTAGAAATATCCAGAGAAGATGACCAGACCTATTGATATTGAAACAATGAATTTAAGTATGAGTTAATGAACGTAAAAGCACACTGAATCTTAAAATATTGTTGCTATGCATATTCCTGGCTTGAATACTTAACCTTCAGAGGATCACTGAAGGAGCTATTTTATCTCTTTATATCTGTTTCTTTTATCTGCAAAATAGGGACAATGAAGTTTTTTATGAGTTTTGAAACCAGAAGTGTTTTGAAGATGAAAATTTGGGCATGTGTTATATGCCATGCAGCATACACATGCTATGCAGTATAGCACAAAATAATCTAGGGGTCTCTGAGAACATAAAGTGTCCTGGAACAGGACTGGAGAACTTTGAAGTACAGAAGAAACAAAACCCCATTGCTACTCACTAGGAAAGGCTGCCAGCATGTGTAGTCCCTTCAGTCACGCTGTGGGGCTGTCTAAAGGATTCTAATAAAACTCTGACTAGTCGACTAGTCCTGTTTAATAATACAGATACACCTTTAAAGCTGAGGGAGCAGATGAACTTAAGAAAGACATGTATACGTGATTAAGACATGTTCAGATATGCTTAAAGAATTCTTCTCTAATACAGGTAAGGTCAAATGAAGATGACAGGTTTGTGTGTCTAGGTTATGTGGTAAGAGAAGGGTTATGGAGCTGCAGGTTGGGCTCTGCTTTCTCCTTTATGAAAAAGCCCCCAACAAAAAACTCCATAAATACAACAGAGAAAAATCCCACATCTATGCAGCACTTTGGGGCAGAGGAAGACATACCTTTTGCCAGACATACCATATTGTGAAAGCAAGTTTTCAGTGGAATTTCCCATCGGCCCTTTTAAATCTCCAGATGGAAGTGGGAAGATTTGGAACATCTGAGGACAGGATAGTATTTCTTTTTCGGTTTTATTTTTGCTATGAATTGCCTCAACTTTTTAGATCTTGACCAAACATGGCACATTCCCCCCTTCAAGTCACTGCAGACCAAATATTGTCACAATGAGCCTACGTTCAGCATTTCTTCACAAAAGGCGCTGAATCTCCTCATGCACCATCATGCTACTGTTATGGATATATAAAACTCACTAACTGAAATCTGAGACTGTCAGTACTACCAGTATCCACGTCAGTACTACTCTTTCTAGTATTACCCTTGGGAAAATCATCATTTAGTATACTTCCCTGAGAGATTTGAGTCAGTACTGCTGACCAAACAGGGTTTTTGCTACACATTCATCTAAATCAAGACTGTGTTTTCATTTGAGTAAGCCTGCGAAGCCAAATTTTCTTAGTATATTTATTACTATAACTAGAAAGCCTCCTATATCATATTTAACTGCAAATAAATGTATGCTGTTTGCAGTCAAAAAAACCCCAAAATGCATTCTTTACTGAGGATCTCAGTTTTACAAAAAAAAAAACAAACACCAACAAACAAACCAAAAGACAGTGTGCATCTGGTAAAAGGCACATAAATCCAAAGTGGATTTTAAATGATTATCAAGGATAATCTTGCAATGATACCCACCAGTCCCCTCAATACTCAGGGGTCCACGCCATCAGGTCAGAAGAACTTCTGCAGAATCACAGAATGTGCTGAGTTGGAAGGGATCCACAAGGACTATTGAGTCCTACACAGGACACTCCAAGAATCACACTATGTGCCTGAGAGCATTGTCCAAATCCTTCTTCAACTCAGACAGGCTTGGTCCTTTGACTACTTCCTTGAGGAGCCTATTCCAGTGCTCAACCAGGCTCTGGGTGAAAAAACTTTTCCTAATATCTCACCTAAACCTCCCCTGACTCAATTTTATGCCATTTCCTCAAGTCCCGTCGCTGGTCACAAGAGTGAAGCAAGTTATGATTGCCCCAGGCTTGTGATTAGTGAGGGCTGGTCTTACAAGTAAGGACTGAGGTAAAGAAGATAATGAGTACCTCAACCTTTTCCATACTTTTTGTCAACAAGTCGCCAGCCCCGCCATGGAGCAGCAGGCCCACATTCTGCAGCAAGTCCATAGTTTCCTTAGTCCTTTTGTTGCTGATGTTTCTGTAGAAGCTCTTCCTGTTGTAATTCATATCTCTCACCAGATTCAACTCCAAATGGGCTTTGGCTTTTCTAACCATGTTTCTACATCCTTGGACAGTGCCTCTATATTCCCTTCAGGTCATCTGTCCTTCCTCTTTAACACTTCCCTTTTAAACTAAGGATTTTATCAGTATCTTTATCACATAAAGATAGAGATTCCTGTCTTGATTCTGATACTACTCCATAAATGTATGTAAAAAGGACAATGTATTCTTAAAATGCTGAAACCCTCTCTTGAATGAAACACCAATTTGTGATATATAACTTTAAACAAAAGAATGAGCATATATTACATCCTTCTTAAAAGTTCCATTCACTTTATAAGCTTATTCTCTTGAGTTCATTTATTAAAGTTCTGTTTACTTACTCTTGAGGTGCTCAGAGCTCATAGAATATATAATAGAAATCTCAAAATTGCTCTTGGTGTCTTCATATCAAAATGGATGGTTGCCAGTACAGTAACAGAGTTTAGCACTTCTCTTCACAAATATGCTGCCATTGAAACTAATGAAAATGTTGATACTAAGTAACCTAATATTTTAAAATATTTTAGGTAAGACACGCTTTCATAAATAACTTAAGGAAGAAAAAGTGCAGTATGAGTAAACTCATACTGACTCCTAAAATCAAGCTGATTAAAACACTAACCAGAAGTGGTGAAAAAAAAAATGTTTGAGGCCCATGGAGGAATCTTAAATCTTTGGCTCTTCTCTGTCATGTGTGTCTTGATGTTTGATAATGAGAGCTGAACTGATTAAATTCTAGGGAAAAACAGTTAATAAATAAAATGAAGTAATGCAAAGAGACAGTTGACCTTGATGCAGTCTCTAAAGTTTCCATTGGGGCATCTTGTAAGTAAAACTTGCCTGGCACTGGTTCTGCCATCACTGCAAATATGAACATATATGTGTGGTAATGTGTATATTTCTAATACTTTGTATGTGCGTCAATATATCTTCCTACATCTGTTTTGCCTGCCTAGATTACATACTTTCTTCATCTTGAAAACAGAACAAAGGCAACATCACTTAGAATGAGTTTTTTTACTCAGTAAGAAATGACATTTTGCATACAGAACATTTGATGGACTAATTGTATCATTAAAGGAAGCCAATATTTTGGTACCATTATTTCCTCTACCCAATGCTGTTAGCTATTTTAGTAAAATAGTTTCCTATTCTTATTCAATTGCATTTAATTACTATTGTATTTAAGCCTAATACCATTTATTATAGTGTATAAATAACAAGGTCTGAGGGAAGAAACTGCCAGATATGTCAGCCTAGGTGATAGTCAGAAGGAAGCTGTCTTGTCCTCTTGATAGAGACAAGGAAACTCAAATTTACTAAAGAAACAGATAAAGCACAGCTGAAAAATCATATGTAATCATGTACGTTATGCTAGTGGAGTGTACAACAGTACAAAAATAGAATATAGACAGGAAGCAATGAGATATATAAAATATAAACAAGCTATGATATGTCACACATACTTTCCACCCATGGGGTTGCTCCCAGAAAGATCCCTTCATGCTGCTGGTTACTATGGGGACCAAGACAGCCCAGGAGCCTCCTTAGGACAGACATCTAGCCCATGACTCAAGGTAGTGGGATATCACCAAACATTAGTCCACAAAAACTGTGAGCTTAGAGGTATGAAAAAACATATTTATTTTTTTTAATAAAGGAGGTAGGACAAGATGGATATGTTTCAGATAATAATGAGCAGACTAATCTATGTATTTTAATTTTGGCTTTTGATATTTCCAAATTCTTTTACAAATATCATCACTATGGAAAAATTCATCACTTTGAAGAAGGTTTACCATGGGCCAATATAATAAAGCAATGTTTTACAATTTATAATATCATTTAGTATTATGAAAATGTGAAAAGTACTTAGTATTTTAGTATATGAAACTTGAATTAATTTCCAGATCATTTCTCTGTGTCAACAAAGTGCAAAAAAAAAAAGTTTACAAAAAGAGAAACATAGACAACATTGCATAAAGACCTACTCTAAAAATCTAACACAGAGGGTTGACCCTGAAATTAGCTCAGTTGGTTAGAGCACAGTGTTAACAACACCAGGGTTGTGGGTTTAATCCCCTCACTGGCCATTCGCATAAGAGTTGGACTCGATGATCCTCATGGGTACTTCCAACTCAGAATATTCACCGTATCAAAGTTCAAGCAACAAATGGAAGAAATAGGGAAGCAGCTGCACAAAACAACACACTATATAAACTAAGGAGTATCAGAATGATCTACACTTGTCTGTGTGTGTAGAACTTAAGAACTGGGGAATTACCCAGAAATTTATGAAGTCATATTCTGACAGGACTGGACTGCTAAAAAAGACTCAAATAACTAGCTGTGGAATAAGCAGGATGTGTAAGGATCTGAGTTTTATACAAAATTTAAATTTATGTTTAGGTGGAATATCTACAAGCAACATATTCATCCGCAAAACAGGGAAAACAAGCTTCTCCCATTTTATAGAGGTTCTCTAAGGAAGAATACATAGAGATTCTGAGGCTCCTGTGTTGTGTTGTTGAACTGGAGTAGACAGGTTAGCTAGACATAAGAATATATTTTTCAATCTATGAGATAATCTTACACTTGAAAATTAATTTCCTAGAGATTGGCACAGAGATGCATTTAAGAAACACTTCTTTTTCAACACTTGAAAAACATCACATAGCAAGCAGTGACAAATGCTGACCCCAAATACAGCACTAAGAGATCTGAAAAGCATTGAAACAGAACACTTGGAAAACAAAAGAAATATGAAATTATCATTTTCAATATTATTTTTTTCTGCAACAAAATCTCACTGTATTTATTTCATGATCATCCAGCATGACAAAACAAACAGGATTCGAGTGCTATGAAATATTGTTCATGTAAAATAGCCTGAGGCAGTCTCTCTGCCTGTGCTAGCAGTTGTGCTAATGATACAGTAACAGCTTTAGAATAATCCCCTTCACCTTCACAAACACAAACAATCTTGTATATACAGAAGAGATAGGATCTCAAAATTCTTCCCTAGGCAGTTGTAGGCATGAGTCAAGATGGTGCACACAATTGTCTTGCATATAGTGGACTGTCATTGATAACAGCGTCACTTAACAAGAACAGCAGCAGCAGAGGCCTTGCCATAAAACATACATAGGCTAAGTCTTTCCATTAGTTATCACACAACCAAAATCAAATTAGGGCTACTGATGATTGAAATTAAGTAAAATATGCATCTATTTAAATTAATTCATGTGATCCAGTGATGAGATTCTTTGACAGGTGGAACAGATGTTGGTTGAAGAAACCAAGTTGCATTCATTGACCTTAGCTCTACCACCAAAGATGAACATGTCAGAGATCACGAATTTTGAGGGACATAAACATAGCACGGTGCATTCATATTTTCATCACATATGATTATATGCCTAGTCCCCGGGTCCCTATTTTCAAAACTAGAAAGGTGCAAAAATCTCACTGGCAAATATTCAACTGATTATTTACACAACATATGGAAACAATACAAAAATAAAATTTGACTCTTCAGTGTTTCAAAGGACATAATCTTCTCTTCCTCTTACTGAAAAAGAATATAGTTACATATCTCACTCCCAGTTTCTTCCCCCTCACGCTAGCTTTATGCTAGATTAATTTCAAAGTCCTTAAGTTAATTCTGATATACAGAAACTGCATCTATGTAAGAAAGCAATTCTTAGTTATGTTTTATTGTTTGTAAATAATTTAGAATATTTTTAGGACAATATATGGCATAGGACAGTTGTTAAGGTGACTTCAGTTACCTGGGTAATACCTTGCGAGGCCAGTTGCACTGCCAAAAACCTGCCATAGTAAAGTGGGGTCTTCTTCTCTGTTCCTCTTGAACACATCATCCAATGCTGCCGTCCAGTTGAGTTCATTTAACACTATGGTTGCTGCCAAAGACAAAACATATTTGTTATTAGAAAGTCACTTCCTAGCACAAGAAGCAATGACTCCAAAAAGAAAACTGGACTATTGCAGAAAGCAATTACATTTAACTAACCCAGAAAATAAATTTAAAGAAACACACTTCCTTTCCTTGGGAATTTTCTTTAAATTCCTCATGCTGCTTTCTTCCCATTGCATTATTTGTATGCAGTGATTCTTGAATTATTTGCACAGCCAATATCTTCTACAAATACTTTGTTTCTAAGATGTCACTCTGGTTGCACTTCCCAATCATAGGGATAAAGATCATAAACGATCATTTATAGAAATACGCAAGCATATAAAGTTGATTCTTACTAATTACAGCACACTGCAATAAGAACAACTAGAATGACGTTAACAAAAGTAGGTATATACCTCTCATAAGGGTAACAAAGATGTCCCTTTCCAAATGGATTCTGTAAAGGATTACATGGGAAAAAGACATTGATGAGTTATTTGGATTGTAATACTAAGGTGAGGCTGCATACACAGTAGTGCTCATTATCACATGTTAAGCAGATCTTAATTCATAGGTGTGGGCCCTTACAGTAAGATAACCTTTATGAGTTGGGTCAGTTCCATAAAGAACTTGAAGTGCAAGGAAATTCATGTTTCAGTTAAACACTGTGTGGCCAGTTACACAGAAACTTACATTCATAGAGTTGTCCTGTTCCAATGCTTGTTATAATCCATCAAATAGTTTATATAATCTACCAAATATATGGTATATTAATATGTTCTATGACTTTTTAAGAAAGAAATGCATTGGGAAACTTTAAAATTGATGAACACTGCTACAGTAATTGTCCATGGGCTATAGTCAGAAATTTTATTGTGATACAAAACATCTTACGATATGATAAATCATGTTTTTCACCTCATTTAATCAGTTGTAAATATTTATTTAATTTCCTTCCCAAAAAATCATAATAATTTTAGGCAATAGCAAATATACAGCTAAGTATGAAAAGCAAAGGCTTTTTGTTGGTTTAGTCACTAACTTTTTCTTTTGCATTGCCTTAAGTAACGTTTCTTAAATTGAAACACCTAGATCAGCAAGCCAAGAGTGGAAAGGGACCTAGAAGGGAGAAAAAAAAAAACCTTTTGGAAATAGTTAAAGATGTAGATATAAATCCTATGAAAGTTAACACTCATGCAGATCCTGCTCACACTATGGTATTGCACACAGGAAATATCTGTGTATTTCCTTCTCTTGCAAATGGGCAAGTCAAGCTGAAATAAAAGCAGCTGGGGCCTGAGTGGCATCACTGTGCAAAATTTGGTATGTAGGTCTACTTTCTATCCCCCTGCTACCAGGGAAAAAAAGAAACAATAAGGATGGAATTAAAGTTAAGAGTTGACAGCCCACTTACAAAGTGAGGCTGTTAACAGGTACTAAAGAAATGAGATCACAGCATTAAATTTTATAGGCTTGTTTTTAAAGGTTAAGGAGAAAATTGCTACACCATGTGTTTTGCAGAAAGGTTTGGTTTTTTTTTTAAGTAGTTTTAAGGTATTACTCTCTCAAGAGACAGCTTTTTATAGCAATATCAAATTAAATTTCCAACTCTTGAGATTTCCTGTAAGCAATAAGCTTGTACTATATACCTGTCTCTTTGTCAATTAGATAATTATAAATAAATATACATTTACTTAAGAAAGAAAAACAATTCCCTGAGGCACCATGAGATGTTAATTATAATTTTAAGATGGTTCTTATCTTTTTTAGATCCTGTTTGACCTACTGTGTAATTAAGCATTATGTACAGACTTTCTAAACTTGACTTTGTGTTAGATCTTATTTCCAGAGGTGGCTCCATGAAGTCATTAGAAGCTCTGTCATTTACTTAGATAAGAAATTTTCAGCTTTTATTTCTTTTCATGTTACTGTTTCCCTATCCAATGGACAGAGTACTTGGCCCACTGGAAGCCTATGAGCACTGTAGCTCAGGACACTTAGTTAAGGCACATGGGAGACATTAATTGTTACCTCTTTGCTCATTGAAAAGCATTTATGTTTCAGGGTTCACTATGAATTCCCAAGCCCCATAACAGCATAAATCAGTGTATTTCTTTGGTCTTGTGACATGAGTTCAAACTGCTGCAGATTCTGTCCCCAGATCTATCATTGACTTTATGACTCTGGTCAGGACACTGATACCCTTGAAAAATTCTTTTTTTTTTTAATTTAAAGTTAATCATGCCAATAAATGCTTTTCTAAATTGGTGACTGTGCATTCCATGGAAAAAAAAAATCTCATACAAAATGTGATTCAATATTTCTAAAAAGAGGATTTCCCTCAAGCTGCAAGCTTATTAATGAATAAACTATGTCCACTGAAGATATATTAAACATCTTACTATACATTTAAGAATACTGTTGCAGAGTGTCTGTGCAATATCACCCAAAATGTGTTGCAAAAATATATATGAATGTATATATCTGAACCTATGTTACAGACACCTCTGTACACACAGAGTCATACATACAGAAGTATATACCTAAAATACACACATATAAAAAAAAGAGACATTAAGGAGACAATCTATAAACAGTAAAATAAATAAATACTGAATGTCTTAATCTATATATTGAAATTGAAAATTTCAGCAATTTATTAGACTTGTTGAGATTAGCTATAAAGTAAGAGATAAAGATTACTAGACCTTGTTTACAATATTTGTGGGCAAGTGACGTTTTATAGTCAAGAGTCAAGAGTTTTATAATATTATTTATGTCCCACTTTCCCCGTCCTCCTCCTCTATAACTTTCTCCCAGAGACAATTGCAACAGACTCAAAAAATCCAAGAGCTTGTAGTAAGGGAAAAAAAACCCCGCAAACAATCCAACACATGATGCTGGAATTAAAAAAAAATAAATTATTTGGAATGCAAGAAAAGCAAAAGAACAGAACATCTTAACAGAAGTAAGATGAAATAAATCTGAGAAAAGGCTGATAACAGTATGTAATATATCTGTTCTCAGACACTGCAGAAACAGATCTTCCTGAACTCCAGAAATTTGCAGTAAGTGCCTGAGTCTCATTTCACTAACAAACTATATATAACAGCACACATGTAAGGTTCAACATATATCACCTTCCTCTTAATTCACTTTCTCATTAAAAATTTGTACTTAGAACAAAGACAGAGTTTATTTGGTGGGACTGATACACAAATAGCTGATCGCATGATCATTAAAACAATCATTCCTGCAGCAATTTGCGATTTGCAATTCAAAGTAGCTCACTTCATTCAGGTTTTTTTTTGTTGTCGTTTTGGGGTTTTTTATTCATTCTATCTTAAAGTATACTTGATAACGAATGTATCCACATTTGTGTTAACTAATCCATTAATCAGTAAATGAGGAAAAGGGTGCTGGGAATTTCAGTTTTAATAATTTATTTTTCTAAGTGTTTTCCCACAAGTTCTATTAATGTTTTCCTTCTGCTAAAACACACACCCTGCACTTCAAAAAGCCAGCTATAAATCAAATCCTCTTTTTTTTTTTTTTTTTTTTTTTTATTTGAATGCAATACATCTGGTAATTGGCAATTTCAGCCAATACCTCTGAGTTCTGGTTTAAAGCCTACAGAAATGGATTTGAAACTTTCAAAGAAAATAAAGCAAAACCAGCCATAATCAGCACAAAAATATTCTTCAAATGGTTCCTTATAAAATATCCTGATTCTTAATTTGCACATAAAAATCAATGCAGTGCTACTTTCATTAGCTCATAGGAGAGACCATAGCATCTGTTAGAATATCCTAATTTGAAAGATAATTTATATTGACTTCATGAATTTAATGAGAATTTATTTTCTGTTATTAAAAAAATGCATTTTACTAAAATAAAATGTTTAAAGGTACTATAGCACACATACTGAGATACTGTACATACACTTGCCTTTCTATTGAGTTAACTTTTATACAGGAAAGAGCCTTTGACTGATAATTGGCAGAAAATCTAGTTGGAGATAACTCTCCAATAAACTTATTTTCAATTCTGGTAAAAGAAGTCTTTGAAGATTATTACTTCAAAGTACTTCAGCTGCTACCTATCACTTGATACAGGCAAGATGAAAAAATAAAATTTATCATCACACAATAGGAAACATCATTCTTTCTGGCTAATTCCACTGAACTTCATCCATCTTTTCCTTTTCTTTCTTCTTTATGATATGAGGTTTAGGGGCCTTGACAAGAAATGGATTCAATTTTCCCCTGCAAAATGCAATCAATAAAAAATAGAGAGCACTACTGTGCTCTCTTTAAAAGAACTGGAATACACTTCTGATGATTTATTCAATGTATAGGCCCTGGCCTGCATACAAGACAGAATACAACTTTATTTGAAAAGCCTGAAAGCTATTTCCTATATCTGAAAATATGAGAGCTGCTGTTCCCTGTTGCAGTAGCTACACATACACTGGGGAAAACAGAAGGGAGCTCCTCAGCAGTTCATTAATCTTCTTTTAATGTGTGAAATGTATTACCGTCCATATTCTGCTTAATGAAGTTGACTCATTGATTTCTTTAAAGATAACACTGAGTAGTTATTGTTATGAATTAAATATACATTCACCATCAAATATTATGGTATTTAAAAGTGAGCACAGAGGGATAATACTTTTGCAAGTGTATATTTTTGCATATGTGTGTGCAGACACAGACGTTTCCACCTGTAGCCATGCTTATTAGACAACAGAGAAAATCTACTGAAGGTATAAAGTAGTCTTCTTTACGACTCGTGTGTTTCAGTAATTTTTTAAAGATTACATTCCTTCCAGTTTATGTTAAATTACACAGATTTTTACTCACTTTCAACTGTCACTGGAATGTTGTATCCCCATCTTCTCTTCCATCAGACTAAGAAAGGATGCACTTTTTATTTCAAGGTACTTTTAATTAGATTTTTACACTGGCTTATATATATGTATGTGTATATGTATATATATATATATATATATACATGTGTATATACACACATACATATGCATTTCCTACATAATTCTCAAATATAGTAATTTGAAGAATTATTCCAGTACTAACTTGAACTTTGACCCTTCAAATTTTGTTGCATGTTTTAAGCCAAACACTTCTTTCATGGAAAGCTAAAATACCAGAGCAAAGGAAAGATTATAGTGGTTCCAAAGTGAACATTGTCTCAAAGGTCACTGCTCCTTGATGTGGCCGCAGAAACTCAAATTTAGATATTTAGGTTTTCCAGAGAAAACCATAGGAAAGAGTCCAACTCAAAACAGTCATTCAAAAAAAAATTCACAGATTATTAGAAACCAGTTAAAGAGAGTAATAGGAAAATTTTGAAAGCTAAGGGAACTGGAGAATGTTTTATCCAACCTCTCATTTAGATTCTGTTAATTTTTATCACAACAAGATTACATAAATGTAAAGGAAAAGTACTGTTTTTCATTCAAAGCAAGGGAGGAAAAGCAAAAATAAGCCTTAAAATTTAACAATAGCTATTACATAATGGCATTTCCAAATGGATAGGGTGTTACTTTGCAAGATGCTCTGCTGGATCTTGTGCATATTGCATATCTTCAAATTAGTTACAAAATCTTGCTTTGAAAGCAGCATTTCTATTTCTTAGTATAACATAATTTAAACTTACTAGATAATCAGAACTGTTCAGGTAACATGCATTTAATGGTGCATAAAACCAAAGAATTAAAATGCAATTTTTAGCATATGAAGCAATAGTTAAGTGAAATTATTTCAAGTTCTATAAATATTTTACACTTGCAATTAAAACCACAAATGATAAAATGTCATGTACTTTTTTTTCTTGAAATGAACAATTTCTCCACTCCCCATTAGTTATTTGACATTATGTCCCAGACACTTCTATAAATAATTCTCTGGAGAAGTCACTGAAGTCTTGAATACTGTTGTGTCTGTGTCAAATCAAGTAAATTAATTGGCAATGCCATACGTTGTCTGCTGCCTGGCTTAGCTGCCACATGCTGATAGCTAGAGAAGCACAGTAAAATCTCATTAAAATAAGTAACGCCCAGGAGAAGGAAATGAGAATAAAAATGTCAAGAACAGAAGATGGAATTAAGCTTCTATTATAGCTCAACAAAAGAAGAGCCAGTACAATGCAGAGTAACAGACTCTTCACTACACACCCGTAATCTTTCAACAAGTTGTTTATCTCTACAAAAAACGATGCTCATTATATGTACTGCAACCCATTGCTGATAACAGCATTTCTGTACATCTTACACGATGTTGCCTTGCTTCCTCTTATATCAAAATATACCAGGATATATTCCAGAATGAACTAATATCTGATGTAAACAACCATACAGTACTGTAGGGCTATTTTCTGGGAAGATGGCAAGAAAAAAACATGAAAGATGCTGTTGATTAGAGTGGTTCTAGAGGACTTTTCAGATTTTGTAAGGCTACACACAGTGTAAGAATCTAAGTAAAATGAAAAACAGAATAATTTTTTTTAAATTACAGCACATGCTGAATCTTTATTATTATTTTATTGTTAGACTTTTTATTACTGGTTTTACAGATTAGTTCAAAGCAAGGCCTGTATTTGGAAATAATTCCTTCTTTAAAAAAAAAACAAAACCAAAAAACCAAAAACGAAGCCACAACAAAAACCCCAAAGAGATGAGTACGTTTTATTTTTATGGAAGTATCTGGAATTAAATACCAAAAAACACCCACTTAAAAATATGGCTGTATTTCACATATTAACTCATCTTCCTTCACTTTGCTCTAATTTTTGTTAGCATTTCAAAGGATATCATAGTGACACTCAAATTAAACTTACTATAGAGATATGCTTGATCTTTAATGAAGACTTCTTTCTATAAAAAAATTAATTAGGTGTTAACGAAACCAAACAAAACCAATCAAAAGACTTTCAGAAAATGCTGTTGTGGTATAATTTATTAAACTCTGTCTTCAGTTTGCCAGAGTACCACCATTTCAATAATTTTCTAATCACTAGACAACCTTACAAGATCAGTAAATCCTAAGAAATAGATGTGTTAAGTGAGAAGAAAAAGGACTAGGAACACAACAACTAACACAAAAATATTCTCTTTTACCTCATGCTTTCTGCTTTTTTTTTAACTATTTTGCTCTTTTCCATTATATTTCATATTTATTGTAGTCTGAAAACAGTTATTGCAGAAATGGATGCTATCCCATGCTGGTTTTATGTAGATTGTCTAATAAAAATTCTTAAAATTTTTCTTACAAAGTGCATAATGTCCATCAACAACATTCCCTCCTATCCTCTCCCCAGCCAAGGCAAACTGGAAAGCACACACACCTCCAGGAAAAATAGAAATACGTTAGTAAAATAAAACAAAGATCACTTGACACATTCTGTAAGTTGTTTTTTCCATTATGCCAAGGAGATGAACAGCAGGTGGACAAAGTGCTGAAAATGTACAGAAAGAGAGCTGTGAAGAACAGAAAATCTGTCTTCTGAAAGCAGAGAGAGGTTCAGTAACACAACCTAAAAGAATGAGTCAGTCAGAAAGCAATCCCACCCCTGAAAAAGTATGTAAGAGTAAGGATGGCACTAGCCCAATAACAAATAGGTATAAACTATTTATGAATAAATAAGAGCAGGCAATTAGAAGATCTCTTCTAGAGTAGAGGGTCCTAGAATGGTCTTCTACTAGGAGACACCAGCAAGGAGCCCAGAGCTTTTAGGATGGAGCTTGATTGGTTTATGAACAGAATGACATGGTCTAGTTAGATTAAGAACTGGATTTGGAGCTGCTCTGCTCTGATAGATCACCCACTGTTACAAATAAAGAAAAGGTCTGTTTAGAAGCTTAAATTTAGTAAACACAAACAATGCACTTTTATACAGAGTTAATGGTAGCACAAGAATTGGGAGTAAACCCAATGTTCCTATTAATCTTTAATTAATGAGTATTAAATGTTTTCAAATAAACTATGAATATTTATATTAAATGTAGATATATTTATAAATGAGCACATACATATGCATGCTGCATACATAAAATATTTTATTAATTATTAATAATTTCGTATTATAAAATATTTTATGTAGATTATATAAATAATACATGGAAAACACACATATTTTAAGAAATACTGAAGTAATATAGTGGATTTGATTAAGGAATTTTAATCTAATCCCCCTATAAATTAAATATTAAGGAATAGAAGACTGGTTAAATCTATCTAAATATATTTCTGGCAATAGAAATCCAAGACACACCAAGTGTGCGTGAGGGGAAATACAATACACAAGCAGGAAATGTGAGAAAAATGATGATGAGACAGCTGTTTTATCACCTGAGTCTTTTGAATTACAAATAATGAAATTTCCACAAAAATTCCTTTTATTGTTTTTTTGGTCATTGTTTTTGGCCAAAGGTTGGTCCAAAGAGGAAGTGGATTGATATTTTCTGAAATTCAACTACCCAAGGAAAAAGTCTCCTCTCTCCTACAGGTGAAACATCTGTACCATGTGCAACTGTGTTATCCTGCCTTATAGGCGGAACATAAAATCAGAATAGAAGTTATTTTTCTTTGGCCTAGCAACATCATAGGTATTATATATCAATTGTTAATTAACTGCAATTTGGTGTTGTTTTCCAGATTATATAGAAGGAACATAAATAAAACTCCTCTCGCTTAAAGATCATAGGGCTATAGGGGAGTAGAAATGTGAAAGTTGAAAGCTTGCCGCCTGTATAAACAGAGGTTCTTTTCTCTCTGAAGACATTGCTATTTCTTTCTTTAAAGACTTTCCCTGTATCTTTACAAGAGGAAAAATATTTTTATTTCATCTATAGTATTTAATCTATGAGGAAGGATATACAGACTTACAGACTGTTCCCAGAACAGTCCTGTTCTGAGACGCCAAGCCGAGTTTCATTCTTGGCGTGAATCCTGGCCTCCCTGACGTTAATGACAAAAATTTTACTGCCCAGGGAACTGATTTCATCCTTAATTTTCAGAACACTATAACCCTGCAGTGTTCAGCCACTCTCTCTTTACATAGTATTTTGGCAGTCTAATGCAATAAGCAGATCATAATATTAGGAGTTGAGACTTATTGCTTTAGATTTTTTAAGCAAAAGGAAAAAAAATCCTTATAAATCACTTCATAAGACTCAAAATGCCTTTGAAATAATATAAAACTCAAAAGGATCTTTGAGAATGCAATAAAATTAAGCTTCTTTGTAGCTGTTTTTGTCTGCTTCCATGTCATGAGTAGTCTCTTAGGATTCATCTGAATTTTCTCTATTCATTGCTTTAATCACTCAGTATAGCAGCTCTTTGTTCTACAATGTCCAGACAGGAATAGTTTTTTTTTTACAATCATTTGCTTGCTGAAGGTCTCCTTGTTTTTAATTTACTTTGTGATTATAAAACAACAGAAAAAGGCAGTAAACTTGCAGAAAACTGAAATGGGATGAAGAAAGACATCTTATCTTACATCTACCTTACTGTTTAAAAAGAAATTTTATCTTCTTATAAATATTTACCCTAATGGTTTAAAGTGTACTAAATTTTAGTTACTTTAACCTCATATATTTAACTAAGGTCCATTATCCTTCCTGAATGAGTAAATATGCATAAACAAAGCTTTTAAAACGAGAGAAGCTGCTGACTTTGAGTTTCTAAGAGCTTCTATATAGACGACTCTCAATAATAGGAAGAGATCAATGTATTAAGAAAATACAGACACAGCTGGAGCAATTTCTGTAGAGTGAAAAAATGCCACTGGAATCAAATCAGTAAAAAACTCCTAAGTCATATGGTATAAGGAATTTAAACAGCTACTTTCAACTAAAGTCAGGGAATAAGGATACAGAGTACCATATTTCCTAGGATAAGGATGAGGATATAAGAATATAAACCTGTATTTAAAATAAGGCAGGGGAGTCACATCACATAGTGAAATACAATAGACTTCAGCCCCATTCTTATAGGCATTTCCATACATATTTAACTTTTATATTTGATAAATGAAGGAAGCAAAACTGAATGCCAGCAGCTTAGCACCAGCTAAATCCCACTGTGCTCTGATGATCTGCATTAGTCCAGGATGTACTCCAGGGAAATAATGCTCCAATCTGCAACAACTGTTTCAAAAAATTAGAAGGAAAGACCTAGTGTTTTTTTTTTTTCATGTAACTTTCAGGGAAAAAAAAAAACAAACCACCACCCCCCCCAGTACTGTACAAAGCAGTAGAAAATTTCTTGAGAGAAACTCATGACTTTGCTTTTCTAACATCTTATTGGTTTCACTGCCTTCACCTGTATCAGCCAGAAGTGCAGTGCAGTGGAAGCAGGTGTGTACAGTTGCTGTTGGGAATGTGACATTTATATTATCCAGGATTTGGAGATTTTATTTTCTGCTCCATCTAACCTGCGCTGTAGCCTGAGTGCCCATTAACAGCAGATGCAGGCCAGGGGCACTGTAAGAGGGTTGGTTTAGCTGCATTGGAGGGGAATCCAGCTGCCACTCTCTGAGATGGCTCAGCAATGTCAACTGCAGTAACTTGGGCCAAGCTGTTTTCTTCTAAAGGGCATTTCTGCTCCGAACTAAAATACTAATACAGACAGATCCAGCTCTCACGAGGCAATGGTGGTCAAATAAATTAGGTAGCTGAGAGTGAGAGCGACTTGCTTTCCAGTGACAAAGAAGTTCCCAGTCAACTGGCAACACTTAGCTTCATACTCAAGAGTGTCATCATGTCTCAAGCACAATGTCACCTCACAATTTTCATTACCCTAGTTTTATCTGTAGCAGTAGATGTATTTGGATCCAACTATAGCAATATTTTCTGCTATAACTGCAAGGAGACAACACCCAATTTATTTAACAAGATGGGCCTGAGCAAGAGGAAAACAAACAAAACATATATTTTTTATGGACAAAGAAACAACCAGTAACACATTTAACAATAGAGCTTCTCATCTGAAAAAAAACTGCTTCCTTGATACATATATTCTGTAGGCTAATGGCCAGTTTCCCACTTGTTACAAGTGGACATATTTTCACTAAAGCTACTGATATGTTATTCCAGTGTCTAATCTGAAAACGTGACCTTGATTTTATAATTATTTCCATTCCACCATTACAACTAGCAGTCCAAAAGCAAAATTAAGGCACTTTAATTATGCAAGAACACTCTACACAACAGTTAAATTTTACTTTAGTCAATTCCTCTAAATGTTTTATGAATATAATAATGGCTTAGAAAATGAGACATCACCCATAATAAAGAAACCAGAGCCGGGACTCTGGCTTATGGAAACTGATGTACCAATATTGAAGGTGTTGCTGTTAAATCAATTTGATGTACCTGCTTTTAACTTTTATTCTAATACTGACTTTCAGGAAAATCTTTGGTGTATCATAATCTTACTAAGTATCTTTCTCAACTATGGAACGCGAATAATTTTTTATCCTTAATGTCAATGTCAGATTCAGTAAAAAACTTCAAGAGTCTTTAATGTCTCAAAGGTCTTTTGAATTATTTCTTCACATAATCTGACACCATGGTACAAAACCAGCTTTATGATGTACATGGTTTCTGTATTGTTTATGAGTCAACATCTGGATAGCATTTTACAGCTGTAAACTCATGTCATATGTAAACAAATTACTTCATGGATTTTTTCAGAGCATCATCCAACAATTAGAACATCGACTGATGTATGTAGAGCTGTTGAACAAAATTCAGTTTATGATGTCAATATATGAAGTACTTTTTTATTTTAGATCTTCAGACTTCCTATCACTGGCAGAATTAAAAAAAAATTTGTTTTGAAGTCAGGAAATAAAAAAAATTAAATTTCTTTTTTTTTAAAATAAATAAATAAAATTTCTATTTTTTGCAGGACAAAAAAAATATTTTATTCCTTCAGTTATCTACCTACAAGACAGAACCAAAAAATGGCAAGGTACAAATGTTCTGTACGACACACTCCCACAAACTTACTTCAGGGACAACATTTAAAGAAACATTGTAGGACTAACCAAAGACAATTTTTGTCATAACCAAAGACAATTTTTCTCACAAAATGAGATTTCAGGTGAATGACTTAGTGAGTAATCACTGGGTATCTCTCCCTTGTCCCCCTTCTTGACAGCTTATGCCACAGCAAAGCATAAAATACTGTCAAAGTATTTTCGCACGTCACAATAACATACAACAAACCGAAAAAGCAGATGAGTTATCCATCATCTGCTGAGAAGAGAATAACCCCTAAGGCAAGGGAATAGACAAATGCTGTAGCTATTCGATTTGTCACAATTAATTAGTTAATTATTAATGTATTATGATTTAATTTTGTTAAGTACAATCTAATCAAGTGAGCAGAAATCTTTCATGTCTTGAAAATTTTACAGTGAGAATTAAGACCTGACGTATTGAGACAAATACGTCAATACCTGAGCAGGAGGTTGAGGGAGGAACTATACCAGCAGTAGAACAAGGACACAGAGTTCTGTCATAATCTTCAATTACCTACAGTCCTCCTGGCTTTGGAAAACTAAAAAAAAACCTACTCAACATCCCTCTACCTCTGCCCTCCCATTCCCTGTTATCTGTGACAGAGAATTCAGGTCAAACTGAGGAATAATTTTGGAAACTGAAGGAAACTTTATCGACTACAAATGGAAGAACTCAAGGAAAAGGGGGGCAAGAATTTACCTGGTGCAGAAATAAGGTGTGTTTTGTGCAGGTATATAATGAGATACCAAAAAATAAAAAAGATTTTTTTGGAGGACCTCAATAATTGGAAACAACAAATGAGACGTTTCAAGATAGTAAGTAAAAAATAATGCTTGTGAGACAAACAGAAAGTGCTTCATGAAATTACCTCAAAAATTAGTACTGATTATTCAGAAGGGAAACAGGGAATAAAACATTAACCTCATATGATCAACTGCAACAAAGTTACTTGCAGAGATGAACAAAGAGAAAACTTTGGCAAATTATATAGCTTGTGCCATTTTCCATCGACCATCACCAAAGACATAAAAAAATATTTAAAAGGCATGTATACATAATTTGTAGCTAACTAAATTTTAAATATTCAATGTCTTCTGGATTTTAAAAATAATTTTGAAAATATATGGTTATATATGTGTGCATATACTCAGAACAGATATGCATAAAAGCAGTGAGTACCCAGTTCAATCTATGGGTGAGACAAAAAAAAAGT
The DNA here is from genome assembly GCF_001715985.3 of Manacus vitellinus. Lineage (NCBI taxonomy): Eukaryota > Metazoa > Chordata > Aves > Passeriformes > Pipridae > Manacus > Manacus vitellinus. The sequence goes on from NW_021938999.1 coordinate 14,173,463, forward strand.
TCTCACAGTAGAGTAGGAAAAAGCTGAGATGAGCAATTACTTAATTTTGCCTCAGGTTGCATATTACTTTGGCCTTACTCTAGGCTTTCATTAGCTATTCCAGCAATTAATATTTTGCTCATCATCTTGCTTCATCTGCCTAGAGCTTTCAGTGTTTGCATCCAGCAAGATCGTGTCAAAGATAAAATTAAAAAAAAAAATAAAAATAATTAAAAAAAATAAACCAACTGTAACATTTGTTGTCTCTGAAAAAATGCAAAAAAAAGAGCAGGCCTTACCACTATATTTTTTAGAATTTTCTGAGTCTGAAATGAGGACATAATTCACCCTTTCATGCCATGGCTGTATTCCTTGATTTAATTAGCATTGTATTTCCCTAAATATTACAAATAATGCCCTCTTTGGTGGCATCTCCCAGTAAAAACTGAATTGGTAGACGCATCAGCAATACAAACATACGAATTTAGTGATGAGAGTACTCTCAGTGATATTAATGCATACTGGTATGCTAGATTGAAGGTTTTTCCCCTCCAGTGTGAATAGCAAAACTGCCTAACTACACTGTCAGCTCCTATGTCAGCATATATTACATGATTAGGTTTTAATTATTATTTGTTAGGCCTACAGAGTATATTTCATAGTAAAACAGGGCAACGTTCTAATCCAGGAAACTCCGGTTTGCTCTTCTTCAGACTGCTATGTAATGACAACAGTCTTCTGCCTCTTCGTTCAATTTAGTGACTTTAAGATGACCCCAAGCTCTGAAATCAAAGACTCAAGATGTATTTCTGTCTTTTGAAGGTTTGACCACCAGAACGCATGAGAAATGCCAATAGATCCCTCATGAGAGATCATAAATCAAGTAACTTTGTAAGTAGCAAAGAAATCCCAGCACCATTACAATTCTAATCTTCGGAGATAAAAGACGAATTTAGTTCAGTGACAGTCAGTCCCTTATTGAGATTTCAACAGAACTTATTGTATTACCCCATTTTTTTTCCTTTTCCATATCTCTATCTGCATTTATTGGTGATATTTGAAGTATTTTTCAGTAGGAAGTCAAACTAACCTTCAGAGAAATGAGCTTGACACATCAATAGTAAATAAATTACTTACCAGTGCCATAAAGAACTGATAGACATCTCCTGAAAAGAATGTCATTACAGTTATTTTCCAAAAAGCCCAGACAATAAACCCTCTCCAAACACACAGTTATGCTATACTTTCTAACAGGAAAGTTCTAGGGCATCCCTACAAAAACTTCTGGAGCTGCAGATAGTAGGGTCAAAAAAAGACATGTTAATTTTACTCAATATTGTCTTGTGACCTTAAGAATGTGGAACATCATCACTTTCTTCAACTCTACTGACATACAAGGCCCATAAAGCTTTCTCTTGTGTTTCCTACTCTCTAGTCAGTGCTGCTAAACAGTGCATTCTTTCAAAACAAAGAATTAAATTATTTATAAACAAAACAACTGAAAGAACTGCCTACGACACATGAGCAACCTTCTCTAGCTGACTCTGCTTTGAGAAGGGGGTTGGACTAGATGGTCTCCACAGGTCCCTTCCAGCATCATCCATACTGTGATTCTGCAGTGCCATGATTATCCATATGTATGGGAAACCTAATTGTTGTGAAGGATCTGCCAGAGCTGGTAAATAACTCTATGCTGAATATTTTAAGCAGAAAAATGGAGAGAAGGGACATTTGACAGAATGTTCTGTTAGTTTATTAGAGCCCACCAACTTGGAATTCAGACTTTGACTTTTTTTACTTATTTATAAAGCCTTTACAAAAGCAAAACTTTCCAAATATTTTCAAATTATCAAAACTTGTCCTAATGGAATTTAAAGAAGATAACGCTTTTCTATTTTATTATTTATTTTTAAAAAAATTGACAAGTAGATCACCGTACAAATATTCAGTTGCTTTTATTTCTAATGGAGCACTGTTATCATGTTTGAAGGTAAGTTTCATTGATTTGACATATTAGTAAGCACTCTGTATGGTTCAAATGATCCATTTATAGTGGAACCTGAAAACACTAATTTCTACATTGAAGCCAGCACCAGAGGCTATTTTACCCAATTTTCTGCTTACTTGCAGAGAGCAAAGTATGTTATTTATTACAATGTGGCTGTAATTACTGTTACATATGCATTAAAGCACAAAAGGTAATTGTTGTTCTTTCATAAATTTAAATTGCTGGTGCCTCTAAGCCAATGGATTTCCAGCTACTGTAAGTGGAGTTTTCTTTCTCCATAAACAATCTGTGCACATCACTGTAGAGAAGATAAAACAAGGCATCACCTCTCGAAGCAACTGTATACATTCACAGTGGACAGTGTCAGAGAGTGTAACAGAAATCATAAGCATTTCAATCACTGAAAACTCACACCAAAATGGTTTTCTTCCAAATTTGTTTCTGATGGAAGCTACATATGTGTAACCTATGTGCATATATGTATGCAGAAAGCAGAACTCCTGGCTGAGAAAACCTAAAGATTGGACGTGTCAGCGAGAACAACAATTAATGTAAGGCAGGAATTGGTGGGTGTGATGGAAGGAAGGAAGAAGGAGACTGGACATAAAATTACTTGTACTGGAGCAGCTAAATCAAAGAACTAAGTGATGCATTGGAAATCAGAGGAAGAAGGGAACTACAAAAACAAGGTAGAGAAGCACCAGCAAGTAAAAAGCAACAGTATCAATTTGCTATCCTCGAAGATACAGAGGAAAACCAAGCAGCTGCAAATGACAGAAGCTGGAGAAAAACGGGCAGCTAATTCAAAAGAGATGGATGATACTATAATTCCTCTGAGACTGCCTAAGACAGAATTTCAGTATTTGAGAGAGATGTCAGGATGATATATACATATATGTTTAGTTGAAAGAATGGGAGACAGAAGTTTCAAAAATCACGCTAACATCACTAAAAGTCTTCAGAAAACAGCACTAAGGAAAATAGGTTTATTTTAGGTTCCACAGACAGGTATCCTGTCTACTGGGAACCAAAAAATATAAAACTGGAGAAGATTCCAACAACAGCAAGGCAGAGGTTACTGATAGTTTTTCATGTTGGAATAAATAATTCAGCTTAAACCTCCTTTGTGTGGATCAGAAGCAAGCGTCAGGTGACAAAAGATGTTCAAAGAAATGTAGGCTCAGGTAATCCTCAGAGAGGAATATTCTTGTCCACAGATTAAAAAACAATGGCTCAGAAAACAGAGTTGTCACAGTTTGGTGGTGTCTGACCACAAAAAACCACAAAAAACATATGGTTGAGTAAAACTCTCAAGAGTTTCCAAAGAAACAGTGAGGAAAGTAGGTTCAAAGTTGGTACAATTTTTCAGCTAAAAGGGAACAGAGGTGAGATACTTGTATGACCTCCACACTTCTTGCAAAAACACAGAGATGGAAATGAGATAAATGCAGCAACGTTAACAAGAAATCTCAGAGCATCAAACAGAACAGTATTATAGTCAACACATCAGTTGTGCCATATCCACAGGAATTTTGCTTTGGCTACAAGGGAAGAAAATGTTTAAGTGTGTGTGTCATAATTACAGTACTTTGAACAAATCCTGGAAGAAGTAGAGCTCTCTGTAGAGGATAAGTAATTGAATATGGAGAGGATCAAATGTAGTTAAAATTATGACTATAATAGAAGAATATAAAGTTATATTGTAGCAACATTGCATCTTAATGGAAAAAATCAAAATGTTTATTAATTTTTGCAATCTGCTGGGTGAAAATGTTGACAGACGATATGATACAAAAAAAAAAAAAACCCAACTCATGGTGCCTGTTAAACACACTCAATCTCACATTTTTATTTGGAGAGTGAATAAAGGAAGAGGAAAGGATGAAAATTTCACTGTCACGGGATATACACAATTCCCTCCCTCCTAAAAAAAAAAAACTATAACAAATGAAAAGATTCAGATATTTTCAATTAGAAGGTTGATTTCTTTGTGGTTATTAAAAAAAAAAAAAAAAAAAAAAAAAAAACACCAAAAAAATCCCAACAAAATAATGTGATTTTAGGCTTGTGTGACGAATTGTGTGTCACAGTTAGTAGACACCATATCATCTACTAAACATGATGGAACTGGAAGGAAAAGAGGACGGAGTCTCCCAGTTTGAGCTCTAGAAAAATGCTCTGGAAGAAAATAAAGATTGTTCTTTTGCATCTTGCAACATTCAAATAGAATAGAATAGAATAGAATAGAATAGAATAGAATAGAATAGAATAGAATAGAATGGAAGTCATCTACAGTGATCATCCAGTCCAGCTACATGACTGATGACTGACAACCTGACTACTTCAGAGCTGACCAAATGTTAAAACATGTCACTAAGGGCATTTTCCAAATGTCCCTTAAACACTTGACAGGTTTGAGGCATTGACCACCTCTCTAGGAAGCCTGTCCCAGTGTTTGACAATCCTCTTGGTAAAGAAAACCCCCAGTCTGAACCTCCCCTGAAGTATTCCCACATGTCCTGTTACTGGATACCACGGAGCAGAGACTAGACCTGCCTCTCCACCTCCCCTCCGAAGGAACCTGTAGACAGCAGATATTGCTACTTATGATTTTGGGGAGAATGACCACAGAATAATAAATTTATTTTAAAATCATAAAATAAACAAAAGAAAACAAAATGGGATTGAGAGAAACGGCTGAACTGAAGACTTAAAGACTAAAGAAGAAACAGTGAATCAGCTTAATAATATACTTTGTATTGCAAGAGGAAGACAAGGAGATAAAGGTGAGATCCTCTCAATAGAAAAATCACTGTGTTAAGCAGGATATGAAGAAGGAGAGAATGGATGAGGCAATAATAGATCAGTGAGGAGAATTATACCTTAGAAGGTACTGGAAAAAGTTGGCATGGTCTCGTTTCTTTTCTACTTAGACTCATTAAACAAATACAACCAACCAAAGAAAAAAAAAGGTAACAGAAGGGATAGGAGGTATAAAATATATTTCACATTATGAAAAATTGATTTAATGAGGACTCTTTCATCCTGGGGGTAGGACACCTTAAAACCTATGGGCAATACACTGGAAAATAGGAACATGGTAAAAAAAAGATATACTTCTTTGTACAATACTAATCTTATGCTGAAGAGACTGAGTTAATATGCTTTAAAACCTATTCTCACAGGCAAAAAAAAGTAAAATCTGGCATGTAAAACACAAAGACATTAACCCTCATCAGGAAGCCCTCCAGCCACAAATTTCAGCAAACTGAAATTTTAAGGGTATATACTTGCCCTAATTTGAACTCTTTTCTGGAAGTCTTCCAGTACTGTGTGATACTAACTAGTTTTTAAAATAAATTGGTGACATTTTCCATTTCACATTTTGAATTAGCAAATGTACTGCTAGTGTGGGAATAAATGCTCTTAATCTCTCCTGCATTTTTTCCTGTGACAGACATTCATTTTCTACTTAGTTTTTAAATTTACTAAAAGTGGAAAGGAACTGGAATATACTTTGTCACCTGTATCTCACAGTGTCAAAAGAGTAGATGATTTGTAGGATATTAATGTTTGAACTAGACACCTTCTCCCCTCGGTGAGATCAGCATGGGTGACAGAGCTATGGCTACAGGAAACTGGGCTTGATTGTGCATTCTGTCCCTTCCAGTAAAGCACATGAACTATTTCTACATATACCATCATTTCTTATAGAATCTTTATGTATTGTTTTTTTGAAACAAAAAATCTAAGTTGCCACCTCACAGCTATAATAAAATATTACATTTTAAGTTTTAAAATCACCTAATCTTCAGAAATGATTGTGTGTTTGCTTCTACCCCCCTAGAAAAATTATTAAAATAAAATGGAATAACTCTCCATTATCAGTTTGTACTTTAATTCATAGTAGCACTAAAGCATTATGCTGAATAAGTGATCAATAATTATTGACCTAATAGCAATAAAAATATTAGATTGACCGTGATGTAGAAATAAGAGGAAGAAATTTACCAGCATAAAGTGGTTGACACGCAAAGCTATTTAAATAGTAGCTTCAGATGAGGCTCTTCCGTAGTTAAGTGTTTTATAAACCATTTTGCTTTTTTGGTTTTGGTTTTGTTTTGTGTTTTTTGTTTTGTTTTTGTTTTTGTTTTTAAACAAAACCAAAAGCAAACAAAAATAAACAACAATAACAAAAAAACAAACAAAAAACCAAACAAACAAAAAAAAGAAGTGAGATAAGGAAAATAAAGAAAAGAAAAAAAAGTAGAGTTTGCATTTATGTAGTGTCCTACTGGGTACTACAGAACAGAAATTAGAAAGAACAAAACATGATATTAAGTAACACACTGCTTGAGAAATGTACACTCTTTAATTGCCTCTCCATGGATAAATTAATGCTTTAACACAATGCTTAGTTAGCACATTGGCAAAGACAAGCTATAAGAAAGTAAGTTGCAATATATACCTAACTAAATAGCCTATATTATATTTTTCCCTATGGTGAATGCAATGGTGCTTACTCCTTCTTGCAAAAGGTAAAATACCTTAATTTTATGGTTAAGAGCATGCATTCAGACAGCTCCATTCAGTAGATGGATTTGATCTTCTAACCATAGCTCGCTTTCTTTCAAATGTATTTCAGTGGTGTTATCTTATTTGCAAATGTGGATGGAGACCTCTCAGGGCTCCCTAAAGGGAGAACAAACAATGCAGTTGCTTGGCATAGGGAAGAAAAGATTTGAGTGTGATCATTGTGCCAAAGGCTATTAAGTCAGAGTAAAAATAAAAGCTGGCAAATACATTGCAACTGACGTTTTTATTTCTACTAGTAGCCCTGTTTCCAACAGCAATTTCTTTTTTTTGTTTTTCCTATTCAAAAACATATTGATACAGATTCTCAACTACTGTAAATGAGGATGCAGAAACAGAAAACACAACACTAAGCAGAAGTAAAAACTTACTGCATAACAACCAAGGGAATGGGTAATCTCTATCACTGAATTCTGAAAGAAAGATTGTGAATTTATAGGAAGGATTTCTAAAAATAGTACTATAGTGCTACATAAATACAGGACATAAGCTCTATGAAGAAACAGGAGGAAGAACTGACTCAAGTAATCAAGCTAAATATAATGCACGCTTTTAGAATGAACAGTGAAAAAGGAAAAAACAGAAAGATGAAGGGAAAATAAGACATAGAATACCAGATTAATACATTAATTCTAAATATTTATTTATCTGAAGTTAGGGGGGCGTGGAGGAAGAATATAATTCAAATCATCTATCTAGTTGCCAGCAAAACATTTGAAGCTATTTACATGGAACAACCATTAGTTGAAGTTTAAAGATGGATCCAATACATGTAGATTGGATAATGACTGATCAGGAAGCTATACTGGTAAAGTGAATACGGGGTTAAGAAGACATTAAAACCAAAGTTTGACAATGATAAGTTTTAAGCACCATTTCAGTATTTTCATTGGTTTATACTGATGACACAAAATCAAAAAACCCTGTCAATGAAGAGTCATGGTCTCAAAGACCTGTGGAGAGAAACTGATAACCTCAAGGACATGGGTAGTAGAAATGGGATTATATCTGACTGAAAATTCCTTAGAAGGTGCACCTTCTGACAGTTTAAAAAATCAGAAGCAGAAATGTCCAGATGCACTTCAGTACTAGTGTCATTACACAGGAGACAGGAGAGATTACACAGCCACTGATGTTGAAAGACAATGCTTGTACAAGAAGTAAAGCTGCTGAGTACATCTACAAGGATTACACACAAAAAAACCCTCCAAAAAACCCCCCAAGTCCCCCCCCCCAAAAAAAAAAAAAAAAAACAAACCAAAGAGAGAGTAAAAAGGAGTTTAACACACATCTCAACAACAGTAGGCATCCATAAAGTCAGAAATACAAATAGCGTGTGAAACAGGCAGAGCCTGACCCTCTTAGCTAATGATGAGGCATTGGGCTACTACATTTCACTGCAGCTCATCCTGCACAAGACCATTTCAGTAATCCAGCCTGATGAACTGGAAACTCAGCAGTCAAAGAGCTCAGTTTGAACAGAGCAGCTGCATCAAACAAGTAAGTGAACACCCCAAATATCCTGAAATCCATTCAAATACCCTAAACTTCAGAAGATGTACAAGTGTTACTACTACTAAAACCACCTGTCATGGTTTGAGATAGCCCCAAAATCCAATTCCCACATTAAGTGGTTTGGGGTAGGAATAAGAAATCTGTTGGGTTTTTTTCCTAGGATTAAAAAAAAAAAAAAACTAAGATGGTAGTTTGAATTTTTATTTATTTTAAAATTTTTAATTTGATTTTTGTAAAGGTTTGTTGTGACAATATGTAAGACACATATTGTGTAAGATGTAAGTTTTTTAGGACACTCAATTGTGCCCCAGCTTTCTTCTTGTGTCTACCCTTGTAGATGTATTTGTTGTATCATGATCCAGTTTTGGATTCTGTCTGTTATTGCAGGGCTTTTGGCATAATCATCCCAAGCATCATCTCCAGAGGCCTGAAAATGAAATCATTGAGACCAATCATCCTCTCAATAACATTTACATTCTCATTCAGCTCCTAGCAATGGATTTATGATACAAATTGTTTTGATCAACAGTAAGCTTTTTTGAATCTGCTGAAATGGTATAACATAAAGTAATCTCTTCTTTCCTTTTGAGAAAATAAAGATCCTTATTCCTAAGGAGCACTCCGTATAAATTGGGTATTTCAAAAACATGATGCTAATTTCCAGTAACCAATAATAGACTGAAACTGAATTAACACACCATATAATCATTAGGGAGGAAACAGTCTATGGCACTGGAAAACTGAATTTTTTCTGAAATTCATAAACACAGAGACTTTTAAATGTGGTGTTCCCACTCGCCCCCGATATACAAGAAGCCTTCCTTTGAGGGCTTTAGGGACATAAATATCAGCAGAAACCTGAATCTTCTCTTCATAATGTACAATATTTCTCAGCTGATATACAAAAGCATGCATAGATTATTACCATGTGAGAGTAAGATACAGGTAAAGTGATAAATCTTCTTAAATCATTATCATAGAATCATAGAATCAGTTGGGTTGGAAGGGACCTCTGAGATCATCAAGTCCAACCCTTGATCCAACACCATCGTGGTTACCAGACCATGGCACTAAGTGCCACATCCAGTCTCATCTTAGAAACTTCCAGGGATGGAGGGCACTTTCCTGGGCAGCCCATTCCAATGTCTGATTACCCTCTCTGTAAAGAATTTCTTCCTAATATCTAACCTAAACCTCCCCTGGCAGACCTTAAGACCCTGCCCTCTTGTCTTACTTGATGCCTTAGAGTCTTTTTGATTTTTTCTAATTTTTCTAAGTTTTATAAGTAGTTTGGTAGGAAATGTAGGTTTTAGAAGCAGCAGCTTTATTCCCTTACGCTTACCCTTACCCTTAGCACAGTAGCTACATACATTCCTCAACCCTCTCACCCCAATTCCCCATATCAATTCTCCTAAATTCCATTAGAATATTTACACTTCTCTTCAAGATAGGCCTCTTCTGTTTAAGAACACTTGTGCTCTGGCCTAAACCACAAGATACAGTCAAGAACTGGGTGACTGTCTGCCCTTTGTTCTCCAAGGAAGATAAAAATGACGAAGTAAAAGACCTCAGATCTAATTCCCAAGGGGTGGATCGAGGGTGGATCGGGGCAAAAGCCAGGGGGTGGAAAAACTTGGGATTGGAAGGACAGTATTATAAATTGTAACACCTAAGACAGAGAAGGCACACATGCATCTTGTAACCCTATTGCCCTAGAGGTATCATTAAATCCTTTTTTTTATCTTATCTCCAAAAATTAAGTTGCCTCAGAGTTTTTTTTTCCTGAGTTTTCTTTTAGGCATCATACTGATAGCTGCCTGGGAGAAGAGACCAACACCCACCTGGCTGCATCATGTCTGAGTTAAAGCTGCCCTGGATCGGGGTGTAACTTTTTCTGAAATATGAATATTGCTAGAGGGAACTTCTAACTCTGAGCTGCCTTAGAAAGACTGTTCAAGTTTTGTTTCAATATTTAATGAGTTCTCTATGATATTTCAAAAGGATGAGTAGAAAGAGACCATTACAGAAGTAGTCTTTTATGGGTGACATGAAAGGGATATGGATAGTTAAATTAACAGTTAATCAGGGCTTCTAAGAGAACTTGACTAATGCATTTATCATTAACTTTACAAACATGTTCTTGCAAATCAAGAAGGTTTTTTTTCTTTTGTCTTTTAAAATAGGATTTTAGCATTTTTTTTCATTCATCAAAGCAAAAGTTCATGATACTTGTTGAGGACCCTTATACTGTGAAAAGAGGAGCTAGTACTTGATTCCTTTGTTTTTCTGTGAGGAATCTTCCTATGATTGTCTTTTTATTATCACGCAATTTAAAAAAATACTTTCTAGCAGCTAAAAAAAATAAATAATTCTATCTTCCTAGATAGAATCTAGGACTGCAACTGGAGTTACAGAGAAGTGACAGCACAGAAGTAGTGAATGCAGGAATAAATCATGTCTTAATGGATTTTATATATTAGCTAAAAGCAGATTCTGGATCTTTTCCAGATCAGACACCAATAGCTCAGATAACTAGCTGAGATGAAAAGGGGTTTTGTCAGACCAGGTTTGAAAAATAAAAACCACTAGAAGTCCTTCAAAACCTGCCACATGATGAAAACAGACTTCTGATACTTCTAATCCCATTACTAATTTACAAAGCAGAGACAAATCCATACTCTTGAAGTGCATTTGAAGAAGGTTTTCTGATGCATTGCTAAGTGTCTGGGAGATTGATTGTGTGCTTTTTATTTTGAAGGATGCAATTTCCCCACCTTTTTATGTGGGTGCATAAAATTTCTAATAGTGTTTCCCTTTAGAAAGGGAAAAGGCACGCTTTGTTTTCAAATAAAAAACTCAGTCAGATTTAAAAAAAAAAAAAAATTATTTGTCTTATTCTTTTGAATACTATACAAAAATATAAAATAATTAACATATAAAAATGCATGCAACTGCACTTTTGAATAAATTTATGTGAACTAGTTCTTTAAAAAGAACACCAACAAGTTTGACTTGTGCAGTGAATAGAATTTTAAATCTCTGATTATCATTAATTTATGTAGTTCTACAGAAGTTCATGGTGTTTCAGTAAAATGCATTATGAAAATGTATTCAAGGAATGGTATCGGGGAATGATTAGAATAGAAAATTGTAAAAGTTAAATATTTCCAAGCTGAGTAGCTATGACATACAAATTCAAAATCCAGCGTAGGAGGTAAATTCTCCAAAAGTTTTATTTTCTCTATAGAAGATATATAGATATGTATTTAGGAAAGAGTTAGACAAATCATTAGACAATTTCTCATAAAGCATTTTGCACCACAGAAAATTTCCCTGCCATTGTCATAAGGAGTAAGTGAATCTTGAGCCTCTCAGAGCCTTGTGTTAAATTAGCCTGAAGGGATCTACATGTGCTTTGAGTAGGAAAAAAAAGGATGTCTCCCATTTTTCAAGATTAAATAAATCAAAAGTTAATGAAAACATGTTATCTTCTACATCAAGAATCTACACTGGTTTAGGAATTAAGCAAGCAAACAAAAAAACCCCACCCTTTCAGCCTCCACCCTCATTTTCTTACTTTATATGAACGAATTCTGCTCTAATTTCAAGTTGGATCTGATAACGGCTGATTACCAGCACAAAGAAGTTAAGGTTTATATGATGCCTTTATTGTCTGCGATTTATTTTCTCTCTGCTTCTGCTACAATCACAATCCTGTTACTGTATCTTTTAGCCTCCTGTTTCCCTGATGGTGATGCTCATTTCCAGTATTCCAGTGCTGAACAAAATGTGAAAAGAATTTCTCAGAGACCAGAGGAAAAAAACTATGTGAACTAGAGAATTTCCTTGTTGGGTTATATGCAAACAATATGTATAATATAATATAATATAATATAATATAATATAATATAATATAATAATTGCATTATCATATAGCTAGCATATGACATAAAATATTTTGTGATATTAAATGGAAGCGATATATGCTGCGTTATTTTTCTTATATTTCTTAGAATTTCAGATCCAGTTCTTTTATATTTATATATATTTATGCACTGTGTACTTTATCACACTGAGCATTTTCCAAGATGCTCTAGGAAGTTACCAGACTCTGAAGAATAATCCCATTTTGACACTGCCCTCCCCCTTTCTCAGCTTCTACAGAATACTATCACTCCATAGGGAAAGAATAGCAGAAAATACCTTAAAATGAATATTGTAAATGACAGAAAAAACTATTTTATCATATCTAAAATGAAGGAACAAAGTTTTGCTAAACAAAACTCTTCATAAAGCAGAGATGAGATTAAGGTGTACTAGAAAATCATAAGGAAACAGATCTGTTTTCTTACCATCTCCAGAGAGTACATGTTCCCTGCATATGAGGGAAAAGAAAAAGAGAGGAAAAACAAAGCAAAACAAAACAAATCAAAAAAAGGACAGAAGTACACTCTTCAACAATAATAACTGTGTTTTTATATTCCCAGTAAGTGTGGTCCATAGTTTGGATAAAAAGCCTGTTATTGGAGTCAAACAGCTTTTAGCTGCTGGAGTGTATAACTCATTCTGAACACACCAGGCTGCTTCAAAGAGGGTGAAATGCTAACTTCTATATCAGTAATTTGCAGTAATAGAAAGCTGTTACTAAATCAATGTCTCTTCTGGAAAATAAATGTTTCCATTTCACCTTTCACTTAAGCCAGTGGCAAGAGGCTATTACCCTGTGACTTCCTATTAGACCAGCACGGCCTCAGACATCCATTTACAGCACACACTGTCTAAAAGACTAGACACTCTTTTCTAGGCTTGTCTTCAAAAAAAACCAACAAGCAAACAACAAAACAAACTAAAAAACAAAAAACAAACAAAAAATGGTGCAAAGAGATCTTTTGCTGGCGATCAAGACTTTTACCACAGTCAGCTTTGCAATCTGTCAGTCTGATACTCCTGACATCACTCAATATCCAAGTTGCTGAAGACAACCTGCATTACCAAAATTCTTAAACAAGTAATTAATTCCCAAATTACAAGCATTTAATCTAAGAACAGATGCTACCTAATGTCAGATAACTTTTTTATTTCATGGTGGGCTTTTACAAGATAAGAGACAATCACTATTATTTTAAAAATAAACAAAAGATGGGCAGTGACTCCTCAATATCATGGAGACTGTTCAGGGCAGACGTGATTGAGATTCACATTTCTCAAGGACTACTAAAGAGAGTTAAGTCTAAAAAAATCAGAAAAATAATACCAATAAACTGGGAAAAACTTTCCCACTTCTAAGATCAACCATTAATCTTTCCAATTTTTTGCCTTTTTCAAAAACCAGAACACAGAGAACAAGCTAAAATCAGCACAAGTAGTGAGATACATAGAGTGGATAAGAGGGGAAAATGCATTACGGTTGATGAAATAATAAATATGCCACAAACAGGCACTTTTATGTACAACTATATCAAATACCTTGCCTTTAAGTTAATAATTACAAGAATTTTTTTTTTGAAGTTATTATCTAAAGAAAAAAAGCATGACAGATCCCAGCAAAAACAAGGGCTCCTATTCATTAAACTTGACAACATTGTAAAAGCAAAGTGATATATATCATACCCATTTCCACTGGCAAACACATTTGCTCAAGTATCTGGGCTGAGTCTATTTCATCATCAAACATTATAGCATTTTTTCTGCATGTGAAAAAAAAATATTTATCATTTCAGATACAACCCCTATGATTAAAATCAAGTCAACAACCATCAATATTTGTTGACCTAACAATAAATATTGCACGTATCCAGTCTATATGTCAAAACATGGTTTTGACATTACGTTAAGATTTGCAAAGCAGAAAGATTTTCCTGGTTAGATAATGTAAATTTCTCATGCTGGTGAGAACTGCACTAAACGAAATTTAAAGTCAATAAAAAAATAATTAAGTAGGGACACTGCGTACCTCTCAGTTAATTTCTTCTAAATACAGAGCAGGCATCCTTCAATGAAATCTCATTTATTCACTCTCCACACTATTATATTCAACTGCAACAAATGGATTCTCCAGGACAAAATTCCTTCTCACATATAATTTGTGAACAGGAAATCACTCAATTTCCCTATTATTTTACTAGCACAGTGCATCTAAAATTTAACTGTAATGTGTTAATTTAACACTATTTTAGTAGTTTTAGCTTTATTTTTCATATATTTCAAACTACTAATGTGACTATCTTACAGTTCTTAGTATATTATATATTCATAAGAAAAATAGATAATATGTATAAATAATATAAAAATATTAGCATCCCTTTTTCATTACTTAGATGCTTCAGGTGAAACACTGGCTTCAACAAGCTAAAGGGAGTTTGAGCTAATTAATAATTTCACTGTTATCTACGTCTTTAGGTTTCCTTAAAAAATCAGACTTAGTGTTATATCCAGGCTGAGGACATTTTAAGATACACCATTACCTTGACCTGCAATTACTGCTGAACAAAATACCATCAAAATGCAATTCCAGATCAAGCCACATACTGTGTAAGAAGGCAAGCCTCATGTCACCTGCTTAGAAAACTGAAAAATCAGTAAAGATACACTAAAAGTCTTGCAAGATATGCAACAACCTGAGAGATTTAGTGTGATACAGTGACAAATAATATTTGTAGATGAAACAAAGTCAGATTTGCAGGATTGCAGTTTTGCGCTGCTTGTTTTATCTGCCTACTTGGTGTCTGTAAACATACTATTCTAAAATGTGTAGGTAATACAAATTTTAATGAAAGCTATTGTTTAAGTACTGACATTAACTCTATTTGCTAGATAATAAAAAAAATATTCATTAATTTGTATAAAAATCTAGTGGCACCTTATAACTATCAATGATAGATATCATAACCTTCCAATGCATTGATGATGTTATTCCAGAACTTAGTCGTCGCAAAGTGATGCAAGACTGTCACAGGCAGTACCACAGACAGTATTTCACAGACAACACAATCCTCTTAGAGGTCATATTTCAGTTTTACAGTATTGGAAATATCAGTCATGGGGACCACTGCACTGTATCTCTTGGGTCTGATTCATTGTTAAGTCATTTCTACATTAAATGTGTATCATACTGATATTGCCATATCAGTGTTGGAACACCTTCACTAAGAGAAGCAGAAGGTAAAACCTTAGTTCCTTTGAACTACAGAAAGTAAAACTGAGTCATAAATAGACATGTTTAGATTAGAAATTAGAAAAAAAGATTTGTTACCATGAGGGTAGCGAGGTACTGGGACAGGTTGCCCAGAGAATCTGTGGATGCCCCTTCCTTGGAGGGCAGACTGAATGGAGCTCTGGACAATTTGGTCAAGAGAAAGGTGTCCCTGCTCATGGTAGGCTGTTTGCAACTAGATGTTCCTTAAGGAAACTGAGGGAAGACCTCATTGCAGTTACAACTTCCTTGTGAGGGGAAGAGGAGGGGTAGACACTGATCTCTCTCTGTGGTGACCAGTGACAGGACCTGAGGGAATGAGGGACAGGCCTGAAGTTGTGTCAAAGGAGGTTTAGTTTGGATGTTAGAAAAATGTCCTTCACCCAGAGGGAGGTTGGGCACTGGAACAGGCTCCCCAGGGCAGTGGTCACAGCACCAAGCCTGACAGAGTTCAAGAAGTACTTGGATGATTCTCTCACACATGATGTGACTCTTGGGGATGGTCCTTTGCAGAGCCAGGAGTTGGACTCCACGATCCTTGTGGGTCCCTTCCAACTCAGCAGATTCTGTGATTTTATGATTCCATGATGTTCTTACTGGCAAACTAAAAATAAAACCAACAGTATTTGATATTCAGTATACTGTTCAGGGAATTGAGCACTCATATTTGGATTCAACTAAATGACACTGAAGGAATGTACAAAGTAGTTATTTGGTATGTCCAGGCTGACTGTGCAGAAACTTCAATCAGATACATAGTAAAGTGTTGACTCTTGAGATTTTTCTTTCAAATAAAGCAAAATAACAGCCCAAACAACTAAGCCTCTTCTCATCCCCAGAAGAAAAATTACTAGGAAATACTAAATCAACATCTCCTGGCACCCCCCCCAGCTCAATAAGCCCCTATGCTATGCCTTCTTACATCTTTATTTTTTCTTTGTCTTTGCCAACCTCTATGGATTTTTTTTTTTTTAATTTATTTTGAACTGTGTTGTCAGCTTGTTTTGGAAGATTTTCTAATTTAAGATTTCATTATCGCCTTTTCCTCAGCTCTGAACAGTCTGTCACTTGCCATACTCATCATGCTGAGCTACCCAAGTTTGCTTTTGATTTTCAGCTGCCAACTGAAAAAGCGGGCTTTTTCCCGCCTTTCTCACTCTTTTCCTAGTCAGCAACTATGTATTGTTTTTCAACAACATAAAGTAAGGTGCTGACCTGAATGGGCCTGAGTGATTTCGAATACTACTGAAAATAAATGGATAGCAAGAACACAGAACCTTTCACGGGAATAGGCCAAAAATTTAAAAATAGCTTACTATGAAATTCTCCTACTGAATGAACAGTTATAGAGATAATTGTTTCAAAGAATGGTGTGTCTAACTGTAAAAGCTAAAATCATTTAAATAAACAACTTGAAAGTTGACTTGCAATGAGATGTGTGACCATGTTCATTAGAAATCACTAATATTATCATGTTGATTAATGGAAAAGTCCTAGTCTCATTTTACAATACATGCTTAGGCTAATTGTTTTTGCTGAAAAATTGAGCCTTTACTTGACGGAGATCTGACAGGCAGGGGTTGGCTCCAATAGCAAGGGCAGGTAACGGTCTCAATGAAATGTCCTGTCTGAACTTAACAAGTCCTGTTCAGAAACAGATACTTTAAGCACAAAAGCATTTTAACACATACATGGCTTATCCTATGTCATTCAACTAACCCAGAATTCAGTGTAAATCCATGTCAACATGCCCACAAGGTAATGTTGAGGGATTTGTCCCCGTACATTTTTTTCCATTTCAAATTATTCTAATAAGATAAAGCTGATGAATATTTATATAGAAAAAGGCAGAAATTAATATTCTTTTAAAATTGTTGATATCTATTTTAAAAAACCTATATCCAGTTTAATAACCTAAATCTGAAAGAAAAGGTACAAAGCAAGAGGGGATTCCAGGGGGAATTTGAAGATGACAGGATGCCAAGGCTGAAAGATGTCTATTATCTTATGCAGAAGTAAGACAAAAGTTACTTATTTATGAAATAGTACCCAACAGGGATATGAAAAATTGATAGAGATACAGTTTGAGAAAATAGGAAAATCCTAAATGTGATAAAGCAAGATAGAGGACAGACAGCTGAAGATAAGCACATGTTTGCTGAACTAGAGGATCAGAAGAACAAGCTGTGAATAGGATGAATAAAGTTAAAAATCCCATGCTTGTGAGAAAAAAGCAGAGGAGTATATTGACTCCAGAAGGAAAAAGAGATCTCAGGAATCCAGAATTCTCAGTATGGCATAATAAACATAATCATAAACTACATACAAAAGGAAAACAAACAAACAAATAAACAAACAAAACAGAAAATGAAGGCTTAGAGCAGAAGAGAGGAAAAAGGCAGACAAGAGTCCAGAACTCATGACAAATGAGAAGAAACAGATATAAAATGGAAAGGAGAAGACAAAGTTGTCTTCTAAAAGAAAAAGACAGGAGCACTTCAGATTTGTATGAAGAATAAAAGAAAAAAAACCAGATATGATGGTGGCCTTCTTAGTACAATGGAAGACAAGATCTAATCCAAAGAACTGAAGTTTGCATCATGTACCATTTAGAAAATATCCGTATTTCAGGTTTAAAAGGGAGTGTACTGGCATCTGGTTTTACAACTGCACATCAGTTTCTCAATGGTAACTGGCATGCACTTCACCTGCAGTAAAGGAGAATTAATTTTTATCTTCCTCATCATCAAAAAGAAAGGATGTGAGAGATCATGAATATAAATGTTTATTTTATGGATCAGTTCTGTGATCTTGAATTTTAGGATTTTCTGTTTATGAAAGACAGACATTGGAAGTAAACCAAATAATTTCACAAAGAGTCAGACACCATTTTCAAATCAATGCTCGTACAACTGTAAGAGAGAAAAATATCTAAAGCTGAGCTTCATAAAAATCAAGAGGGAAAGTAGGCAAGTACAGACTAAAGGATGGAGAGACTGCAGGGAGGGCAAGATGGAAAACCAATAAAACCAATGTGTTATTATTGATGGAAATAGTAATCTGGAAGGAACTAGTGTCAGACAGAGAAATAACCACAGCTAATTTGGCATAAAACAACTTCTGACACAGAGAAGCAACTGAGATATTTGTACACTATACAAGACCATTAAAACATAGTAATCTTACATGAATTTCAAATTATTTCATGACAGACATTTAAAGGATGCACAGAGAAGATAACATAATTTGTGCTCAAATGGACATTTGAGAATAGTATGAATTTTAAGTAATTCAATAGCGTTATTTAAATATCTTTATACATATGTGTTTATATATCCACATACGCAGATGAAACATATAGAGATGCCTATATTCAAACTACACCGTCAAAACTTCACAAAATACAACCCCAATAATGGGAGAAAAATCTATGATTTATATATTGCCAGAGAAACACTTTATTACTAAAGTGCACATTATTCCTTCTTAATAGCTAAGAATGGAAATGAACTCACATGGCAGAAAGAATGAAGTGGACCAATCAAATCAGTGAGTCCATAGTAATAAATAAAGAAATAGTAGTCATGCCCTTAAATTACATTCCATATGTTGTTACAACCTTTAAAGACTGCAAATTTTGGACATATCCACAAAAAGCCATTCTCTAAGGATATTCAAATCCACTTATGACTAAGTAATATTGTTCCCAGTCTTGCATTACCTATCTTCCTCACTTCAAAACTAAAACTGATCATATCATTTGTGAAGGTGATACTACTTTAAAAATAGTAATATTAACCACAATGCTGGATAATATGATAATGTGCATGCTGAAATTATAGTAGAGAAGATATATTCCAATTCATTAATCTACTGCTGATTTACAGGCAGTTTCTTGGTAAGCAACCCATATAATTTTATCAATAGGGATATTTCCAACAACACTCAGATTTATTTCCTACCTTTTTAATATATCATCTATCATGGTTAGTATTTTTCAGAATAAAATACTTTGAATCTTAATTTTTATCTCCTGCACATCTATAATTTAACAACTTTATTTCCCTTTGTTCTGAAAGAATCAAATGAATGAAATATTTTTAGAGTATAGCTTTATAAGGATTCATCATGTAAGTCTCATAAAGTGCAATAACCCAGGGATATAATTTTTAACCAGTAGAGGTTAAAAAAATCATAACTCATAGCTAGGCTGCCATCAATGGAGCAAAACTCACAGTCATGGTATCACAGGCTGGAAATACAAGACATTCTGAAATGCAAGGGTTTTACAGAAAACAAACTTTTTTTTTTTTTTAAATATTGCACAGATGAAAACTAGATTTCTTTCTGGAGGAAATGTTTCAGAACTCTGTTGATAATAAATATATTAAACCTTTTAGATATTAAACCCAGGACAAAACAACAAGACCCTTCTAAAAATTTCATGAGCAGAGAGACGGTTCCATTCAAAATATTTCACATAACCAGAGTGAAAAAATTGACAGTCTGCAAATATTTTATTTCAATTCCCCATAATTTGTGTGGGTTGAGTAAAGAATAAACAAACTCATTCTAATACATTATTTTTGTGTGTACAGAAGCTATCTATGTATGCATTGAGGCACTTGTTCTTGGCAATACATATGGGTTATGTTATTTTATGCAATTTATATTATATTACTGGGTTTAAATCATCTTACCTTCTTCTTTGAGGGTTTGCACAAGTTTGTTCTATGCATGTGCACTTTCAGCCCAGTCGACACCATCAGATGCCACAGGAGTGCAGAGGTGGAGGCAGAAGTTGCCTGCACGACCACATGTGCTCTTCTACAGCTTTACACAGGGTCACAGAGGGTGTCAGCTGCACAGCTCAGAGCAGAGCTGGCAGCTTGTGTGAGAACAGAGAAAGAAGAAAAAGGGGGTAGGCCATAGTTCCTCTTCCCTCCTCCATTCCTTTGTCCCTACTCTATATCTCAACACATTGTATTGAAAATAACAACTGAGGACAAAACAAGGAAACCTTGTTTGAGAAGAGGAGAAAAAAAAAATTGTCAGACTCTCAGGGTAACCAAGGAATATTCCAAATCTCTCATACTTCCATTTAAACTAGGTTTTAAGGTCCTTTAGACAGAACATAATTTACGTTTTTTCCATTAAGGGCTTCACATAAATTGGTATTTTCTTGTCAGATATTATTTGCTTCAAGCAATTTAGCGCTTTTTTTCTAGTAGTCAACTTAATTCATCATATCTATTTGTTTGACATACTGAAACACACCTAAACATTTATTTTCATTCTGAGCTTGCAAATAAAACAACTATTTCTTCCTACACTCCCTCATAGATATTGGGAAAGAGTTTTGAAGGAGTAATTATAGAAAAATTCCTGTGAATCCCGAATCGAAGACTTTTATGTGCTGTGGAATTACACTTGCTGAATGTCACTGGAATTACACTTGCAGCTTCCTTATGAATCTTCCTTACTGTAGAGCAGTAAACAGCAAACCCTCATATCAGCAGAGGCTTTTAGGGGAGGCAGCTGATCAAAGGATTGAGGTGACATTTCCCCTTCCTTGAGGACCAATAGAAAGTTTGGACAACGTATGTACCCTGCATCAACCTATTTTGCAAAGCTAACCCAGGTTTATGACACGAAGAATCTCCTTGCAGCAGTTTCCACACAGGGAGAATTGCACACACCAGAATCAATCACTCCCTCAAGACGGTCATTAAAATTGCCTTATATTTTAATATGTCAAATAATAAAGATCTGCTGATATTCAGTGCTCTGTTTAGCAGTCTGTATTGCAAAAATACGAAGGCCACCATTAGCTATTTTTAACCATTGCCAATCTTACTGCAGAACCAACTTTTCCCTCTTGTTACAAGAGGATTCAGGACTAATTGCTATTCCAAGCTGTGCATAAGAGAGAAAATACTGCAAAAGGAATGGAAAGGGATCTAAGGAGCAGCAGCAAACATCTGGCCTCCAAGATAGATTTTGGCAGTATGCACAGCTTAAACATTTATTACTCAGTCAAGCAACCTAACAGACACTGGAATCCCAGGACCTGCTATAGAGTCCAAGACAATTCTGGCACAGCAGAATGGTCAAGATGATTGATGATCAAGAAATCTGTAGTGAGAGGCTGAATGATAATGACAGTCAGCATTCAATTTACCAGAAAAGTATTTTCACACTTTTTTTTTTTACAAACTATACAAATTAATGTTATACAGTTTGAGAAAATAAAATAAATAGGATCACAAATACATTTTTGGCATCTTTCTGTCTAAACCCCAGAGTTCTGAAAATCAAAGAGACTGAAGGTCTCTTCATTGTATGTTATTCTATTTTGTTGAAGTCACACCACAATGACCAATTTAACCAGGTATGAGAAGTTTGCCTTCTGGTGAGTTTCACAACT
This sequence comes from Manacus vitellinus, assembly GCF_001715985.3. Lineage (NCBI taxonomy): Eukaryota > Metazoa > Chordata > Aves > Passeriformes > Pipridae > Manacus > Manacus vitellinus. Next base: position 14,195,177 of record NW_021938999.1, read on the forward strand.
CACCATGATATTAAAAATATTAAACAAGTAGGAGATAGCACCCTTTGAGTATTTAAGAAGACTGTATAACATCAGAGATCCACGTAGATGAACTTCTGGTTACAAGAAGAGGAATGACATAATATAGAAAGTTTGGTAGTTTATGGTCCACAAGGGGATCAGTGTGAAAAAAGCCCACAAGTTTTGATTAGGGCCATGCCTAAGGCCCGTGGTGTTTTATTGAAAACCCAAACTCAATATTTTTTAGGTTTGCTTCTTTTTTAAAAAGAACATGAACAACAACAACAAGAAAATAAATTAAACATTTCCTAGACTTAATGAAATAGAAAAAATAATTCTTGATATATTTTATTGCATTTAAAAAGAAATGTGTTAACATAATAAAATATTACTTAGTTTTGCGGTTTTCAGGGGGAATTCTGTGTCAGTACAGCATCCTGACTGTAGTTATGTTTTAGCAATATATGGGGTTTTTGTCATTAAATATATCTTTAAATATTTATTTAATAAAGGTAAAGCAGGGTACAAAGAAGACTGTAAAGATATCAATTAGAAGATAAATTTCTGCAGCTGACAAACAGGAACCTAGAAGATCAGGAGACAGAACTATTCAGTGCATTTCTCTAGTGAAATTTAGATGGTAACCGTGAAGTTTGGGATTCTCTTTAGGAGTGATTAAAACTGAATTAGAGAAAAGTAGGATGTCTCTGCATGGGCACAGACATGCTGTGTTAATATGCTTAGACCATAAAAGAAAGTTGGCAACAGAAATGAAAATATTTTTTTCTGCCAAAATTAGATCTATAGTAAAATAAAACATTTTGCAAGTAAAAATAACAACTGGGAACAGAAGATATGAAGAAAACCTCTTTACAACAAATCATAAAGTAAAACCTATAATTTCTTGTCATCCTAGTAACAAATGGCTCTATGGGATAAAAGGAATCACCAAGATAAAGAAAAGATTCCCATCATGGATTATTAGTGAATTGTGACTGTTCACTCAACTTAGTATTTCATTTCCCCAGGTTAAATGATCAGAATAGATGTAAAATATTTAAATATTTAAAATATTTTACACATCTAAGCTGCAGAAGTACTTTTAACTGTTAGCTTAGAGAAAACTTTTTAACACAAAATAACAGATGGAAGTGTAAAAATTAATATCTCTTGCTTTTGATTTAAGGCAAGTAACAAAGCTTAGTAAAACTCAGAAATTAGCCCAAATAATTTAGGAATTAATTATTATGTTATATAACTTTCCCCTAGTGTTTCTAAATAAGAACTTAGCTTTCAAAAAGGTTAAAAAAATTAATTAATATTCCAGGAAACATGTTGAGTGTTAGGTGTCAAGAATCTCATAAAGCTGTCTTTCAGTCAGCTCCCACACTAATACATACCAAATAAAAAATAAAAAGTCATATTGATTTTAGATAGTTTACCCTTGATTAATTACAAATAAATATCTTTCAGTTCAGAAGCACAATATTTCAAACGACTCACTACCAGTAGAAATGTGTGTTTAGACAACTGCATCTCTATGAAAAGCTATGACATTTAGGTTCTAAATTTACTTCTGAAAATAAAAATTCTGCTTTTTTATTTTGCAGAAACATTTGAAAATTCTATTCAAACATTTTAAGGTAAGACAATGCAAGTCTGGAAGAGTATCTGGAATTATAACAGAAGTATGTTTTATTTCAGTTTTGCCACTATTTCTTTTCCCATTAAGAACGTTATGTCACATTTAACAGTCAGTTAGTCTTAGATAAACTTCTCAGGCCAAAATGTATTCTCAAATACTCAGCTTGAGAATATTTTTTTTTACCATTTTTGTGATGCATCATTATTAGGCCGATTGCTTTAAATCTACATTGATAATTCCTTACTACAGCAGTATCTTCAAAATAGCCTGTACCTAATCAATTTAGTCTTTCAAGGAGGAAAAAATTAACCTTGTCTACTGAGTAGTCTTTCCTTATCCTACCTTATTATCTAAATTTTGATAACTTTAAACAGGAGTCATGGTCAGCCTGACGTCAGGTGACTATGCTAAACCATCCATCCAATTAAACCAATGTAATCTGAGTACCAAAATATAAGTATCTCCTTATGATGAAGGATACTATTCAAGTTGTTTCGTCTTCTGGACAAAGAAAACAAACTTGTTCGTCAATTTAGAAACGCTATTTCTTCTTTCTGCTCATTTAAATAAGAATTTAGTTCGAGAAGCTCTAGTAAGCTACTTGGGGGAAAAAAAACCAAGCAACACTATAATTGTCAGAACGTAAAAAGCAATACTGACCCTAGAGTTCTTTACTTAAGCTTCTGCCTCAGTATTTTGCTTCCAGGTTAAATATTGAACCAACCAGGCAGTACTTAGGGACTTAGCTTCAACTAACATTTGCTTTATAGTTACCCCAAGCCATAGTGTTTGGTATTTAAAAGAGGCTGACACTAAAAATTCATTTAAAGGTCCACTTCACTCACTTCATGTTTTCACAAATAACTCACTGATTAAAATGACGAAGAACGTAAAAAAAATATTAAAAGAAAGTAATCTCACGTGCCGTCTGCATGAGACATAAATAATGCTATTTCCAAATTTAAAGGTGTGAACACACAATATCAGAGATTTGAAACAATCATTTTTCAATCTCAGCTGTATTAAACCTGAGCTATTCATTTATGCCTTATAAGAAACCAGGAGAAAAATAGTTTTGAATAGCTTCAGTTTCTCAGCTATAACAAAAAATATCGTTAATCTTAAAATATGTTGAGTCAAATAATTTAAGTAATAAAAGTGTCTTGCCTGTCTGTAACTGTTATTTAAACTAAAAATGAAAACAAAAACAAAACAACAACAACAAAAAACCCCCAGAAGTTTTATTGCTTCTTTAGTAATTTAAGGAATGCTGATGTAGCACACCAAAATATATACACGCTTTATCAATATCTTGATTCTTGAATAAATCTTATTTATTATCACACATAAGACCTTCCATGAGTAAATGATAATGTACTTTTTCCTAGTTTATTCGAATTGGGTATTTTTTTGATGAGGAATATTCTCACTCTCATGGTTTCATTTCCCAGCATTTCTAAGGGCTTTTTTTTCACAGAACCATAGAACCATAGGATAGCCTGGGTCGGAAGGGACCTTAAAGATCATCTAGTTCCAACCCCCCCTGCCATGGGCAGGATCACCTTTCACAAGACCACTATTCCTGAAGAATATTTCTTCTTGTCAAGCTAATAGTCCGAGATACCCAAGATAAGAAAAAACTGCCCAAAATTTTAAAAATCCCAGTCAAAGAGATAGTATTCCAGTCAAGATAAAAATCACTATAACATCAAACCTGAATTTTTCAAGTCTTTCCTAAAAGTTTTGATTGCCTGCCAGTGTTAAGTACTACTATATCAAAATACTTTATCAATAACCGATTTATATATACGTGATGCACTACTGAAAAGGCAAAATTTATGTTCACTGCCAAACTTGCTATCAAATAATATATAATAAACACAAGATTTTAAGCAGTAGAAAAATTTTGACTGCCATGAGAATATAAAAAAACAGCATGTATATTTGATGATTATTAAGGTATATGAACCATCAATTAATTGTAACTTTATTTATGACTGGTTTAATGTGTTCTGAGTAGGGAAAGCCCTTTTTTCTTGCTGGTAGTTGTTCAAACATATTCAAAATGATGTTGTCATGTTCATGACACATTACTTTTAACCTGACACTTTAATCAGCTCTTGAATGATAATCAAGTAGTGACATATGGAAGCGATATTTGTGATTTTAAGGAACTAAAGCAGGAATAACTACACAGAGAAAAGCAAAACTTGTTTGTGTGCTCTGCCTAACACCTTCCCTAAAATCTACACCAGTACAGACATACAACTAGAGCAAGATGGAGCATTATGAATCTCAGACAGCAAGGGCATGTGGTGGTATCCACTGGGAAGATTAACCTCACTTGCCTTGTGCCAGGGATTTCCTCTTACTCCTGGCCTGAAGTTCCTATATTCTGCCTAGGGATAAGCATAGTACAGTTTTAAAGAGGATTTAGAAATAGGACTTCTGCTATTGCTAATAGGAGATGCATGACTAATTCCCAGAGCATGTGGTAGAAAGACGACCTGAGGGTCTGTTCTGTTTTCAGCTGCAGATTGATTTTATTTCAGAACCTAAATGAAACTCTTGAAAATCCTGAATTAAAAGCCTGATTTGGGTCTATTTTATTCGGATTGACCTCCCCTGTGGTGAGACTGCAATCCTCAGAAACAGGGAAATAAATTAACTTCCTAGACTTTCCCCTGTCTCTGCGTAGGTTTTGGCACCAGACCTAGGGAAGGAAAAAAACCCAAACAACCAACTTTCATAATATTTCTTTCTGCAATCAAAAAAGTCACAAAGTAATAACTGGGATGCAGCAAATAGATATTTTGTAATGATATATCATATATTTCTATGGTGAAATAAAAGGTACTACTTCACAAGAAATTCATCACCGTATTTCAAAATAAGCAAATTATTATACATGTAGGAAGCCAAAGAATATTATTCTATAGTACATATTAGTTTTCAAGTTTAAATGGGTGGTGCACCATTACAGAATTACTAGCCAAACCGTTTTCCCATTTTCAAAAATCTAAGTGGATGGGAATTTGTTATTCATATTTTAAAAAATCATACATAATCATAAATAATAACTGCAAGAAAAATGAAACTTCAATAAGAAAGAAAGATTTAATAGATAACATATTGATGATCTTAAAGGTCTTTTCCAACCTTAGTAATTCTATGATTCTATGATTGTCAGTGAATCTCAAATTCCCAGCTTCATACAGAAAAAAATTAATTAACGTGACAAAGTGTGATTGACAGGTCCAAATGAAAATTCAGACTGGATGTGGTTCTAACAGTAATTGTCTCTCTCCCCTAGAGACAACAACCTGCTACTGTAAGAGGCAAGAGAAGTGAAAACCAATCTGAAGGAAGAATAAGCAAGTCAAATATTCAGTCATTGAAAACTATTCTGTGAGATCCAAAGAGCAATTCTTTGTTTCTCTTGGCATCCTACAAAACATACATAATAAAGGACAAAAAAATAAATCTGCTTCCCAAGGTGTAATTCAGTAAAAAAAAAAATTGGCTTCCAAGCAATAAAAGTTGTAAACTGTGTCTCATCCACTGTTTCTAAGAGGGATTTGTTGTCATACCTCTGTTGTAAATGCTCCCTAGCACACTGTGATGTAGACAAGGAATTGCAGATACTATTTTCAAAGTGTACAATTGTTCCCTAGTATAGTGGACACTGAAACCTCTATCAGGAAATGACAGGTTAGCTCCTGTGAACAGGAAGAAAAATGAAAACAGTGTTCTAGATATGTTATCAGTCTTTCCAGGGTTATAAAATTGCTTGTAGATTATACTGTAAAAAGATAAAAACATAATTCTACATTGCTGAAAGGCTACATTCCAACTGCTCACTGTGTTCTGATGACACATGGACTTTGCAACTATAAAATAAAACCTGGTGATCATTTTGTGTTTGTTGGGAGGAAATCTGTGACTTTGAGGTATTCTCATGCTGTTATGTCATGAAAATTCCATCTGTAACTGAAGGTTACCCAGCCACACAAGAAGTTGATTTTTCTGACATAGAATTACAGTCTTCCTGGTAATTTTCTAGGCTTTCACATCTCTGGTAATAAATATAAAAGCCAGATCCAAAGAATCATGAACCATACATGTTGCACATGCAGTTGCCTCTCTCCAGAAATGTACATTTCTGTCTGTTATTTTCATTTTATTAGATACTAAAGTTGTACTTTTCCTATGGAAGTCATAACCTGTCTTCATTTTTAGGTTGATGGGATGTACAGTAACATTTCCTAGCATGCATTTTTAAGGGATAGAAGTGTCTTTAGGAGTACCACCTAAGATCTTAAATTCAATGTAACAACAAAACATTTTACATACTGTTATGATGACAATCTTATATCAAAGGTCACATGGTGTTTATAGATATCCTAATAATGCAACACAAGGTTTTATAACATCTCATAACAGTGAAATATCAATTCTCTTCAAACAAAAGCAAAGGAAATGTCCTATTAGTTCTCTGTAATCCCGCATTTTTGGTGCACTTTAGCACTTATTAAAGCCAGAATCCCAGAATAATCCTCTAGGTCTGTCAGTCAAGCACACCATGTAAGAGTACGAGTTACGATGATTCTTTCCCCCATCATACTGACATTTCCATTTTCATCCCTGTGTCATTTATGGAAGCTGCACGCAACTGTAGCCATGAATTTTAAAAAGCTCAGGGTCACACTAGGGTCTCTTTCCTCTTGATGAGACTTTGAAAGAGGAAAAAGATCGCATACTAGAAATTAGGACCTTAAATTGAAAAAAAAAATATCAAAACTTCAAAATATATGGGTCCTATTTAATTTTCCTTTCCCCTTTTTAAAAACATGCAACCACTTTGAATGCTGAAATGTCTTCTTATTATATGAAGATTTTTGCTTGATGATGAACACAGGAAAAGGAACTTATTTACATCTTGAAAGACAAATACTTCATTTTGAAATACAACTAATGAATCCTCAGCAGAATATGCATTTTTTTCCATAGTTTAGAAAGACTTTTTGCAAATTCTCTGCTAAAGTCTGTTACTGCAATTCTAGAAATGCACTGCATGCAGTATTGGTACTACTATCTCACACAGTATGTTATTTACCTGAATAGTATCTGATTTTTGGGATACTCAAAAATATTTTCAGAACTCACCTCTGCCTGAGGCCAAACAGCATATAAATAAGAGTTGTCAAGAATTGTTTATTTTAAATGAGAACAGTATAGAGAAAGAATGGATCAGAAAGTTAGAATATTTAAGAGTTTCATTTCATCTCATCTCCAGTTCCATTTGTGAAACTCAGATCCAATCCCAATGGATCTCTTTAACTGTGGCTCCTACTAATTCATAAAATGAATTGTATGTCTAATAGAGCACATCTCTGAAGTATTAGTGAAAGAAGTAAAAGTGACAGTAACCACAATCCTGCACTAAAAATGGCAGCAAAAATTTAGTTTGGAGGTTATTTGTTTTAAGAACGGGACCCAACTAATGAGCTTAGTATTAAAATGTAAGATCACTTTGTTCACATGCTACTTACAGCCTTCATAAATATCTGTTGGTATGTGGACTGCTGCATGTTGGTAAGACGTTTGCCGTCGGAAAACAGGATCATCTTCAAATACCGGTCTGATTCTCTGGCTGCCAGATTCAGTGTCATTCTTTTCAGGCTTTTTAAAGAAAGACATGTAAAGGGCAAAATATTACAATATTGCTAAAAACAATTCCATTCACATTTGCCTCTTTTTACCTAAATGATTCATAGCCTTTATTTCATCACTAACATTTTGTATTTGTGTATAAACACAATCAGTTGCTCCAGGTCCAGGAATATTTTTGTATAGTTTTCTTTTAATTTTGAGTTATGCAATGAAAGTCAGTGAAATGAAGACCTGCAAAAGAAAAGTAAGAGCCTAACACCTTACATGTCTAATTTTTTCATAAGCACATGTAATTTTTACAACTATAATGCAAGGCAAGTACATTACCTTTTATTATGTTTAATATTTTGTACTGAATCTTAAATATGAACACTGTATCTTATTTTTTTCCTTCTGCAGATTATACAGTAAATCACAAACCTAAAAATGATACCACTCATATACGTTTCATAAATGGATTTTTGAGAAACTGGTGTAAATTCAGACAAAGAAAGGAAATTAAGCCTTCTTAGAACTTCTGACTGAATCAGGATTTGTTCACTGGTCTATTCTAACAATGAAATCTCATGTACTGGCTATATCTGACTGGGTGTTCCCAAATGCCCAGGTGCTCACCATCACCTCTCTGTCTTAGGTTCCCATCCTCTCTTACCTGTCTGCACCCTGATACACATTTCTTGATTCCTTCCAATTGATTCAGTCAATTTGGACTAGTTCTTAAAAATTTTGAAAAGCAGAGATTTTTCTAACTCGTTAGAAAAATTACATGGAGTGTGGAACCAAGGAGGTAGAGAAGGCCCAGGAGGAGGTGGCAATATCTTCACCTGTCTCAGCTGCAGCTGGAACAGGAGGCTGCATGACATGAGTCGACTGCCACTTAAAGCAATAACAAATCAACCACGATACTGAATGGTGACTCGGGCCAGCAATTGTAGGCAATTATAAGGATATTTTTAATACTATAGAGTCATCAGTTTCTGAAAATGTGTTATGCTTGATAAATAGTGCTGACAATGAAGCACCTGCTGGTCAGTCAGGCATATGTGTGCTGAAGATGTTCTGCTTATTATTATACCCTATCAAAGTATAGGCAGCTAAATTTTAACTTACCCACAAAGTCATCTAATGAATTCCCTATGTTTTCCCATCTGCTTCATCACAGGGTTACAGACAAATGGTTTACTAAATATAGATTCAAATATTGCCTAAAGTAAGCAGCAGTCTCAGATTGGTTTCAAGGAAGTGGTTTCCTTTGGAAACACAAAGGGTAGAACTCATCTAACCAGAGACATCCACTGTGTTCAACAACACAGCAGTGTTGTGCTCATCATCCCAGGCTGCCTTCTTAGGCAAGGAAGAGAAACGGTCATGTTTAGAGTACAATTCATCTCATCTTAATTAGATGCCTATTTTCCCATGACATAAATCATGCTTTAGAAGTGTCTCCTACTTTTGACTGATTGTAAATGTAGCCATAGGGCAAATCACCCAGATGCAGAAGTCTGCAATACAGCTGTCTAGAATTAGGTGAGATGGATCTCACAACACAAGTTCATTAAGTTTTGGTAGAAAAGAAGGTGGGTACTAATTCTGACTACTTTTATGCAGCACAGCTGCTATATTTTACACTAAGTTCACCTTGTTATTTAGCACCTAACCCCACTCTGGGGGTGGGTAAGATGGGTCATAGCCAGGACAGCTGACTCAAGCTGACTAAAATGTTATTCCACAGCTACGGATGTTGTGCTCAGCAATATAAGCTAAGAGAAAGGAGGAGGGAAGGCAGGCATTTATCATTAGGGCCCTACTTCCCAGGAAGTGTCTGGACATCACATGCTGATGGGAAGTAAGGAATAGATCTTTTTGTTTTCTATTGCTTCAATGTGTAGCCTTTGCTTTTCTTTATTAAACTGTCTTTATCTTGATCCACGAGCCTTTAGTGGTCTTATTTTCTCTCCTTTGTGCTGCTGGGGTGGGGTTGTGATAGAGAAGAATGTGACAGAGGACTTGGTGGGCAACTGGCAGCTGGTCCAGGTCAATCCCCCACAACCATTACACCTTACTCTGAACTGTGCAAACTGGAGCAAGGATTGGTACAATTTATGCATTATATGATTTGAAATATATGCATTCTGATAGCTTCAGACAATGTAATTTGGCTCAATTTTTACACAGAGTTTATTGTTGTTGTTGTTGCTCATTTGTTTAGGGTTTTTTGGGGGGGCAGGGATTTGTTTGGGGTAATGGTGGTGGGGTCTTTTGGGTTTTGGGTTTTTTTTGTGGGAAGAGGGTTGGGTTGGTTTTGCTTTAGTTGTTACTGTTGTTGTTTTCCTCTATATTATCAGTCCATGACTTTTTCTTCCCTCAGAACTGGAATGCTAAACATTAAGCAAATTCTGGAGTCTTCTTCACAAATTATCTTTCAGCTTCATGCTGCTCAAAGTAATGAGTTTGTCTAGTTCTACAAATGCTATCTCAACAATCAATCATTCATGCGACAAAATTTCCCTCCTGCCTGAGAGTAATTTGATTTAAAAAAAAAAAATCCTAACTATTATTTCTGAAATTACACAACTACAAACTCAGTGCTTTCACAGATAAATTCAGAAAAGAATTAAGAACCATCAGGGCACATCATTACAATAAAACACCAGAATGAGTGAACGTCAAAAGATTTCTTTCAACTAATTTTCCACATGATATATTTGGGAGGGAAAGGGTATGGTAAAGAAAAAGAGGGTAAACATAATTATAGCATATCCTGAGTTGGAAGGGACTAGATAGGATCATCAGAGTTCAACTCCTGGTCCTGTATAAGACAGTCCCAAGAATCACATCATGTGTCATCCTAGCAGGTCTTGCACAGAAGTTTTCATATTACAATACATTTAGATTTTTGCTTGAAATTCCTGAAGCATCTGAACACAAAAGGATCATGTTTCTTCTTTTTGATATCTCAATTTCATTCCAATTAAGAAATACAACCTTTCAGTCTCTCCATTCACTCATATGCTATGAAAGAAGATTCAAGTCTCCTGCCAAAATTTGATTAAACTTTGCTGAAAATTAAAGGGTTTAGTTAATAGACTTGAATGCCTTAAACTTTCAAACATAAAATCTGCTTCTCGTATCTCTAACAGCACACATGCCCAGGTGCCCCTAAAAAAGACTGTGATAAAGACCCGGTCTGTTATTCTTCATATCAATATTCCATGATACCAAAAAACCTCATTAATCTAAAAATTATTCTCAATTTATTAATGCAGGGCAGTGGATCTATATCTACATAAACAAATGTAGAAGCTTTCCTAGTCTTCTTGTTGACTTTTCCTGGGAGTATTTTGTGATGTACAGCTCTCATATCGAAACAAGGCATCAATCCGTCCTAAAACCCAAAGACATCAAATGACAAAATTCTTTTAAAATTACATAGTTTCCCTTACATAGGAGCATTTTGTTCTATTAAATCTAAAGCTCTTGACTACTTCTGCACACAACAGATAAGTATCAGAAGCATTTTATGTAAATTATTGTTGAACTCACTTGGGCCAGTACCTACTGACCAGCACTACCAATGATGTGCCAGGCCTTACACATCAAATTTATAGTGCATCCTTCTATAGAAAGTCAATCTATATAGTTTTCATTTGTCAAACTTACGAATTTCAAGTCGCTTACATTTAAATTAGGAAAAAAAATAAGGAATGGTTAAAAAGAAAACCCTCAATATTATTAATTATTTTAGCCTGGCATTTTTATTAAAAGCCTGACAGATTGTGGTGTCAGTTGGTACAGTTTAAATACCAAGTTAAACTTTGTTTTCAGGAAAGTAGCAAAATAAATATTTTGAAGGAAAGTGATCCAGCATGTGAATACAATTAAAATCCAACTCCAACCAATTTCTCTCCCAAGTCAGGAGCTGAAATGCAATCAATACTGGCACAAGAAAATCCCATGGGAGATAGTGGCTGAAGATTAATTTTCTATCTATTCAAACCTGGCCTTCCCTTATTGCATTACATTGTTACCTACCACTGACAGTCAGCAAAATAACTCACTCATTTCTCTGCAATGAATTTCCAGACCAATTTCTCTCTCCCTTGAGAGACAGATAAAATCCATTTCTCTTTTCAGTTCACGTGCCATTTCAAGACTTTTTTTTTTTTAACAAATAAAATATTTTTTTCATATGTCTACCATTCATCCTCAGAATAAAAGGAAATTGATATAGCAGCTAAAATTCGGATAAAGTGAGTTTTCCCATAGCCGTTCTTTGTGATCTTTTCTAAATCACTTTTGGCATGATCTGCAATAAACTGGGGGCTGCCTTCCATGTTTTTTTTTTTTATAAGCCAAATACATAACAGAAATAATGCGACTTCTTTCTCAAGGGCTTTGTGAACATAAATTAATGTATATACATGAGATAACTGGGAGCTTTATGCCAAGAAGTATCACTGAAAGATGTGTCTAGAAAAGTAAATATCCATTAAAACAAAATCAAACCAGGTCATTTCAAGAAACTATGACATAGTTTAGCTGCCTATTTCATTGCAGCAGGACATATTCCGATAACTTTTTGCAGCATTCAGCTGCTTTCCATCATCCCAGCTATGAGAAGATGAGAAGATTTTGTATCTCTACTTGTAAATTTTCATTTAGTTGAAAAATACTGGCTACTGTGGAAATCAGAAGGTTTGTCTGCAAATATAAAACTTATTTTTTTTTCTTGCAGCTGTTAAAAACTGAAGATCAGAAAGCTGATGTTAATTTAAAAAAAATCATGAGTGAAACACGGAAAAAACCCACAAGTAAACTGAAGCAATCTTCAGTTGTTTTCTGAAGACAGACTCTTTTCAGGAACAGTGTAGAGTTGATCAAAGCATCAGAACAGATTTAGCATCATGACAAAAGAATAATCTTTCAATTCCTGAATAGAAATCCATCCAGAAACAATGATACCTGCCTGCTTTCATACTTATGTAAAATAGGAACTAATTGGTTGGTACTATTTTCCATTGCCTTAGTATCAAGGGTCTGCCCTACCATTGCCATTTTAGAGAACAAATGTGGAGATGAAATTATAATTGTTGTGGTTTTATAGACATCAAAATTCTTGCTCTGTGATTCCTTTCTGTCTTACCTTGAAACGAATAAAAAAAAAACTAACCTATTTTTCATCTTTAGGTTTCTACCTGGTTTTTATTTCCTAATATCTGTTGAAATAAAGAAAATAAGCATAGAATTTCGTCTTCCTCTTTTTTTTTCTTTTTTCTGTTTTACTCAATTTTGCTGTTTTGTTGGGGTTTTTTTCCTCCCTGAGGAAAGTAATGCTGTAGAACTACATACCCAGCACCTCCAACACTGCTTGTGGCCCGATTACAGAGAGAGTAAAATGAGATGTTGCTTGAAGCACACAGCTCAGCAACACGCCTGCAGCAAGCAAAGAATGGGAACACTTCTTCTAAGGATGAGATAGAGGGGAGTTAATTTTGAAGGGGCAGCTAGAACACATTTCTAATAGCCACAGCACTTTCACATCATTTTACGTAATGTAATGAGTGCATTGCCTTCTGATAACATTTTTTTATTTCCTTTTCAATAGCTGTGACTTTCCAGCTGTGGGAAAACTGCTGAGTGTGTTTTTGTGGTTGTGACAGAACTGCAAACAGTTTATTTTATTTTCATTGGTGTGTCAGTGGGGGGCTGCGGTCTCCACTCAGCTACTTGAAGATTTTAAGTAAAAGTGGCATCCTTCTGTTTACTCTTAGGGACAAAACTCAAGTAAAAGAGTTACAAATAAAATAAGAAAACAGTTGGCTCAGAACTGAAATATTCTTACTTTATTCTTACTTTATACAATAAGGAGGTGTTAAACATAAGAATATGAACATATGCATGTTCACATGCATAAGAATAAACATGTATAAACATAAGAATATATATATGAATATATGTAGGGTCTGGTTAGATTCAGAAAGGAAAGTAGTAGGGAAACAGTTTTATATTTGCATACATCAGTATGTTATGCTCAAGGGCCATTATCTTTAATGTAGATACAAGATGCTTTCAGTGCTTTATGTGTTTCCATATGCTTCTAATGCATCAATTGGTTAATGTATGTCACTAAGAAAATGAATGGAACTCTGGATTGAATAGTTATATTTTAAAAAATTAAAAAAAACTTTTACAGGTCATTTTATTTTCAGTGTTCTGCCAACTGAGTAATTTCAGTATGTATCAAGTATAGAGAAAAAATAATTTAAAAGTATTTATTTGCTTCTTAAGCTATTTTTTGAATGCAACAATCTTTGGGTAATAATTTCTATACAGCTACTTACAGGCTTGTCTACTATATACAAAACAATATGATATTTTATGGATGGTTCAAAACCATTTGGGGAGGTTATGCATTCATTTATCTGACTTTATGGTTCACACCTTCTGATCAGAACTTTTAGATACACATAAAATTATTATAAGTCTCGAACATAATAATGTTTTCTTTTTATTTGTATCCCAACCTATTCACAAAATTCATTGCATCATGACTTTGGTTTCATGAATAAATGAATCCTTGATGTTATTAATTTATCAAATGTAAGGACTTAGAAATCTGGGGACAGGCTTTTTAGCAGGGACTCTTGAGATAAGACAAGGGGAAATGGTTTAAAATTAAAAGAGGGTAGATTCAGCCTAGATATAAAGAAGAAGTATTTAGCTATTTAGCTATTAGTATTTAGTGGTGAAACACTGGAACAAGTTGCACAGAGAAATGGTAGATATCCCATCCCTGCAAACATTCAAGGTCGGGTTGGTCTGGGCTCTGAGCAACTCGATCTGTCCCTGCTCATTGCACAGGGTTGGACTGGATGAACTTAAAGGTTCCTTCCAATCCAAAATATTCCATGATCCTATAAAAACCTTGTAGCATTTCAGTTAACTTCTTGTAACATTTCAGTGAATTACATATTAGAAAAACAGATGAAAATGATTGGGTTTTCTTAATTTCTTCATGTGGAGGGATTTTCAAAACAGAAATCCAAGGTTCTGGAAATCCTCTTCTGTTTGAAAGATTAAAAGATAGTAATAGAGGAATTAGCAAAATTGTAACAGCAATTCTTTCAAATTTCTAATGATTATACCAGAATTTTATCATCAATGATGTGAAAAAAAATGCTATGTTTTGAATCATACTCACACGACCTATCCTTGCATTTTATAGCTATAGGTAGCAAATCACCAAATAAAACTTCTATACAATTTTGCAGGTAGGAAACTGAAAAAGACAGCCTGTTTGCAATGACATGATGAACAATTACCCAGCCAGAAAAGGTAGGCAACACATGACAAGTATTAAAGAAGGAGGTCCATGGTAGACTAGTGGTCCAAATGGGAGAGAACATGGCAATATATCATACTAAAAATTCAACTCTATTTAGCAGTTTTCCCAGAGAAGCAGGATTACACACCTGCATAGATTTATTCTTTTTACCTGAAGATAACTATTCAAATTCCTACCGGACCTGCCAAAGGGCACTTGCTCCACTTTGCAAGCCAAGACCATTCCTCCATCTCCTTGATTCCTGCTTGAAAACTAAAATGCTAAATTGCCTGAGCCAGCCTGTTTAAGCAACTAATGACCAGTGAGTTTGGGGAGATCACCTACTCTGATTTGAAGAGGCAGAGATTTTATTTTGTAAGTGTCCCAACAAGGTAAGGCTAAGGAGGTTAGGTCAGACAGCAGGGTGAGGTGCTGAAAATCTGAAACCACCACAGCATATTAGCAATTGATGTAATTTACCTTAAAGGGACCTGTGCAATCAGCTTTTTTTTCCTAAAACTGACGTGATATTTTAGTAAGTTAGGATATGTACTTCTTCAAACCTTGATTTCTTATTTAATAATCACAAAGGAATTAAAAGCTATGTTCTTTTCTCATTATTACAGATTATATCTGACCTTCACTGCAAATCTGCACAAAGTCTGCTGTAGTAACATCAGTATGCAAAAAATTCATTTCTGTCCTGTCCTATTTTCTGCTGAACTGCAATGTCAGATAAAATGAAATGTGTATTTTAAATATTTCAACACATAAGAAGTATAAGACATATTTATCTTCCTAAAGATAAATGTGACACTTTCCCACCTCCAATCCCCACAGTGTTTCAAGGATAATTGAGAGCTGCCTCATAGTGACATCAGCACCCTTGAATCCATCTCAGCTGGTCCCATGGACACGTGTGTGTATGTCTGATTAGCCTCAGTGGTCTCTAATTCCATCCCTTCCATTCCTGAAGGTTCAGGCAACATCTCCATAGCCCTCCTGGGTTTTGCATCCTGGTCTGGGATAAATCAGGGTTTCAGGACAAGGTATTCACTAAGAGTGATTTTCCTACCTGCCCTTAAATTACCAGGTGTTGCACAGAACTGCCTACTTCAGCATTGACTATAATAGGGGTTTGATTGGATAAGATAATATCATTAATCAACACTAGAAATATAGGGCCATATTAGAAGAAAAGCACATCTTTAACTGATTGAAGTGTTACTAGGAGTTCAGAAAAGCCCAGTTAATTATTAAACTAAAAAAAAATCCTCTAAAATTCATAGCCTCCTTCATTGTTCTTTCACATCGCTCAAATATGTAATAAAATAAAATAAAAATATCCATTATTGACAAAAGTTCCATAGAATTCTTAGTCATCTAAAATTTCAAGACCAAAATGCACTCTAGAGAATTTAGATTTTTCATACATCACCCAATTAAATTTCAAACTAGGAACTGTTCTACACTTATTGGAATAAATTGCCCTGTCTACCTTTTACCATCCCCACATCTGATTAAAGATCATATCCCTGGAGAGCAAGAACTGTTAAATCATCTTAATGTTTCATTGGGAATTAGTTATAATACCAACTGAATGTGAACATTTAATTAATTTGATTTTTTTCATCTGATGCAGTTGTCTTTGCCATGCTTTGCTAAGCCATCAACTGATCCTGCTTCACAGTGTATTCTTATCTTCAGTCACACTGGTTAGGTCCAGATTTTGCACATCCTGCAACATACTAATTGGTTATTGCTCCTGCTTCTTAATTTGTACCATCTTCTGTGTCAATAACAACATTAATAGGAGTACAGAACTGCTTTGAGAAGGTTGGACTACATGACCTCCAGAAGCCCTCCTAATCTACTTTTTCCCCCACTGATGGGGCTCAAAGCACCATATAAACATCCCTTGCTAATTCACGGTCACATAAATTTAAGGCAGCTTTTCACTAATGAAATGGCAGCTGTATCTAGGTAGATAAGACCTGTAGGTAACACTAAACCATGCACTGACCTATGGACCATTGAAATTCCCTGCAAACTAAATGCCATATAATAATTTAAGTAACACTATGTAAGACTATTTATATGTTTTTTAAAAATGCTAGTATGGTGAAATCTTAAAAACAAAATAAATTAGAAGAATAGCATTCATAGAGATTAAGGGAAATTTAGAAGGATATTCTGCCCAAGAAAAGAAGCACATCAGAAGAAAACAAAGAAACACACAAACAAACAAAAAGAAAATACAAATAAAAGGGAGAAGAAACAGGTCTACCTCTAGATTTTGAAAGAATTTTTAAAAAGTCAGTAAAGTAAAATGCTTAGGTAAAAGGTCAGCTGAAGCCAAGTTCAGATGTTTTTTAGATCTGGACAAGGTGATTTCCCACTGAATTAAAACGTATTTGCAATACACACCATAAAGAGAGGAGTAAGAATACCTTTAACGCACCTTTTCACATACCAGCTCTAAAACCCATGGAAGATTTCAAGTCTCAAGACAGAAGCAGAAGCACAAATGGTCTTTCACAGCCACGTGGGCAAGAAACTGAAACAGGCTACCCAGAGAAGTTATGGATGCCCCATCCCTGGAAGTGTTCAAGACCAAGTTGAATGGGGCTTTGAGCAACGTGGCCTAATGAAAAGTGTCCCTGCCAGTGGAAGCAGGGTTGGAACGAGATGATCTTTAAGGTCCATTCCAACCAAAACAATCCCATGATTCTGTGAAATGCTTTTGAGATGAGCTTAATTGGTTACAGCATTGTGGTAATAATGCCAAGGTTTCAGATTCGATCTCTGTACGGGCCACTTACTTAAGAGTTGGACTCGATCATCCTTGTGGGTCCCTTCCAACTCAAAATATTCTGTGATCCTGTGAAGCTAAACCCCAAACTGCTTCCTACTTAACCCTACTAAAGGCATGACTCAGGTGCAGAACTACAGAGTAAATGACCTTGCATGAAATGAGAGGATTAAATTCTGAAGCTCTGCTGCTTTACCATACTTACGGCATGTGCTGGAAGCCAGAGATGTTAATTAGGAGAATTTCAGGAGAAGGTAGCACTGGATACAATAAGTAGGCCCTAAACTCCACAGAATAGATTGATCATCCACTTACAAACGCGTACAAATTAAATGTTGATGATATTAGATATGGCTGTCCTCTTCAATCTATTTTTTTCCATCTGGTCTCCAAAAAACAACAGGGACAGAACATGTTGTGGATGGGTATAGAACTGGGTATAGATTGGGTATACAAAGGCTAGGGAAAGTGATCTGGCCCTTTGCAGATTACATAGGTCAGCTCAGAAATGCTCTTATTTTCAGTCAGGGGCAGTGCAAGAAAAGGCAAGGAACTGCATTTCAGATCACCTACACTACAGGGAACTCCCTGAAAATTCCAAAACATTGTAATGTGTAGATTATTTCCTGTTTGGTACTCCTGATGTATTTGGAGTCATAAACCACTCGGAAGGTATCTCCACAAAAGGCAATATGATGTTATGTTTCTGAGTTAAGCAGCATTTCATCTGAGGAAAGCAAAATGATATACTAATCTCCAATCAACTAATAATAATTGTATACAGTTCCCAGAATGAGAATTCCAGTGTGTCTCCTTTGTTCCATATACAAATTGAATATTGAAACAAATTTTGTAATTATAATATTTACCTCTAATTTCAGCCATACTTATGAGGAAGGCCTTCTTTGGTCATTTTTTCAATCTAACATATGCACAAGCAGCAAATCAACAGAATCACAGAGGATACACCCACCAGCACATTGCCTTTGCTAGTTTTTTTTTTACCTTGAACTTGAAAACATGCCTTGAAGATTTTGGTGACTTACATATCTTGAGTCTAAATATTAAGTCTTATTGAAATATTTAAGTGCTCCGTTCCAGGATTCTTGACATGACTTGCAATTTTCAAAGCCTACTTCCATCTTCTATCAGTCATGTGAAAACATCAGATGAAGTCATTTCTTTTGTTTTGTACTGCTAAAAATCTCAGTGTGACCCACACGTTTCAAGGTGATGTGTCAGAACACTTGTACAACATGCCAGAACACATACATTTCTATCTGTAATCAGGCAACAAAGTGCTTGCTAAAAATCACTGCTTCAAATGCTAGAAACATCCTATGACAGGTTCAGCTTTTGGTGTTGCTTTTATTTACCAATAAACAATTACACTGCATTCACTGCAACTGTTATCACTCATGAATTTGATATTAGTAGGAAATACCCTAAAGCAAGAGATTTTCCATTAAACTGATGAATCACTAGCTTTGGGGTTGAATTTTGATCTTTGATGTGGCACAAACTTAGCCTCCACGGGGAGACTTCAAGCACTGCTCTTTTGTGCAAATGTGCCTTCAAGGTAGGATTCTCTGCATTAAGAACATTCTCATCTTTTTTTAGGACACTGACAACTACAGTTATCACTCTTGCCATTATTATTTCATAACTCTGTTTCACAGGTAGAAGATAGCTTTGGGGCAGTCATTTATTTCATTATCATGTATTTTCCATTGCAAGCTTGAACATATATTCATTTGGGAGAAGGGAAGACTTGCACAAATTTGAATAAAGAAATATAAACCTGACACCTATTTTTTTTAATCATAATACTAAAAAAAAATAAATAAAAAGAAGGAAAAAAGCAAGAACCCCTGCTCCCTGTGGCAATAGATCATTATAATTTCAATAGGAAGCTCAAAGAAATGGCTTTTCGCCCTCTGGATTGGACTCAAGCTTACCTATAATGCCTTGAAATGGAAAGAACCGACATGTTTCCCAGTGATACTTGATAAAGGCACATATTCCTCAGTAAACAATGCAAAAAGTCTTGGTACTAAAGCAGACAACGTCAATCATGCCCTCGCTATCAGTTCCAATGCTTATTTTCCAAAGAATGGCATCCAAATCACACTGTCAGATAAAATAGAATTCCTGATGTGAGAAAGAAATGTGCACAGCAAGAACACTGGAATATGTATTTTCCTAAAAGATCTGGAAGTCAAAGTACCATGAAATTACTAGAATTAATAACAATATGTCGTCTTGTATTGGAAAAAAAAGGATGAAAATGAGATGAAAGATAAAAACATAAAAATGAAATGCTTTTTGCTATCTTATAACAAAATTCACTTCTATAACAGAATCTTCACTACAGCAAGAAGTGCATATTTTGGCTATAATATTATTTTTATTATACACTGCAGTGCAAGAGAAACAATTCCTTAAAATATAACCAAATTGCTACGTTAAAAAAAAAAGATTAAGTATGGATCTACCTTTTTATCACAGTTCATTTTCAAACATATTAATTAAAATTAAATTTTTAAACATATGTATCAAAGTAAGCATGTCCTATGATATCTAGAATATAGTAACTTAAAAGAGAGACATTTAGGAACTTGTTGAATATTTGAGAAGCAGAGGACAGAGACTTGGAATACTCTCAGGGATCAGAAAGTACAACTACTATGAAGTTCTATCTGAAAATGGAAATAAATTAGGGAATCTATGAGATTCTATCAATTTTTCCCTCCTAGTTTCATAAAATTTTAGGTTTATTATAGAGTTAATTATTAATTCCAAGCACTACATTCCAGTAATAAAAGATATAGGTTAATATTTTAATCAAAATGAAAATGTAGTTGAAAAATATGACATTTATTACAGATTTGTGTTCTAATGAAACTTCTCTAAGGCTTTAAAATGTCTCTATACAAGTGCATCAACAGTCTTACTCTGACAGTCTTTCATTATAAAAGATATAATTTATACTAGCAAAAATCTTCTTTCTCTCCTGTAGCTACCTAAGAGGAAACTACTCTCTCAAAATATCTCCTTTGTCTATATTAAAAAAGGGCTAGAATAGGGCATTTGTCTGTATAGCTAATACCCATTACAGTGAGAAACCAAAACAAACAAAACCTCAGTAGAATCCATGTCATATTGATAAGATTTAGAATAAGTGGCACAGGTGCAGATCAACTTCTCAAAGAGTTCAAATGCAAAATATCTCCTCAGTCAACCAATATTTCAGTCTATTTACAAGTTTGGTCATTAGGCCATTTCAGTATTATGATTCTCCAAGAATGTACAAAATTTTGCCTAAAACAAGAGCTAACTGATGTTTTCCAATGAAATTTTCACATGCATAAATCTATCACATACCATCAAGAGATGTAACATTAAACAGAAAATACGAGAACTAGGTATGTAAATATATGTAAATATCTTGACCTGCTGAAAAACCCTAGTAGATTCAGACAGAGAAAAAAATAAATCTAAAAATAGCTGCAACTTACATGAAGAACAGCAACAATAAAAATAAGCCCTGAAGAAATATGCTGTATGTACAACAGCTACTCATTGGCACTTTCTTGACTGCAAGGGACTGCAAATCACAGTTATCGTCAAGTTATCTAACTACACTTTCCAATCTCCATGGCATATACTTTGCCCAGTTACTCATCATAAATGAGAATAGCTAGGGCAAATTCTTTATGACTAATTTTAACAATTTTTCCATCACTGAAGTAGTAAAGGACAAAGAGAAGATGAAAAGAAACACAACACATCCTAATTGTGACTGTAATGTCAAACTGTATTGATTATCATATAATGAGGGCAGAGGGAATAAGAGACCTAAAGAAGCTAAAGAAGTTACTCTTGGTAGTCTGCCCTATCATAAAAAGAGGCTAGATTCTCTACAGTTTAGCACTTAAGCTTATCCTAAATTATTTGAGACAAATTTCTCATTGGAAATGTCTATCCTTCACTCTCTGTGAAATACTGAAAAGTCACTAGCTTTAACTCAGAAAAAAAATGATACTTTAAAATCCCCCGGTAGCTAAACCCAGATAGTAGGATATTGATTTTCTTATTTGTATGCTGGCACCCAGACCCAGTGAAAGCACTGAGATAAAACTGCTCTTACATATGCAGATAAAAGGGAGCTTTCTAAAGGTATGTCTTATCAGATTAAAGTTAAAAAAGCCTTGAAAAGCTAGAGGAAATCTTTATCTGTCAGATGACATGTAAAAGCAATCCCTGTCCCAGCTTTCTCTGTGGTGTCAGGGCAGGTCATTACATTCAGTCTCACTTTTCAATCCAGCAACTGGCAGCTGTTGGACTTGCAGAAACCTGGTATCACCCTTCCAGTCTCCTGAAAAGTCTCTTTATACCTGTAACCTTTGAGACTTGATCACTGGAGTCTCTCAGCTCCAGACTCTCCTCCAAACTGACCACATTCAGATGCCATTTCCCCCTCAAAGGTTCCTCCTGACCCAAAATGCAGCTCTTGAGACATTGCCTTACAGAGGAAACTTTTCTGATGTTCAGCTACGAAATTAATAAAATATTACACTTGTGTAAATTAAATCATTCTAGTATTTTTCAATATATGCTATGAGGGAAAAAGACAGAAAACTCCCGAATTCTTCTGGTCAGAGCTAAAAAAAAAAATAGCATTTCTTAGATCAAATTTGGAAAAGGCTCAAACTTGGTTACAAGTAAATCTGGGATAATTCATCAACAGACTTCGTTTTCCTAAATTAATCACAGCTGCACATAAAAGCAAATTTTGCAACCCTTGACACCATAAACTAGTAGAAAAGGCAAGACTTGTGTAAGGGTACAAGTAGAGACCCAATAAACTTCCAGTGCCACTGTCAGTATGCCTCTAAATCTCCAAGTGTCTTCTTGGGAAGAAGAAAACCCATCAGGAGCATGCCTCAGGTAACCATTCTGTTCTCTGCTCACTGCTGCCCTGTAATTACTTTGAGCATAACTTCATATTAAAAAAAAAGAAAAAAAAAGTTTGAAGGGTGGAAATTATTTCTAACATGTTTGTTAAAACATGATGCCAGGATTTTTTTTTTAAAATATGTACATTCACAACTAATTATCCTTTCTTATTTTTACAATGGTTTTCAACTTGATGCAGATATTTTCATCCTTATTTATAATGCTCCTTATTTATAATGCCAGGATTTTTTTTAAAATATGTACATTCACAACTCATTATCCTTTCTTATTTTTACAACGATTTTCAACTTGATGTAGATATTTTCATCCTTATTTATAATGCTCTAACTCAATAGCTGCCTTTATGCTACAGGTTAAGCTCAAAAGGAGCTAATATTTTAAAAAATTATTCCAAAATAACAAGGTATCACTGCATTAGGAATAATTCCTAAACCATGTGGCACAGGCAGCTTATCAGTTTTAAGAGATACAACTGGCTGCTCCCAGTTAAAGCCTATGGAGTAAGACTTACAGGGGAACTGTAGACTTCCAGTGTGGTGTGGCTGGTTTCACATTAAAGAAACATTGCTTTATTTGTAATACTTAGTCCTTTAAGTCAAATCACTGAAAAATTTTCAATCTTTTCTTTAGGCTCTTGTAGCTTGTGCAGGAAAGAGTTTATGAGACCATGACAAGAAGTTACACTAAAAAATTTGGGAAAAGAGCAAGATGCAAAGAGGAGATGAGAAGGAATCTATAAACAAGATATGGAATCATTATTGGAAATAAAATGGAGACTAGCATAAAGAAGAGGAAAGAACTGAGCAGCAAAAGTTAGTATAAATGGGGTGGTGGTACAAAGGATAAGAAGTGAAAACAGACAAAGCAATATGAAAACTAATGGGAAAGAGCATCTTAATGTGGCACCACTCGGTTGTCCAATAAAACACTGCAGCATTTGTCCAAATACAACAATAAATTGACACTGGCAAATTAAAGTGCACGGCACAGGCTGCAATAGATCAAACTGAGAGGGTTCTTGGAAAAGGACAGTGAATGAAAACCTGAGAGACCTGTATTAAATTACAGGGCCATTATCTTCCTATGAGATATGAAAAATGGGAATATAATGCCTCCTACCTTGTTGTGACGATAAAACTCATTAATTACCGTGAAGTGCTCCCACATTACAGACAGCATTGGGGAGGGGAAATAAGCAGAATCTAATTGCTGTTGTAGGATAAAGAGTACAAAAGGTCTATTACTGATTGATGGACTACGGGGTTACAAATTGATCATTTTATCTGAGACTGAGAAATCCAAAGGCCAAAGAATGATTCACCTTCACATTCTTGTTTGTTTTTTAAGTCCAAGAAAACACAGTGATTAGATTCAAAAAGGCCCACCGAGACAGTAGAAGAAAAATGAGAGAAGAATCTCCTGAATGTGGTATGTAGACAGGAAGAAGGAAAGCAAACTGTACTGCAGCATATACAGAAAAATACACAGAATTTAAGTTTAAGAGGATTGCTCTTCTGATAAAGTTGTAATTCTAAAAGGATGAGTGGAGACAAATTAAAACTGGTGAGGAGGACCGGTGAGATTAATTTCTTCTCCATCCAAAAGTTAAGATCTAAGAGTCTGTAATAGAAACTGGTCAACAGAGAGAAATACACATCTAGATTCAGCTGACCTTAGACATCTGTCTCAGAACAAACTGAACAGCTCTCTAGAGGTACCCACAGGGACTAGCTTAGATGTCTAATCTAAAAAAAAATAAATTTCTGCTGCTAATTATTCTTAATTGTACTGAAAAAGGAATATAATATCATTTCCCATGAATAAATGAAGGCTCGCTGCATGGACGAGGAAAAAAATATGGACTTAGAGGCAGAAAAGAATGGATGGCAAAAGCAGTTTTACTGACCAGTGCTTCAGAGATGATTCTCTTAAAATCTCTTGATTTTAAAAAAAAAAAAAGAAAAATAAGAAAAAAAAAAAAAAGAAAAAAAGAAAGGCTGTCTCAAACATTTTTTTCAGGCAGGAACAGGGGAGAAGAGTCTGTAGTGTTTGCATACATATTTGAGACCTGGATGAACCCAATATTTAAGCATTGTAATTCTGTTTCCAGAAGTGATCAGCACCTGCCATTCTAGTGACTTTAATGAGAACAGACGAATATCTTTCAAATTTAGGTTACTTTTTATGAAGTTTACCTAAAACATGCACATTTTAAAACTCAGGACAGTCTGGTTTGTTGTATTTGGATTCAAGTACTCATAACTCTATATAAGCATATATAGTAGTTCTGCTTGACATGATCTATGTATCTTCTTTAATTGCCTTACAGCAGAGGCATCAATTATAATAGTGATACCATCAATCTCTAAAGAATACTTGATTAAAAAGTGCAAATGAAGCATGCTGGCAATTCTGATTAATACATTTAAAATATTTTTTCTACGGTTTTATAAATTAAACCTATAATGAAGACAAGCAGTTGTATTATCTCAAGTGAAGGTGAGGATAACTTGTATTCTCCCCAGAAGACATAAAGATTTTTAACAGTTAATGGCAGATAGGAGAGCTCAAACCTCTTAAAGGAAGAGTTTTAGTAAACCAGGAAGTGAAGTATCATACATTTAGTTTAAATCTTGTGACTGGCTTTTCAATTTCCCCAATGCTTGCTACAGTCAAATAAGCAACCACAAAGTGCATGAAAATAATTGTTCAGTAGCATTTTACATCTGCCTTCTCCTCATGTAAAAAATTTCTTACAAAGAATACAGAACACCATAACATGAGCTTGGAAAATAAGGCCAGAAAATGGCTCCTTCAGAGTAAATTATTTACATTTATCATTTTGATCCTCCAGACCTGTAATTATGATTTTATTACATTTCAAAAAGTGAATGATACTGCTGTATGCATCTTTATTCTCTCAGCACATACTCTGACTGATCAGTAACCCAAGCTACATGAAAGGAGACAGACATTGAGAATTAGAACATAAAACATTATCTGGCTCTTGAGGAGAATTTGGAGACATTTTTAAGTTTCTTGCTTTCTTGCTTCTGCAAAATATTTAAATGCTAGTCTTATAGTTTCATTAATATTTTCAATCCCTTAATTTTCAAGGATTACAAGTTAATTTACAAGTAAATCTGGGATTTACAAAAGGAAATAAAATTAAATGAAACATTACTTACATCATTCTGATCATCTTTTGCATTGTAATAGATTATATCATTATTCTGTAAGAGAAAGAAAAGTAATTCTGTTAGTTTCAAAGGCGAGAATAAATTTAAGTAACAATACTCTGTACTATTGTAAAATACATTTTGAAATAAAAAAACACAGTTCTTTATGTATTCTCTCTGAAACAAGACAGACTCAGATCTTTGCTTGCTCTCTGTTGTGTGTCGTATTTGTCATGCTCATGCTTACGTTCATACATTTAATGCTTCTTCCTTGGGAAGCTACATAAGTCACCCAAAACACAGCTAGAAAAGTACGGATAACATTGGACAAACTCGAGAGCTCATAAAAGACTTCCATAAGTTGTTTCTGTTACAGACATGTGACTTCCCCCGCGCAATTAGGTGATTTATGCACCATGACATCCAGCAGACAACAGATACAGCGATGCACGGGCGTTGCTAAGTGGGTTAAGTATTTGTTGCACACACGTTTATTCTTCTATTCACCTCCCACGGTGAAAATACAATCTGCGAAAATACATCACAGCAGTCTGGCTGTGGTAGTGGAGAGCAGATCCTGGCAGCTCTGTAGAAACACTGTACCATGTAATTCAAGTAAAGCAAAGAAGGAGAAGATTGCTAGTTTCCATTACAGAATCAGTGAGAAGCTTCATTCAGCAGTTTGAAAATTGGGCTATTTCCTACAGAATACAGTTTTGTTTTCTCTTGAAATATTTCTGAACCATTTAACAGCCTCAAAGACTTAGGTTCGCTGTAGTAGCTTTCCACCAAATAGAATTGCTGCAATGTGCCCAACAGCTTTTCATCAAAATCAAGCAATTGTTATGTGCATTTCTCTATTAAATAGTATGGACAGAGTATTTTTAAGTCCCTTCACAGATTTTGAATAAATAAAGGAGAAATTACATTTCTTCATGTCCAGCAGCGTGTTTAAAATATTACTTGCACTAAAAAAGTGCAATGAAATGTACTACAAGGTAAAGCACTTCACCCTTATAAACCATCGTTTTCCTCACTCCATAAATAATGACATCATTTATTCTTCTTTGTGACCTTTTAGAGAGTCAGACATGAAATATATTACAGATGAGCTAAATGCCATTTGAGGTAAATGCTATTAACATGAACTCATGCTTTTTGCTTTTCCCTCAAAATGCATTTTTCCATCAAGATGCTGTTCTATCCACAGGTCAGTTGGTTTTGTACTGGGATCTGGATAATGAAGCCAGATACAAGGGTGTGGTAGACACAGGAGGAAATTCCTTTAATCATTAAAGACTAATGATGACTGATAAGCTAATTGTTTATTCACTGGATTGTTATAAAGAAACAACCATATAATGCTGTGGAAGCCTCAGAGTGTGTCGGAAGAGGCAAAAGATTCTATTTTCTTTGGTTCCTCTTACTTTTTACATGGCTGTAAATAGTTTGGGCTCTTCAAAACCCCATCTGATTCTTTAGCAGGCAAAGGATCCAACTCTGATTGGTACTAGCCAGAAACATTAACACAAGTGCTTTCATCACAAAATGATCTGCTCAGTTGAAAAAAAAAAAATGTTTCACTTCAGAAGATAGGGAAAAAAAACTCCTTACGTTAGGTTATGTTAGAGCAGTTCCCCTGTAATCCTTCCCTGGAAGGTTTTGTTCAGGAAAAATGAGCTGCAGGAAAAGCAATATGGACGTACCTCTCTGGATATTATGTATATATTGGTTTTGTTTACTGTTTTCATTCTTAAAAGGAACATTTTCATAAAACACAATGCTATTAGGCCCTCTCCTGCATTGACTCTCATCTAGATATCAGTTTATTTCCACAGCCCCTCCCCATTGCTCATGTTTACCCTAGCAGTACACCCTGTTGTAGAATCATTATTACATAGGATTTTTAACACTGTCCTCAACAGATACAATTATGTTTATCTACTTAAACAAAATGATTCTTTATTGTCAGAATTATATTTCCTCATCTTTTATATTTTTATCTATTTGTTTAAATTGCTCGAAGCTGGCATAGCTTTACTATGTACTTCTACTGGACTGAACAGTATTTTTAAAATCACCTATTAAAGAACTATGTTTCAGAAACATAATATGTTTACAAATTAATTAAAATAAACACCTCCCCATATCAAATGAATTAGGTATTTTGTTAGGCTATTCATATCCTGTACTTCATTACCCTGCCTGGATATATTACCTATATAATGCATAAACTAACACTGACATCAGACATATCTTACTGCTCTTAATACAGAAAATATGAGATACCCAGTGCTACAACACACTAAATGCTGTACAGTTCACAAATTAGATTAATGGATCAGTCAGATCTTTAGAGGACAATTTTTCATAATTTAACTACTTCTAGTTGACAAGAACAAATTGCTTTGTTGCTGGTACTCATGTGAGTAGTTTACTTATTTATTAACTTCTTGACACAAAGAATTTGAATTTTCCCACTGTTGTACACTTTTGCCACTAGGTAATACAACACACTTGGTCAGCAAGCCTAAGATGCAATATAAATATCAGAGATACTTATTTTTGTTTTATCCAGTAATGCTATGAGAGAGAGGGGGTAAATATTCTCTATTGCTTCTGTTAATGAATGAAGGGATTTAATAAGACAGTCCTGAAGCTGAATTTATGAAAGAGAGACTTTAGAAGATCATATGAATAAATTAGAAACTTTAGCATAGTATCAGTATATGAGTTTACAAAATCTATGCAATTGGAAAGGTGAAGGGTAGTTTTCACTGCCTTTAATTCCCCTTTCAAAGCAAACAGTTTCAGCATCTGACAAGGGTATTAGGCAAGGTATATAAAAATTACAATAAGGACCAGGTCATAAATGTTTTATTTGTGACTCTTACTATTTTCTTTTCTATCCTAATAATTTTCTTTCACATTTCCATTGTAAGTATTATCTGCTGAAGTGAGATTGTTCCGTCGTCTTTTTATTGCTTTTCATTTCAATAGTTGTATGTTTTCCAACTTGGGGTATAAAACAATTCAAGTGGGAAACACTACATATTGGCTACTATTAATAAATTCTTAAATTTCACTGCATAAAATACGAAGTTTCTGGTCTCTATAGTGTCTATGTCTAGAGGTTTGAAGAAACACACATCTGCAAATGAAATTTGAACTCACACCAACACTAACTTACACTCAGGTTTTGATTCTCTACTGAGCAACTTTACAGACACAGTCTATTGATTTAACAAATAAATACCTAAACTCAACTCAGGATTATGTGAATGGAACTGAAGTTGGCTTGTCATCACAGGAAATAAAGCTTTTTTTTCAATCACATTCTTTCAAGAACAATAAAAAGGGATTATACCACAACAAGACATATCTGACACTACAGGTAATAATGTATAGTAAATTGTAATAATATATCTATGCCACTTTGTTGTCAAAAGCTATACATCCTCCTTTACCAAGTGCCAAAAAGAAAGCTCCTTGTCATTGCTGCCGCATTATGGTGTCTGTAGGAAAACCTTCTCTCTAAATGTTATGCTAGAATTCCAAGAATTTTCCACATAATATGAGCCCCACCAACTAGTCTAATGTCTCTGTTTTTGGTAGGAAGACTGTATATTTGATTTTTTGAAATATCTGCTTTCCCACAAGAGATGTTTGCGTTTCATTCGGGAAAGAAAAAAAAAATACTCTAAGCCTTAAGATTTTCCACAAACACCCTATGTGGTCAGTTCAGAAATGTTGCTTTCATTGAATCTGTGGTTAAGATTACATATGCCCTCAGGTCTGTCCATGGGCTCCCTAGGGATTTTATGCAACTCTGTGCCCGTGATGGAGCCCAAAATGGTGTTAGGCCTACAGGGAAGATTGAAGGCCTGAAATGAATACTAGAACTTTATGAGACACTCTAATGAACTACCAGAAAATAAATTATTAAAAAAAAAAAAAAGGGAGATTAAGAAACTGGTTTTCTGCAGCTTTTCATATATTAAGAAATTAACGTAATGTATTAATTGAGATAGACATCACAATTATCCTTTTCCCCCTAAAGTAGCAGTTCAAAAACAATTGTAGGTAAAATGTGAAAGCAAAAAAAATTACACTTTTATTCATTTCAGAGATGTTAGAAGATATTGAACTCCCTCAGAAAAGAAAACAGAAGAGTGTTTGTTAAAGATCTCCATAATTCAAAGATTTACTTCAGTGAACCACTGGAGGTAAATATAAAATTAATGTAGTAGATTATATTGCAAATACATGTATATTATATATATATATATATATACACTACTGCATAATCATTAGTGCACGTTTTAAATTCTGAAATTAAGGCAAATATGTTTATTTAGATTTTCTTTTAAAACAGGATACTTCCCATGACTTCTAAGTATTTTACCCAGAAAAGTGCTAAAGCACCCAAAGTGAGGCAATGTATAAAAGCTCCTCCATATTGCAGCTAATCTGCAACTAGTGAGGATTATTTTGGTTTGCAGGTAATGAGGTAGAGTTAGAAATCAACATTTGAAAGAAACCAAACCATGTTGCAAATATATGTCTGATTTTGATGTTGTAGTTTAAAAATAAGTTCTTAAAATTACGGATACAAGTTTTGAGAACATTTTAAAATAATATTAATTCCACACATTTGGAAAAGACATTCACATTAATGAAAGAACTTGGTGTTCTTTTGCTCAGCGTGTGGCAATAAAAATATTAATAATACTTGTCCGTTTCACTTTTCATAGGCAGACCAAATGAAATTAGTGTAAAGGCCTACAAATCCTAAAAAAAAAAACACATTCATTAAGTGTTCATAAAAGATCTGTTTTAATTTTAAAAAATATTTTGTTGTGTCCCCTGAGATACAGAAGTGCATTAAAAAATATTCACTCTAATACCTTTGGGGTAATTAAGATTTAAACCCATCCTAATAAATTGTATGACAAATAAGCCAGGCAGTTTTAGTTTAATCCCTTATACAGTCTGACATGCAGTTTAAGGCACAATTAGACTCTTCAGAAAAGAAAGCTGAATATGGTCTACCACACAAAAAATTATGTCTATTTCTAAAGAGGATAACTTTAGGGAATAAAAGCCTGCAAATAGGGTAAAAGAAGGAAAGAGTGCCAACTACTACAATCTCTTTTGTTATAGCTTTGTAATTTCATATAAGTGAAATGACACATGTAAAAGAGGGGGATTAGCAGCTAATAACTTTTTTTTCATTCAGCATCCATGTGTGGAAATATTGATTTATCACTTGTCTTCAAAGTGAACAAAATGCCAGGCAATACAGTAAACCATTTGCAATTATAACTACAGTGTATGCATGCAAGTACAGTGTTTGAACATGAGCTGTAAGAAATGAGTTAGAAAGTGCATTTAAAACATGATCTTGAAAAAGGACTTAGAAAATATATTTTTTAAAATATTTTTAATAAAAACATTAAAAATATTAACCAGTTAAATAACATCCTCATCAAGAGACATGACCCAATATAACACATAATATGGGCAAATGAGTCACTTGAGTTTGACAAAGCAGTTATTTGGTTGAATTAGGTTTTGGGAAAAAATGTCTGAGTACTAAATTTCAAACACTAATTAAAACCTTCCAGGTTTGCGCTACAATTTATGATAAGCCTTTTTCATCAGATTTGTGTAACGGGCTTTTCTCAAGATTCTATTGAGACTAATGATTGAAATGAAAAGATGAAGATTTCAGGAAATAGCATAAAGGAGCATTAAAGGTGCTGTATATTCTTTCTTTTAAATGATGAGAAAGATCAACTTTTTCAGCATTCACTTACAGGTTGTTCCTTTGCTGAAATTAACAATCCAGAAACCTTCAAATTCATAGACAGTTTTCATGCAGGGGTCACTTATCCATTCACAGAGTGATAAATAAAATGAGTAATTTATTAATCATCTGCATGCTAAACAGTGGGACTAAAACATAGAAGCCTAATATAAACAGATAAATTATCAGATAAGTGTAATATACTGATACAGATGCCAGATAAAAATATACTATATGAAAAATAGATTTTCAAGCCCTTGACATTGATTCTGAAGAATTTTGATCTGAGACTAGATCCAAAGATTGTAATACTGATGGTGGTCAGATTTTAGGCATCTGAATTAAAAACTGAGATTGTGAAAGAGTTCATTGAGGTCTAAACTTAGAAGAATCTAAAACTTTGGAAATATTTGAGATTCCAACATTGATATTCTCTAGGTATCTAGGTATCTATAAGGTATCTATTCTATTTCTACAAGGACCTTTGAAGAACCTCAGACTTCACATTTCTGAGAAGTTTGGACCCTACTTTGCATATTCACAAATTCAGGACCCATAAACTGAAGGCTCTCACCTCTCTAATTTGAGGTAATTCCTATCACTGAACACACCAGTCTTTGGAATATCTAATAATGAATAACAGCCTTTTAAATATATTAAAAGAATTAAGTCACGATCTGGAAATGGAAAAGACATTTGCCTTGCTCTCATCTCCTTTTCCCCTCCCCTTCCTTTCTCCTGACCATGTGAATAGTATAGTTATAGGGCTTTGCTATTTAGAAAAAAAATAATATTATTATTATTTTCAACTCTGGATTCTGCATTAGAGCATTGCATTTCATATAGCAAACCCTACATTTTCTTCCTCACTTTTACTGATTGTGAAAATACATTTAATGCAAATGGTTCAGCTAAAACTCAGAAACTCATGCAATGAAAATAATACTGAAAAAAACCCAAACATGAAATTTCTGTGAAGAAGTATATTAAGATAGCATGCATTTTAAAAATGCAAAAGCTATTTAAATGCATATCCTAAAAACACTGTACTCTAGCTTGAGAGGTAAGTTATTTTACCAAATCATGGTAAGATCAATGGCTTAAGGCAGGTACTTACTTGTAAGAGCAAGTATGTGTTTCAAATAGGAGAGCACATATTATAGTATTAGAGCTTCTGAATACTTACATCTCTCAGGCACATCATGACCTTGCCTTGATCAGGAACCAAGTACAAGAGCCAGGCCAAGTGCAAGAGGCTGAGTGTGGCAAGCTATGACACACATGGAAGTGCCAACAAGGAGTGCAATGAGCCCTGGTACAGGCTGTGCATTGGTGAACGAAAAGAGAACACATGAGAGGCTGGAAAAACATGATAATGCCATGGACTGATTTGACTGGCATCCTGCAACACCTGCCTATAAACTCCCCAGTAACAGAGACTGTAGGGGAACGTTGTCATGTGAATGTTTGACATGTCAGGAGAGTCAAGCATCAAGGTGGAACCAGTCAGCAATGGTGCCAAGCCACTGCCCACAGCCCAGACCTGGGGGAAGCATCCCATGTACCCCAGGCTGGGCTCTGCCAACTCACCAGCACTGTGACCAGGTCAAGTCTCAGCTTATTTTTTGCATAGGGAGACACCTCAATATATTAGAGGACTGAGCAACCACCAACCATACGAAGTTCAACAAGAAAAAGTGCTGGATTTTGCACCTGGGATGGGGCAACTCTGGATATACATACAGACTGGGGAATGAGAAGCTGGAAAGCAGTGACAGAAAAGGGACCTGGGAGTCCTGTTGGGTGGTAAGAATATGAGTCAGCAGTGCCCTGACAGTCAGGAGGGCCAACCATGTCCTGGGTAACAGGCAAAGCATCGCCAGCAGGGAGAGGGAGGGGATTGTCCCTCTCTGCTCAGCACTGGGGCAGCTTCACCTTGAATATTGTGGCAGTTTTGGGTACCACAATATAAGAAAGATATTAAGCTACTAGAGACTGTCCAAAGGAGGGCAATCAAGATGGTGAAGGGTCTTGAGGAGAAGCCGTATGAGGAGCTGTTGAGGGCACTTGGTCCATTCAGCCTGGAGAAGAGGAGACTGACGGGAGACCTCATTGCAGTTACAACTTCCTTGTGAGGGGAAGCTGTAACCCCATCTCTGTGGTGACAGTGACAGAACCTGAGGCAATGGCCTGAAGTTGTTTCAGAAAAGGTTTATGTTGGATATCAGAAAAAGATTCTTCGCCCAGAGGGTGGTTGGGCACTGGAACAGGCTCCCCAGGGCAGTGGTCACAGCACCAAGGCTGACAGAGTTCAAGAAGCATTTGGATGATACTCTCAGGTACATGGTGTGACTTTTAGGGATGATCCTTTGCAGGGCTAAGACTTGGACTCGAACCTTGTGGGTCCCTTCCAACTCAGCATATTCTGTGATTTTCTGCCACAGCCCATCCGTTTCTTGGCTCACTTAATGGCATGACCTTCACAGTGGCACATTGTCTCGTGTTCCTTTCTTCACCATGACAATATCTGATTACATGCTGAATTTAACCACGCTTCATTTAATTTGTCTTGTGCAAATTATAATTAGTAAAGCTGAGTAAGAAGTTTTTTATATCACATTCAGATCTCAGGAGAAAACCCTGCTATTTTTCACAGAGTGCAATAAACAGGATTTTTTTTCCTCAGTGCCCATATTATAGTACATTATACATTTACTTAGAAAAATGAGAAGTAATGAAGAGTATTAAAGTTGCATGCACAGCCTCAAAAGGAGGCATAACAAACACTAAAAAGGGTACTTCTGTCTTCACATCTCTATAATTGATCATTGAAACTGAAAAGAATAACTTCTCCATGTCAAACAAAACTCCAATTTCCAGATATTTTTCACGGTAAGAATTGTAAGAAACTGCCATTAGACTACTTAAGCTGTCAGGATGATACTTAACTCCAATCTAGAACGTTTTTTTGGAAGAAGATGATAGAGAGGCAATGTAGCAAATACCATAACTTTGTACACAACTTTTTTCCAAAGACTGTTTCAAGCCATTTTATTTCGTACTGAGATGAAACACACTACAGTCAACAAAACAGACTCTAGAACAAATCCAGCCAAATCTCCCTCAGTATACTTACTATGTCCCCAAAGGATGACAAAAAAGTCTAGGATTTTATGTACTTGCATGTACCAAGAAAGAAAATCAAATTTAAAGAACTGGCTGCATATATAAAGAAATACAAATAACCATCCTCTCTATTCCTCCTCCAGTCCTCTAAGTCAAAAGCAAGGAACATAGAGACAACCCTGAAAAACAAAAATATTTTAAATCCATTTTAATTTTGGTAAATATATTCTTCCAAAAGGTTCAGGAAACTACTAATCTTCTCATCACAGTAACTTCCTCAAAGTATAAGGAACTGTGAATGGTTTCTTTTTATAAGGCAAAATGCAAGTGATTACAAAGCAGATTTCCAGGTGGGAAAATCAAATTAATTTGTTAGCAGCTAATTAACCTCTATATCACACTATCTGATCAGTTTAATTAAAGCAGCAAAGTATGTTTATTTTAATTTATTCAGCATTATTTTCTTTAGTTGATGAAAGAACATAAAAATAAAATAAATAAAAATAAATTTAAAAATTGTCTAAACTGATTGCATATTATCTAGATTGTAAATACTGGTACCAGTAAAGTACAGAGACCTAGTTAAACAATTTGGACATGAGTTTACATCAGATTCACAGGAAATCAGCATTCTGAATTCATACTTATGGAGCTGCTGGGATGTAATGAATCTCTTGCACTATGATAACTGAATATAGAAAATATGCCAGTCCTCCAACTCCAAAAAAATCTGCAAAAGCCTTTTAGAAAATTATTTTCCACCAAACAATGGGCAAACCTTTAATAGAATTTGTTCCCAAAAATGAGTGTGCATCTGTTACATTATCACTGTCTTCTATCCATTACAGCCAACAAATAAGAACATGTTTAGCAATGTTGCAATCAGTGGTTACAAAATACTTGAAAGGAATCAAATTTTGGGCATGTGACATCACAATGGAATAAAAGCTCAAGAGTCTAGCTTTTCAGTGATCCATAAGAGTGGCTGAAGAGGGGATAGTGCAAGGCTTATCCAAACCCAGCAGTACACTGAGGTCAGCAGTCCGTAGGATATTGCTCTGTTCCTGCATCATCTCAAAGTTCAGAACAAGAATCTGAGGATAAATGTGTATGTGTATTTTAAAAGAATATTTTTATCACTTTTTGCATACAGATTTGTACTAATTTAGTCAATCAGAAGCTGCTAAAACTAATCAGTGCTGAGCAGAGACAAAAATCAGGAAAATTGCTGATAGATCATGACAGGAGTTCAGGATTCTCAATGGAAAATTCTCGTACCACTTGCATTTTCATCAGAAGATAGTCAGGCAAGATAAAATGTATAAGGAACAGACTACACAAAAGTGAACTCCACAAGTCATGACTGCCAGTATTACACAAGTAAATTTATACCATCTTAATCCCTCTGACTTTGTAATGCATTAAACAATTAATGGCTATATGTAAGTAACTGAATTGTAACTTTTAAAATTTAGTCATTATGATCAACTATATGAAATGCAGAGCATATTCTTAAAGAGATTGTTTTGTTTCTGGCCATAAAATGGTAACTATTATTCTAAAAAAATGGTTATCCTCACTTCCAATTCCACACTTATACCATGAAAATAATGTAAATATATCCAACTTAAGTCTGACAAACTTATTCACAATTAATGTCATGAAGTTTGCACTGCAGCTACCGGAAATCCACTGACACAAAAAAACCCACATATTTTTATTTGCACTAGAGTAACATCTTTAAATTTTTTTTCAAAGACTTCACATTGTGTTTTAAACTCATTATTTAAGTTCCTACTTCCTTGGAATTGCATAACAGTTAACGACATTAAAAAATATTAGAGGAAAAAAATTAAGTTTTAGGTATTTGCAAAATGCTGCAGGAATTATGGATTATCAGTGCTGGTAATTATTCTTAAACTTGAGAATATATGAGTGGGTTGATATTTGGATCAATTTTCAGAAGTTCAGGAATCATTCTGTGATCTTAAAGACCATGAAGTCAAATTTTGCCTTTGAATATGTCCGTTTTGGCAGGAAATTAAGGGAAGAAAAAAAAAAACACAAAACCTCCACATTATTTCAGTATATGTTTGGCTCCAAAAAAATTTGAACTTGTTGTTTGATCCATTCAGATGATTTTATTAAATTACTGAATATAGTATATAGCAATCTGTATACGAGTTGATAAAATGTAAAATACATAAAATGCAAAAAATATTTTCCCTACTAAAATTATACCAAATAAAAATAAAATCAGTGCTATCAAACAATTTTTCTGTCATCCTCCTCTTTAAATGTTCACGCAAAATTCAGAGATTTAAGTATGATAAACAGTGTTTTGTATGAAATATTAATTAAGACAAAATTTATGTCTTCATCCTAATTTTTAAAAAGTGCTTTAAAATGAAAGATGAAACTGTGTAAGACTAGTATTTATATATATATGTACACTTTGAGAATATATCCAATGGTTAAAACAGTTCCACAAAACCAGAAATTTTCCCCTCTATTACCCTCTTTAGAAAAAAAAATAAAATAGTATCTCACGAGGAATATATCACATAAAGTCAATGTATTTAAATTCTAAGCAAAAATACCCAGATAACATTAATACCTTTTAAGAATCTCACTGGAAGAGAAAAATGCCAACCTTTTGCATAATTTTCCTTAAACTGCAGCAGTAGAGAGCTTTATACATCTCTTTCTTTCCTCATTTATCCATATGTAAAAACTAAAATGCAAAAGATTTTAAGTTATTTCTGCAGGGTATTACAATACTGTGTAACACAGGAAAAATGAATTTTCACATATAAATTATGAAAGTCAGATCCAAACTTTGGATCATATCTTACATAGTTGACACTGACCTGTAAAGTTAGTGATCTCTAATAAATTTTTTAGAAGCATTGATCTCTTTCTCTGCTTTCATCAATTCTTCATTGAGTTTATTCAATCTCTTAGAGTGTGTCCACAAAATCCACAGACTTATAACATACAAAAAGAAAAAAAACACTCAATTGCTATAACTAATTGTACACAATTTGCTAGGTAATTAGAAAACAATGCAACAAAATATCTTCATTTCCTCCTAAATGTGACAAGTACCTTTTCACAAGGTAATGTAGTTCAAAACACGTCAGGACATGTCTTCTTTTCAGATGGTTTTGGCTTACCCACGTAAACAAATATTCCTGTCATATTGACTGTTCATTATTTTAATGGGCCTCTTATAAAGATAAATCTTTGTTAAGATTTTAATTTAAATTATTTTTCTCTATCTCTGATGCCTTAGAAGGAAAGCAACTCCGGACAGCAGTTACCATGCTCTAAGAAATATCTCATGCTCACCTAATTAATAAAGAACACAAGGAATCCTAATTTAATTATTCAGCTTTGACATCCGTTTTGTGCATGTCTTGCACTCAATCACAGCAATAAAGCAAAGCTTCATAAGCACACCTTATTTCAGAAGCAGTTCAGTCGCATCAGACAAGCCAGCAGCTGGAAAATATCATTCATTTTACTATTTAACATAAAATGATGAAGACTTTTCCAGTTAATTGCTGCAAGCAAAAGGTTCATATCAAAAATAATTAAAGCATAATTACTTTTCTTCTTAATTATTGATATGTTACACTGGTATGCTGGAAGTCATGCAGAAAGAGTAGTAAGATTTAAGAGCTGTATCAACATCTTGCTATTATGTTTCTCAATCTTAACAATTGTACTAAATGAAAAGTAATTTGTGTTTTCTTCCATGGATCACTACAGGGGTTTTCGCTCATGTATTTGATGCTTATTCCCCAAAATGCAAAGAAATACAGACACACCAAAACTTGCGACTAAGCTGGTTGGGATCTCACAGCAGGGAAAGGTGCTTGGATAAGCATTTGCACTGTCACAACCACAAGCTGCTTAATTTCAGGGAGTCCCATACAGCTTTTGACAGCAAATTATGCAATTTAAAAAGACTTCATAAATTTTTTCTTTCTTTTTTTTTTTTTTTTTTTTAATATATTGAAAGGATGTGCCTTCTTTTCAACACCCAGTCCTTTTTTCTAGAGATAGTTGAGGAGTTGTTTCTTGGTTTTGCCATTTTCCTGAGTACAATGAAGCAGAGGAAAAAACTACCAAAATAAATGTTCTTTAAAAACAGGGAACAAACAAAAATAAAGGAAACTAGATACTAATTACATCTCCAATGCTGTTGTGGAAGATATTTCATTACTAAACAGAACAGAACAGTCCAGCAGGAGGGAAAAAAAAAATCAAAAATGCAAGCAAAACCCAAACCAGATTCTTCTTTAATTATCCAGTATTTTTATATAACTTAGGCAAATTAATTTTCAGTAGTATAAACTAAGAAATAAATAGCAAAAATTATAATAGTAAAAGCCAAGATGCTCAAACACAAGATTATATAAAGAAAAATGAGCAAGATTAGAAACTGATGCTGTTAAAACACCCAAATTTTATGCCTTGAAAATATTATTTTCTAAGTTGCACCATTTCCTTCTCACAATTTCAGAAACTTTGAGCAGAAAAGTACAGAAACATACACACATTATAATTTAGAGCTTCCTAGATATCACCAAGAGAAGTCACAAGTATACTTTGAACACTGATAATCTCTGTCACTCAGCCCAACAATCAGGTCCATAGATTTGTTTTATTCAACGGTATAGATTTGTAAATGTAAACTTTAGAAATGCAATAGTGTTCCAATCTTGAGCTTATTTCTTAGAGAAATACATGAGAGAGTTAGAATTAAGACTCCACCTCCTTCTGAAATGAAATATGCACCAACAAGAATGGGTTATAAACAGGAAAACGTACAGCTTTGAGATTACTTCTGCTACCACAGGGTCACTTCACCCACTACAGCCTTTCCTGGCGCTGCTGGCCCTCTGCCTTTTACTCCCTACCCTACACTTTTCAGCAGTTGGGATGTACTGAATGACCTATGGCTTTAGGAAGTCCCAGGCTTCACTCAGAAATGCCCAGTGATCCTCATCTCCTTCTTTAACCACCTGTTTTTCTCTTTACCATTCGTACATTTAAAGAGCAAGTCTCCACCTTGAATTCAGAATCTCAAAACATGACTTAAATCAGTTGAAAGCCTTATGCAACAAGGTTAATATCAGTAAATCTTTATATACATAGATACAGATATAGATATAGATGATATAGATGATATAGATATAGATAGATATAGATATGGGGGGAAGAAATAGACTGCAAGTATTTGGAATTAAATCTCCCATGTAGCGTGATCCCCTATGAAAAGGAAAATATTTCAAGTCAGCTGTCACCAGAAGAAATGTCAACAACTATCTTTTGGAATTAATAAATATATTAATAATATTTTTGAAAAAAACTTCAGTCTTAATCCAGCCTTTGTTTTTTTCTGTTGGCATCTCTCACCAAATTTAAAAAAAAAAACACAAAAACAAAAACAAAAACAAAAGCATCCTTTGCTGTAGCAACACAGCTCTATCACAAAATACCTGCATATGCTAGTAAAATAAAACTGAAATGTTCTGTCTAAAAGATGGGGAATTGTTACAGCAAAACTTTCTCTAAAAATGAGTATTTTAGAATATTTTAAGTCTAGAGGTCATTTAAACTATGATACCCCTAGCAAATTAAATTAAACTTGCCTATATGGAAAACATTCAGTCTGGTAGGAAAGTTTTGCTGGAAGTCTTCTTTAACGTTTTATGTTGAAAAAAAGTCACAGACAAAGCACTAAAAAGTTTTATCTGGAGAAAAGACCAGAATTTTGTGCAAGCCCAGAAAAATATCAGTAGAGCCACCTCCTTAGTTTTACTGTTCCCATGTGTAACTCTTAAGAAATGTAAAACTGAAGTTATCCTCTTGAGAAGTGGTAATGCCCAAAGGACTAAGAAGAGAATCCTACCTGAATTAATAATTCATCAGGGATTATTCATTTTTTTTTAAAAGTAAGGATCCAGTCTGGATAAGCAGAGTCACTTTTATATTTATCCTTCATATTTTCAAGAAAGTTACAATAGACAGTATTTCAGTACAGTATAATTTGGGACTATCAAATGGCAAAATGAAAACAGAATGATACTGTTTTATATAAACACACAAATCACAGTCATATAATTGTCCTAAAGATCTCAAGATCTGCTAAGTTCTAAAGTCCCTTCAATGAGACTTCGAGTTGTTTGTGCATTTATTTACAGAGTTATGAATTGTTGAAGGCTGATAGCAAAAGTTAACTGGAAAAAAAATAAAACAAATGCTTACCAGCTACATTTTGAGTGAAATCAGGTAGAATTTTCAAGCATGGAATTTTTATAGCATGATGTAGAAGAATGTTAGGTTATTGCTAATTTTGAGGAGTTTCTCTGCTCTGTATTATACACATCTCTTGCTTTGTGGCCAAGTCTACAGAAATACCTGACACTACTTCCATCACACATCATCATTTTTTCAGGACATAAAACAGCCACAATTCCACCTTTTGTTTAAATTCTAATGAGAATTAGACTATACTCAGGGGATCGAAGGATAAGAATTCTCAAATCCCTTGAGCAAAAGGCAGCTTTTAATAATAGTCACCTCATACTTCCAGAGCATTTGCAAGTCTATGCAGACTGAAACTCATATTAAAATTTCTACTGTATTTCAACTGCAAAATAGGGCAGACATCAAATATTTTCTGTTCTCAACTACTGTACAAGCCCCTCTTCTAGGAACATGGCTTCTTCGTAGTCTAGAGGCCTAAAAACTTTTAAATATGGAAACTTTACAATTCCCATGTTAGCTCCTTTTTCTCTTTCTAAAAGTAATGAGTTGTGACAAAGATGGGTCAGGATAATATGTGATGGGCAATGGGAAAATGAGTTTTCCTAGGAAACAGAGGAAACTAGTTAGATCCTAGTTATACTGGCAAGGACAAATCATAGAGAAAGATATTTTTAGTTTTGAACTGAAAATATTTGACAGAGAAGCTTACAGACAAAATAAACAGCATCCCTGAAGTCCATTTCTAGTTGATTTTACTGATTCATCAAAGGTAGTACAGCAGTGCTACGTATTAATTATATCATATTTACATGAGCGACTGAACTTGAGGGTGAAAGGTAAAATACAAAACTAGTCAGCTTCATCTGTGCCACAAATTAAATGAACTCATAAAAAATGTGCACAATAGCAACCTGTAGAAAGCTTTTCTTAGCATATTGTACTCCTCTATTGTAGACTTAAGAACCTAGAGGGTGTTAATAAACTGAGTGCAATAGTATATCTTGCTTTTAATAAGATGTTTTTTCTGAAAACCCATTAAAGCCTCAGTCAAAACGAAGGTGATAATGCATATGTATGGTGGCTTAATAATGAGAAATCACACCTTTCTTTCTTTTCTTCTTAACCAGGTCCTTTCCTCCGCTTCTTTTTCAGAACCTGTACATATTTTAAATTAGTTGTCTGGTCAATAAGTAAAAACCGTATTAGATGTCTTTAGTGTATTTGATTTTTCAGATAAAATGGAATGCTTGAAAGCCTCAACCGTGATTGAAGGTGTTTCTTCACTTTACTCTAAAAGCTTTTTTGGCAAGTTTCCAATCAGTGAAGCATTTCACTGAACACATGAGATCCTTGCAATGATTTATACTATTAAGTTACACTCCTGTACTCAAGGTAAGTATATTAAGAGATGGTAAATAATCAATATCTAAAGACCAAAAGATATTGCAGGAAAGCTAGCTCCTCTATGGCTACACATTTAAAATCCCTGCTTATAATCTCAAAATTCCTAAAGTGTGCAAAAAAATAAATGAAGGATTGCAAATATGATTAGAAATGTGTTCAAATTACACTATCACTCATACTAGTGTAATTCTTATACAGGATCATATCAGATATAGTACAGAACAAAAGCATGGAAGAGATGTCCTATGGCAATCCTTATTTTAGAGGAAATCAATGACTTCTAGACTGACAGACTCACCTGAGAGAGTCTAAGAAGTTATAAAAGTCCAGGCGAGGTAGCAAGCAGTAGTAGTCTTAAAAAGTTTTCTAATTACATGGATTTTTTTTTAATTGCCTTTAAAACATTTTTCTTATATCTAACCAGCACCTCCTAGATATCTGTAAGCCAGAAGACACACTGATACTTTGTGAAACAAGAATCCAAACATCAGGGGCAGGATGCTGGGGACAGACAACTGAACAGTGGGATCCTGTTCCCAGGAGGGAATGCCAGACAAATTCTGCACCAATCTGGTAAGGCTTAACATCTCCAAACAGACTTCAGCATGAGCATGTTCACAGCAGATTTCTACATTAAGGTGAAACTCTCCTCACTAATGATGGAGATCCTAGGAAGCTGAGCTGAGTGTGCTTTGA
Organism: Manacus vitellinus; assembly: GCF_001715985.3. Lineage (NCBI taxonomy): Eukaryota > Metazoa > Chordata > Aves > Passeriformes > Pipridae > Manacus > Manacus vitellinus. The sequence goes on from NW_021938999.1 coordinate 14,238,107, forward strand.
AGGCTGCAACTACTGTATGTCCTGCCTCTCTTTGATAAACACTATTGAAAATAGTGAAGAAATGTTTGTTCCTGCAATACTCCCAGTGAACTTTCATGAGTCAAAAGGTATAAGTGATTTGATAAACATCAAATAGACACCAGAACAACCCTTTAATTTTGGTAAATATGCTTTATTTTTACTTCCTCTGCACCTACTTCTCCCAGTGCACATACATAGCTCCATCCCCTGAGTAGAAAGATGCCCAATTGCAAACGATCACCGACAGAAAAAATGTTATCTCATTCCTTTCAGTGAGACTGGTACATTCAATTTAAATTATACACAAATGAAAACTATACGTCATAGATGAGAAGGTGGCACACAGCCCTTCAGAGAATAAAATATTATCCTCCCTAAAACCTTGACCATTTAAATCTGTCAATTTAAATCAATCACTGGTATAATTTTTTTTAGAGTCACAGAGGCCTTAAAAGTGTGAGGCATTATCCAAAATTAATCAAAATCATTGGAAGATTTATTTCATTGAATTTTGGATCAGAGCATTGTGTGAAGATACAGACAGCTTTGACATTTTGCCTGTGTTTAGTGTTATTAAAACTTCCACAAAATTATAAAGTATATATGACTTACTAGGAAAGGATCCCACATCTGCTCTGTGCCTGTGGGGACCAGTTCCCTGTACCTCATGCCTGGTGCCAAATCTAAACAGTATCATTTCTCACAGATGCTCTTTGCACACAAGAGGAATGTCAGAGGTACAATCCATGACAGAGCTGTATCCTCCCTCTGATGAGCTGAGAGAAAAAGGATTCTAGCTTGTTTCCTTCACAGAGTTTTTTCCTCTTTCAAAAGACAAAACATGTTTAGTAAATTGCCTCTTTACAGTGAAACAGTGTTAAAGTTGAAAGTTTGTTGGGTGGTTTGTTTGTTTTCCAGTTGAGGCTTTTAAGATGCAATGTTTTAGCATTGTTGTAGCATCCACAATAAATTACAGACAGTCCTGAAAATCTCCAATCTGCAAGATACAACAGAGATTCCCACTACTGCTCTGCTCTTGTAGGTCACTGTTTGGATCAATTCTTGTGATAGACTTGTTTTATCTCAGTTATTCTTTTCATCTTCCATTTCTTTGCTGAGTAACTTTTCACTACAGTTTTACACAGCCAACATCTCTACTAGAAAAAAAATCGTAGTTCCAAAGTCATATTCCCATGACTTTTTGTCATTACTTTTAAGCCTGGTTGGTACATAAACACCAGCCTGCATATTACCATCAGAACAAATGTCGTCTCAGAAATACCAGGACACAGATAATCATCATTTACACAGAAGAATATAAAATGACAGTACTGGTTTAAAGATAAGGCATATTGAAAGAATTTTTTTGTGTGGCATTTTTATGTGATAATTAATTCTTAAAAGTCTGAGTTTTGGTCTTCATATAAATACATGGATGTTAATAGGCCACGCACATAGACTTCCCTTGTTAAAATACCAATGAGATACCCCTAATGTTTATACATGTGTAAGTACAATTAATATTGCAACCCAAATGGAAACAAAATTGCTTTAGTTAACCAACCATTGTAAGGCAATCAAATGTGGTATCAAATGTAATTGTAGAAGACCCATTTGGGGAATAACAGCAATTACTTCATACAGAATTCTCCCTTCCTTCTTCCAGTCCATGTACAATTTTTTCATGCATCTTTATGCCAGAAAAATAACTGGACCATCACAAGTGTCAAACCCACCCCCTCTTTCACTCTGTAGTGTACATGAAATTTCAAAATGACAAGGCTGATTCATTTAGATATATTGGTTTGTACCTCTGAGTTTCAACTGCTTTAATCTAAAAACATTCAAGTAGGCTTAATTCCCCCAGATGTACATGCAGCAGGGAATTGGGCAACACCAACGGAATAGGAAACAGAGAATAGCATTTCTTATGTCTGAAGCTAAGCACTCTTGATTTACCTTCATAAACTTCACAAATGTTCTCTAAAGACCTAATAGCTTTCTAACAGGTAAGTATTATTTTAGGGCCATAGATGCAAACTGCAGTTCAGATGTTTTAACCAACTTCGTTCTTAATCAGGAAACAACATATCACAATTCAATATTCCAACTCAGCATAAACTAGGATTCTATGAAACTGAAAGAAGGTAGATTTAGATTAGCTATTAGGATGAAATTCTTTCCTGTGAAGGTGGTGAGGCACCGACACATGTTGCCCAGAGAAGTTGTGGATCTCCCATTCCTGGAAGTGTTCAAGGCCAGGTTCGACGGAGCTTTGAGCAACCTGGTCTAGTGGAAGGTGTCCCTACCCATGACAGGGGGATCAGAACTCGATGAACTTTAAGGTCACTTCCAACCCAAACCATTCTTTAATTCTATGATTTATCAAAATGACAAAATTTAAATTTTCACTTTTCTTTTTCATTGCTTGGTCTTCTTGAAGTAGTTGGAATATAATATATTATAGTAATAAAAATGTTGGAAGAAAATGTACTTTCAAGTAAAATTGGAGATATAAGAAGGATTTTACTGGGGTGCTGCCACATTTTAATAGATGTGGATTTATATTTTTTTCAATAGTTTAGTCTTAACTATTTTTCTAAAGGACAAGTATATTTTCTCCTTTGCACAGACTGGACAATCTTTACATTAAATTATTAGCTGAAATAGCAAAAAAGAGGTTGTGGGACCAAATCTGGATCTTCAAAGGTTTTTTCCACTACTAGTTAATTTCAAAAGACTGTATCCGAGGATGCTGAATTTTTATTATACATTAACCTGAAAATAAATTCTTTAATGCCTACGTGCTTCTTTTGCTGTGAACCGTGCAATAAACACTCATATTTAGAATAAGATGTTAGTACAGGTACTCTGGCAGTCTTTTAATTGACACATTCCTTGCAGCTCTGTATAGACCTTGGTCTTATGGTCAGCCATCTTTGCCCTTCCTTCTTTGAATATGTTCCACTCAAACCAGCTCATAAGTACTTCACCAGGAGGAATGTTTGTGAAATTTTCTCCTAAAAACTCCATAGGCTATTATTTGGCTGCAATTTGAGTGTCAAGGACATTGCTGATCACAAGCTCATTAGAAACAGAAATAGTTTGTCCCATGAGTTTCTTTCTACAGCGACTCATGTGCAACGCTGCTGGAAGGGCTTTCATCACCCAAAACAAAGTCCTGGATGAGAAATGAACCTCATACTGCATGATGTAGACCATTCATAATGCTATCAGAAGTACTTTAAGAACCCTCAACCGCAGAAAGTTCTACAGTCTATCTTCTATTTTCCATCACAGCCATTAGGAGAATGAATCTTCCAGTGAAAATTAAGTTTATCAGAAAGATCTGTGTGCAAACTAATTTGAGCAGGCATTTTCTAAAAAGTAGGCCAGAAGAGAAGAAAGATTACTTCTGGCAAAAATGGAACAAATTAAATTATAAGAGGCTTAATACATTTATTTGAAATTTAATTGCATAACCTAATGTCAAGGTTATTATATGGTGCACACGGTTCTCATCCAAATTCAAAACAGTAAAGTACAAGCTAGGTTTGCAGTTACTTTATTATAAATCCAACCACATTTGTTTTTTCAATACTGATCGTAATGTTTGCCTGAGCCACAACATTAATATAAAATAACATTTCAAAATAATTTTGAGACGTCTCCTTGGCAATGAATGCTGATAAAATCTGAAGCCTCTCTGGTATTACTGACTTCCGCTGCAAGGAAAGGTTAAAAAGAAATCCAAAATCTGAGCCATTGTTGTTGACAGGATGCCAGAATGCACCATAGAAGCAAAATGACTAGAAAGAGATTCTGACTGTATTCACACAGTTCTGTGCTGAGCCCATCAAACCTGCAGGTTTTGTTTTCTATTCACAAGAGCGAGAGATTAGCAGAAAAGGTCACTGTAGCATTCTCATTATAACATCTCTATGGAATATGCTTTCTGTGGTTTACATGTATTAGAAGCTGTGCCTGTGCAGAGAACACACTCAAAAGCATTCAGGCTGTGTCCAGACCCTCTCTATACTCCTAAAGCCAGTCACTCCTATCTGAATTGTATGTCCTGATCTTAAGGGGGCTTTATCTGTTTTCAGATCTCCAAGTGCCTGAGTAACACTGGATCAGAATAGAAATTTGTGTTGCTTTTGTCTGGGGTAGAATTTATTTTCTTGCTGGAAACAGTGTTCATAATTTGAGGATTTTTTTTTTTATTTATTATTGTTGAGCCTTTTGCACAGTCAAGGCCTTTTCTTCATCTCACACTGCCCCACCAGTGAGGAGGCTGGGGGTGCACAGCTGACCCCGACTGACCCAAGAGATATTCCATATCATACGGCCTCATGCTCAGCATATAAAGCTGGGGAAAGAAGAAATGGGTGGGGCGAGGGGGGGGAGGACATTTAGAGTGATGTTTGTCTTCACAAGTCACCATTAAGTGCAAACAGGCCCTGCTTTCCTGAGGATGGCTGAACACCTGCCTACCCATGGGAAGTGGTGATGGAATTCCTTGTTTTGCTTGGCTTCTGTACATAGCTTTTTCTTTACTTATTAAACTGTCTTTATGTCAACCCGCGAATTTTCTCATTTTTACTCTTCCAATTCTCACCTCCATCCAGATGTGGTGGGAGCGAGCAAGAGGCTGTGCAGTCCTTACTTGCCAGCTGGGGTTAAACCATGACAACATTATAAAAACCAATTGTGCATTTAACTGTGTGCCACTATGATTCTAGTGGATGTGCAAACAGAGTCTAGGTTTGTAGCAACATCATGTAAAAGCACTATCTGCTTTTTTTTTTCCAAAGGAACAGGTAATAAAGGCATAGTAAATAACTGACACTTAGCAGGGAACCATAGCCTAAAATTAAGAGGCTTATAATCATGCAGCACAATATTAATTTGGTTTGATTGGTAATAAAAAATAAATGTATATTTTACACTCATGTCACTTGTTTTTCATTAAAGTCTGAAATGACTAAAGAAGATAATTTATTGTTTGACCAGGTTAGGAGCTCTTTCAGCTATACTAGAATATTGAAGAGATGGTTATTAAAGTAAAGAAAGGGATTCTAAAAAATAGTCTATGACTCCCAAGTCTAGTAGATAACCAAACCCTCTTGTATTAAACTTCTTCCTGCTTTTTTTTCGCCTCCACATAAGCAAAAGACAATTAGTAAAAATCTTTTCTACGATTCTGTTTCAGTGCTTAGAGCAGCACACTTTTAACTGATAGCAACCATCACTCAGATTTCTTCTCTGTAATCATTCCTTGTGTGTCAAAACAAACAGATGCCTTGTGTACAACTTCGAGCTACATCCCTGGGTTTGTGAAGCTCCCTATGAGCTTCTGGAGGGAAAAGTTCACTTTACTCTCTAGTTACCCTGACTGAGACTCTGTTTGCAGAATTAAATAAAATGTCCATTATATAGCGGATATACAAACAACATATTTGTAAGAATATAGTTAACATTTCAAAGATGAAAGATCCATTAAGTTTAGAAGGAGAGAAACTGAAACTTACCCCAAACTCGTCCCTCCACTGATGTGATGCTTGGTACTTCTCTGCTTCTTTAGCAAGACGCTGAAGATGAAGAGAAAGAAGGCATAAATTTTAGTCTTTGCTGATTCTTCACATAGCAAAGTCTTTCTTTTTTAATTTTTTCCTATACGTGTTTTCTCTATATAAATTATAAATATCTACGCTTTTTTGCACTTACTTGAAAATGGTGTGTATTTCGAAAAGGTGCACCACCTTACTTCAAAAATGTTATTTTCTGTATTATTTGCTTATTGAAGTACTATAATCATGCGTTATAAAACTTAAGACCCACTCCAATATCATTTAAGAAGTTCTAGTTAAGTTCAAAATCCACTGATATCAGCTGGAAATACTTTCTCCTTACACACACCACCTTGCCTCATATATATTAATTTAATCTACCATCCAATGACAGGTACTTATTAGAATCTTAAAACACTGCATTATGGGCATTTATTTCTCCATTATATCATTTAGCTTCAATTATAGAAACTACTGACAGCCCAGTGATTATTAGGGACCCATAAAAACTCAGTAATTTGGACTAGCTGGAGTCCGGTCTTATGGATTGAATTAGCAGCTGGAGAATAACAGGCATGCTCCCAGAGGGGATTTTTCCAATTTACATTAATTTGAATGAAATCCAGTCTGTCCACTTAAACCCCACAGGAAGCAAAGCACAGTGCACAAGAATAAATATATGATGCTTTTTCAAATCAATCTCTTGTACAGACACAACCATTGGGTTGGATGACATGTTCCTCCTTATACAACATCTGAAGTCTTTGAAAAAAAAAAGTTTTTTGGACATGGTCATGAGAAGTTTACTATAATTTTGCATATAGAAGTTGCCAAGGTAATGTGTGTTCTCCAGCTGAGCTGCATACAGCGTTCCCCATGCCAACAGCCCTGGAGGCAAGCACCGATCCCGAAAGCAAGCCAGCTCACTCTGAAGAAGGAACTACCTGATGTGAATGTAGTTCATGTGGAATCAGCCATGTTCTAACTGTTGAGTGACTCACTTTTATAACTAAATTATTTTACAGCCCCCCCAATAAAAAAAACAAAAATTTTTTTTTTAGGGAGTCATGGTCCCTTTGTAACAGACATAGACTGAGTATATCCACCAGATAAGTAGGGATGCAACCTCTTTACTGTGTAAAAATATGTGCACAGTAAGTTTGATGATCCTTCTAATATTCAGACCAACTCCTGCACAAAATGAACTCGTGGTGTAAGTCACATTTTCAGTTGAGTCACCTTGTCAGTTCTTGCTAGCAACCAAAAGGAATATGACCAGAAAGTTCATATAAGCCAGAACCACAGAGATGGAAAGGTCAGAACCTCACCTCAGACCCATCCCAGACAGCAACTGCTGTATTACCTGATCCCCTGAGGGCAGTCCTTTTCCCCACTCTAACAACTACCAGGATGATACATTTCAGAAAGCAGAAGTTACGGTCTTTTCCTTTTTTCAGGTTTGTAATCTTTGTATAAAAACAGAAAAACCTCAACAAACCCCTGTGCTCCCACAAAATGTGTCCCCAATCAATTGTTTTATTGTCAATTCAAATGATTCTTAGCTAACAGAAAGGTATGAGCATTTTACAGGCATTGCCCTCTGGAAGTCCCTCCACAGGAACCAAGTACCACATTAATGAAAAAAAACCCCTAACTTCATGCATTACAGTGGGAAAAAGCAACTTTTGCACTGCATAAGCATCTACGGTATTTTCAGGTTTTTTGTAATACATTAGAATAACTTTTTCCTTCTAATTTCTTCACTTAATCTAGCCAGTTCTGCATCTAAATTTGTATATCCTCTGATGAGTTCAAGTTGATTAAGTCATATTTCACCAGACTGCAGCTAAGCAAGATATAACACTTACTGCAAGTGTAAATAGCTGCAGTTAACCCTGCCCTCAGATTTCCCTCACACTCCTCTTCATTGCCTTAAGGTACCTAGATAATCACAAATGACAGCAGAGAACCCAAATGCACTAACTAATAGATCAATTATGAAGAAAAATATATACTGACCATTAATATTACTAGGAATTTTGCATGGAAAAAATGTTGCCAAGCTTGAAATTCCTAAGTTCTGTTGGTAGATTCCTCAGCATATCTGCACTATCAAATGAAAATGCTTAAAGCAAATTTTAAAAAAAAAAGAAGTTGTTTTGGGATGTTTTTTGTCGTCTCAAATGTGGAAAGAAAATATTTCTCACAAAAGAGATATTGTATTCTTATTCACCTTAAGAATTTTCCAGTCAAGTTTAAGTTAGAACCCATCCTAACTGCCTAAGCAACCTTTTAAAATAACACTACATGCAAGATCTACACCCTTTATACCTTAAAATAGCTCCCAAAATGAGCAGCTGTCATTTGGGTATGTGTACAGAGCTCTATTAAAGGTACTCAAGCGCATACAAAAGTACAAGCAACCAGTTTAGAAAAAATAATAACCCATGAGAAAGCAGCTGCTCCTTGACTCCTAGAAAGCCAAAGCCAACACCCTACTGGAAGTATACATTACCACAAGCCTATGCACCCAGGCTCCAGCAAGAGGATGAGATACCTTTTTGATTTCTTCATCACAGCTTAATGCATTTGCTCTATTGCATTTGCATTACTGCATTTTGCTCTATTGACTAACAATCAATTTATTTTTTTTTGTTCCAGCTATTAGATAAATATTGTATTTTCACTTTCTATTACTGCATCAGAATAATCCTGGGATTCTACAGCCATGTAAGTTGTATATGGAAAAACCATACAAAATCAACTCAGAGATCAGTCAACTACAGTAACCTGATTACCAAGCTTGTCTCCAGCAGAACACTCCTTAGCAACACTGATGTGCAGGCTACTACAAGTACACAGATCAGGTAGGGATTTCATTTTCAAGAAATGAGTGTTTTGAGATACAGGTGTTGCTGATACGAAGTCTGCATATACAAAACCCAATATCACTCTATCCTGTGCAATGCCATATATTTTTAGGAAAGATAAGAGTATAAAATTTAAATAGATATAGACAGATACAGATATGTATAATGAAGCTAAGGTGTTTTCAGAAGCTTTTCATTTCTGTGCAGGGAGAACATTGCTACTACAGCAACATGGAGCCTAATAACTGAGAATTCACCCTTCCACATAGAGAGCTTTGTTACAAGTCAGAGTAAGACATCAAGACTCCGGGGTTAAAAACAGCCAGATGGTTAAGCAAACTCAAGTTACCTGTGCCCTTTATTGTGACACAAGGGAGGATTAATTTCCCATCTCGCAAAGAAATCATGCCTGCTTCCTTCTGAGGTATGCAAATATCAGGTCTGGCCTTCCCTGTTTTGATGGAAGTGTCTCTGGAGAACACCAACAGAGAAGCTGCACAACAGCCAGCTGACACCTGGCACTTCCCATTCTCCCTCTCGTTACAATGAGGGTTTAATATGGCAACAGCTTCTTTAACACCATGACCCACTGCAGGTCCCTACAGGTTTCTCCAGCAAATACTAAAATACTGGAATTCAAATTTTTAAGTGTAAGAAAATAAGAAGGAATGGCTTAAAACAAACATGAGAAACAATATTTCTGCATATTAGCTTTTAATCATTTCTTCCTCTGTGCCTGTGTATTGTGTGCTGTGAAGATGAAAGCTGTGAGATGTTTTCATGCCTTGAACGAAGCTCTATTTAACATCATCTTTTTGGATACAGAGCATCAAAACCAAAACAACACCAAAAAGGGAAAAAGGAACAAAACCAAGATGTAACAGAAACATTCTGGCTTAAAGAACCCTACTTTGTACAGTCTGCTGGAGAACACAGATTCTCAGACTATGGCAATGAATCTACTCTGAAGTAGTAGATAAATTGAGAAATTGCGACCAGGAAGAGAAGGCTGCAAAGGCTAACAGAATGCTGTAGCAGCTATTCATGTGCCTTTGTAGGATGTCTGGCAGCTGTGACATGGTGCTTCTAAGTAAGGGATCAAAAGAGCTGATGCCAGATTTAGCCAGTGTGATTGACACAGTAGCTGATGTCAAATTCGAGGTGATCGAAAACACTGTGATTAAATAAGCGTTTGTTTAATAATTTTCCTAGATTAAACAATTACATCTATCTCTTTATTTTTTTTTAATTTTACCTTTTTTAATTTTTTATTAATAAGAACTGCTCTCTAATTTTCTAAACAGTGTGCAGGGTGTATTATTTTCAGGAATTTTCAGAATACTTAGCTCATCAATAAAAAAAAAATATCCCTTGAAAGATAGTCACTGCCCACAAAAAAGTATTTTAAATCAAACTTTGAAAGTAGTCAAGAGTTACCTGTTACCTTCCACTAGATTTCCCTAAATCTTTCAAAGAGAACAGTTACCTTTAAAGGAAAGCAGCTACTGGAAACATAGACAAGATGCAAGTGTTGTTATTCACTCCATCAGCCTATGAACCTTTCTTTAACTTTTAAAGGGATTACAAAAGATTACATACACAAAAATAACAGAAAAGCAAAACAGCAAAAATAAAGACCCAAAGCCCAGCTGCCATCAATCCCAAACTGTCCATTTTAGAAGGTCTTGTCCCCCGTTTCCAAGTGCACTTTACCATCTCTGAAAGGCAGCCTTTGATGCAGCACAGACTGCAAGAGAGACACCTGAAGAATCTTTATCTGATCAGCAAAGATCAACTCCCTAGAAGGCCTATTCATCTTCCAGCCTTCAATTTTTTGCGTATATGTAATATTTTTATCTCTTCTAGCCAGCACAGGATTCTGTCAGCAAATGGCCCAATTACAATTATATTCAGTACAATGAAATAAATCTCTTTCTCTGTGCTTCACACTCTCCTTTAAGTATTTTCTTTGAAAATAATATTCAACTACTTCTTTATATATTAAGCTATTATAAAATGTGTAAGCTTAGAGTTATTAGATATCAGTAGCCTCACAAGCTTTCTAAAACACCAAATCCATGCAATTTTTTTAGGTCATTTTAAGAATATAAATACCCAGGGAGAATATATCAATATCAAGCTTAAACAGAACAATGTAGAACACACAATGAAATTCAAACACTGATTATAAAATTCTTTTCTTGCATGAACAGCATAAAAGCCATAAGGAGTATGTGTAAAAGTGGTTTCAGACACAGTTTTTATATATGTATCTGAAACAAAAATATTGTTCTTCCATAGTTGATTATGAATTGCATATGAATTACAGGATGAGGAAGAGATTTTGTAAGACGCAGATAAGGTGTCTGAAGTGCCAGTGGAAGACTGATACAGCCTATTTCACTATAGGTTTAAAACAGATCAACAAATTCTAAAAGATTGCATTTTCATCTCATTAAGCTGTTACTTTCCATATTAAACCAAATTAGAACTGTTCTCTTCTGCCTTGATTCTACTGTCTTTATGTGCATGGCATGTGCTATATTTTCATAGGAATTCTTGGTAATGAATTATCCAAATGCCCATGAATTACCCTATTGTATAAAAAGATCACCCAGTTTGTCTCAAGAGAGTGTCATTTCAACAAATAACTGTAAACTGGAAGGCCATCAGCCCAAAAGTGAGCATAGATGTCCTACCAAAGCACTTTTCATATAAATTACTGGCCTAAGTGTATATATAATTTAAGACAATCAGGAATTAGCACAACTTTTCAAAGAGCTTGGACTGCAACTCAAAAACACACCTCAAGCTTTTTCTTCCACTTTACAAACAATTAAAAACAGCGTAAAATGCTAGCTTTATTTTTTTCTAATTCAACTGTAGACTACGAAACTCAACTGCAATTAAACAATAAGCAGAAAATTTCTTTCCATTTTGTATGCTTGTCTAATGCATTTCAAGTCATTTCTGCTTTATTCATATGAACAGTAATTTTATTTCAGACCTTCTTAATCAGTTTTTCTAAAAAGATGACCTCATATCCTACACAAGGCTGTCATGTTGGCTAAAAAGAAACCTAATGGAAAAAATTTATTATCACCTTTCACATATTTAGAAGACAGGGCTTTAAAGGATTTCTGTATCTGTTACAAGCTATAATGAAAAACATTATGATTCAAGACAATCTTTATTCCTATTGTTTAATTAGACAAAAGAAGGAAAAATAAGGTTGATTCTCTACAGAGAAATTTTACTCTTCTCGTAGTTTTCCAGTTCCAAAGCAAATCAAGCCACTGGTCTAAATAAGATCAGAAATCAATGGGAAATTGGATCTGGCCTAGAGTACTTGAGATTACAATATTGCAGGTGAAGTTAATGCTTCCTGACATAACTAATGATATTTATTTTAACAGGGAAAACTGAAATTGGGAGGCCCTAAATGAATACACCACGCATATGCTTTTGACATCTAAAATGTCATGTGCAATCACCTGTCTGACAAAACTATCTTATAGGAAAAGTGAAGAAAGATAAAACCAAAGGAACATTTGTCACAGTAACACTTCTCCACTACGTAAAAACAGCCCTTCTCTACAACATGAACTAGAAAGTGTTCTATTTCTTCCTTTCTCTTACTGTGTGGATTTAAGAATTTAGCTAATGCTAGCAAATTAACGAACAGAGAAGGCAAAAGTGACATAGTGGCAGTACTTCTAAAAGAGTGTTGAAAGTGTCTTTCAAATATCTTATACTGTATTAGGATTCTCAGTTAAGTTTTAGTAAGAACCTAAGATTCTTCAGTAGTAGTCAAATGTACAGTTATTATCAAACAGCCTTTGTTTCGATCCTGAAAACAAATCACAGAAGAGCTGGAGCTATATACAGCATTGAAAGTGATCAGTGGAGAATAAATAACTAAATAACTAAATAAATAAGCTAAACCCCACACATTTAAACTTCTGGAAAAGTGGTATAGCTGGATGTGCACTTAGGTGAGTGCACAGTCTGTGGAAGTTGCAGGGGGCCAAGTACCAGTTTGTAGCTTTCTGAAAACTTAGGCTGAGGTTTCACCTCAGCTTGGTCTCTAATGTTCATAATCCTAAAATGAAAAGCAACTTTACGTGAGCAGTAAATTTAATCACAGGTGCAAAGTCATTGCTGGAGGGCACCTTTCTGAGTACCAGAGAACAGAACAGTTCAAATACAGCCACAATGAAGAACAGAGGGTGCAAAAAATTGTCTTTTGTTACTGAACCACCAAGTCCAGTACATGAGGTATGAAATATCAGTTGCATAATATATCTTAAAAACTTAATATGGTGCAGTATGTGTGTACAAATTAATTATGTTCCACTATTATTAAACAGAAACAAGGAATGTAGGAAATTCTCATCAGAAGGTAGAGTAGCATCATTTCCATATTTACGGAGAGAGGGAGGGAAGAAGGAAGGCTGTTCAGTTCCCAAGCCAGAGTATACTTCTAGGATGTGTGGACTCAGGAGATTTGAGAAGCTGGGCAATATTATGATAGCTTGATATTGCCAAAAATGTTTTGGTAGACAAGGGAGTACAATAGAAAGAACTGTAGATAAAGGCATGAAGAAAAACTATTAGAAGAGTAAGGAATAGTCTGTCAAATGTGTCTGCAGATGTCACGTAGCAGTGAAATCCTACTAGATTGCTGTACAGAAACAGCAAAAGACCACTTCTTTAAACACATAATTTATACTTCTCATTTGCAGAGGTTTAAACCCCTTAGAGCTTATTACATTTTCATTCTAATAATTCATATGCCTTAAATGCAAGTCACATTAGTGTTATATTTTTAAAAAGGTTCAAAGTGAAGGACACAGGCTGAAACCATTAGACTGAAATTGCCAACTGCTCTGACAAATCACAAATTGCATAACACCACCAGTTCCAGCTCACTGCCTGCCTTAGGAAACTCTTTTAAGCTTCACAGCTGAGCTACTAACTTCACAGGCATGATTAGAAGATGACATGTATATTGAGTAGGCATGCCTTGCTACCCTAGTTTCTTTCAGGTAGTTTCTAGCAACTCAGGGAGAAAACTACATCAATTTATTTTTAGTAATATCAAAATAACTCCCTTCAAAAAAAGTGTTCTAAAATGTCAACGAGGTAATTTTCCTCTTACTTAAAAAAAAGAAATAATAACTTATATGTAGCTCATCTTGCTTTAGAACTCCTTTAATATTTCCTCAGTAAGCATCCAGTAAAAAAAAAAAGGTAGGGAAAAAGAACAATTCAAGCAAATACCTCCTTGCAAAGGACAAGGAGAAGAAAACATTGATACAGGTTGGCATCACTTATGCAAGAAAAACACTCATGAAGTAAGTTATCTTTAATCAAATAGTGCATCAGCAGTTGCATTTTGTCTCATACAATCAAACTGAACAAAAAATTTCAAAGAATGCTATAGTTATATATGAATTTAATAACAATATATATCAAATTACATCAATTTACATTCATTGCAACTCAATAACAATATTTAATAAATATTGTATATTCAAAATACTTCTTGCTGCATTTTTTTGGTTTAAAATTATAGCTTCTGCTACAATCACAGAAGTGGATTTCAACTACATGGGAAACACTACACACAGAGAAGTACAGTGAGTTCTGGATTTACTCACACTGTGCTACAAAAGGTATTTATATGTAATGCTGTTGTAATCCCAAAAGAAGCTCAGAAAGCTGGCAATTTAAAATCTCTACTGAAGAGATAGGCAAATATCTCTTTTGGCCACATCACCAGAAAAAGCATTAATCTCTCTCAGAGTTACATAGGTATTTATAGAAAGAAGAGCAAAACCCAGAATTTTCAGAAGTAACAAGAGTGAACAGAGCTAATTATCATCTCTGCAGAACAGGACTGAAATGTTTTATTTCATTAAGACACATTCATAAGTGATAATGATTAAGTCTGATGTAGTTAATGATTTATAATAAGATTGAGATAGCACTGAACTCTGCAGTAGACTTTTCAGAAATGGGCCTATGAACAATGCAACTTTATTCATAATAAAATATAGAGCTTGACTGGTAGAACCTAAATGCGAACTTAAAAAAAAAATCAGCATCTTCAGTTCTCAGATTAATAAAATGGAATCATGAATTTGACTTATTACAAGTCTGTTAAAAAATTAATCCACTTCTTAAATACACACGCACACATACACACACACATATATTTGTTTAAAACTACAAAATGTAGCTTTAACAAGGCATGAGTGTCTCAACAGCTTTGCATATCAGGTTAAAAAATAGAGCAGGTGGTGGGCTATAGCTGCTGAATAATCAACTTGATCTCATCAGCAGTCAGGGGGTGAGAGCCAAGGAAACATGTTACTGTTGGCAACAGCAGAAACAAATGACACATTAATATTGCATGCTATTTTCAGGCAACATTTCCCTAATGGAAGTAATTCTAGTCAAAAGAAATAAGAAGTGTTTAACTGTGAGTCCTGCAGAAAACTGAGTACAAAGGGAAATGACCTTCTCCTGGCAAACCGTAACAATGATTTTTGTTTTCCCAGAGATCCTGTGTCAGTCACGACAGCAATGCTGGAAACACATCACTGCTCCTACGCCTGGCTCTGACCTGGCGTAACAGGACACCCAAAGCGCCTTCATTCTTTCTTATTACACAGAACGTAATAACATGCTACTTCTAAACTTTCCCAAATATCTTTTAAAAGAAGTGTTGCACTCCCTACACTCTCTCTCTTTACTGGAGAGGTTCAAGTTTTAACTTTCAAACATAGTCATGTCAAGTTTTTAAGAATAATTCATGTCCTTCTTTAGTAATTCTTTTTCTGTAAAGGCTTACATGGGATTTACTATGTTCTTATTCTCCAACAGAAAATTCAGACTGTAATGTAAAAAACACTTCATAATTAAAAGTCGCCAAAAATGTAAGGTGAGAATGCTGAAAATGGTATATTTTACCTTTCCATACATTGTTTTGGTTATTATTTCTCTTCAGCATCATTTTTCATAAATATGTCATATACTAGACAATCTATCACCTTTTTGTTCCAGGCAGCACAGTCCATTTCTGGGCACTCTTGTGATTATAAAAAAAATCCAACCTGATTAAGGTATGCAATTAAAATCATATTTCTGCACTATAAGATCTCTAAAATGGACTTACATGTGAAAAAATACCATTTTTCATCTTAAAACCTACAGCTTTAAAATTAATGTGCATTACCATGGTTACAGAAGTATTTAACAACTTTCCACATCCACTTAGATGTAAATATTGTTAATAGTATTTCACATAAAGGAAAGTGAAATGGAAAGATGACATGATGTGATCAAAGTCACACAAAACATTAGTGTTAGGTGCTAGTAACACCTAAGTCCATAAGATTTATCCTCTGAGTGAAGCCATCGTATTTTCCTTTCAGTTATTGTCAACCATTTTTTATGATTATGTACATGACCTATAGCTATGCTTAAAAAATGTATTTCATTGACTTAGTGAGTACTGTACATATTTGAATCGACATCCAAAATATAATTTCCTTCCAATTTTCAGGAAAAGAAAAAAAAATCTATTAAGAATGTTTTTAGTGTTACCCTCACAGGCAACACATTTGAGAACTACTACAAGTGGTTTAGGTTATGTATGATGACTTCCACCAAAAGGTGTTTAATTAGGATGTCTCACACTTTTCTTTGTATGAAAATCTAATTGCCACCTTCTAGCTCAAAGAACACAGTCAAGAAGCATTATCCCATCTCAAAATTGCCTAAGCATCTTTCTCATGTCACTTTCACATCTGGTGTTATTTTATTCTATTTTTTGGTCTCGTATGCTTCTATTCTACAAAGGTAATATATTGAACCATATCAACAAATTTAGCACCCTCCAAAAAGCGTGTTTTCTTTTATTCCAGCTAGAGCTACTTACTGAAAACCATCATCAGAATCAAACTGTGAATGGCAGAAAGAAATAAGAAAAAGCTAAGACATAATTATAAAAAAAAGATAAACTAAACACACATGTCGAGAATGTCAAGTATATCTTAAAGCAAAATCTGGTGGTATCTTGCCCAACTGGACATTTGATGTAGCTCACTCCGTATGATGCAGTTGACTGCAGTTGATCCAAGTCGCACTTAAAAACTCATAGATCCTGCCCACAGATAAGAGTTTATTCTGCAGTCCTGTTAAACTGGCACACCAGATAGCAGAGATGATTTTCAGAAAACAATCTGAGTCTTATATTAAGAGACCTGAGCTGAAACTTGAAAAACTCGCAGATTGTTAAAGGTTTAGAATTTTTTTAAACTCTGCAGAGTGTTCCTGTAGGATTTCATGGAATGTATTTGGGCTATATGCTTAAGGAATACTGGCAAACATGAATTTTGAAAGTGGAAAGGTAGATTCTTCTGGGCACTTCCCTGTCGTATGAAACATTATGATTTGAGAAGTCTTACAGTTTGTAACCCATTTAGGTCATTGGCAGCACTGAAATGTTGAACCCCTACTATCTGAGCTGGAAAGTGACTCAATGCTGAGGAAAAAGACATATGTTTCTGTGAAAACAACCTCTAGATTTTGATGTGTATACTGCATTAGCTGGGAGCTGCACCAGCAAAGCCACTGGTGCTCTGACACAAGCTTTCCATGGAAAAGCTGGCAGCCAACATCCAGAGTGCCCAGAAAGTCAAAAAAGAAGAAAGTGGCAACTTCTTCCAACTCATAATTTTTTATAATTACAATTCAAAGAGAAGCTACTAAAATGAAAAGCTACTCTGGATCTCAATCCATCAAGTGTGTTGTTATCCAACAAAAACTAAAGCAGTTGATCAGGTAAGCACTCAGTTGCTGGAAAGATCACAGCTTTGATTAGTAGTTTAACTGGAAACGAAGTCACTGGCTACTGTGCAGTACAAAAATACTGTGGAAAGGAGATTTACTTACACACTCTGTGTTGAAGTTTTACAGGTACTGTATGCTGTAGAATGTAGCACTGAGTTACACTACATACGTTCCACTGAGTTTGTAAAAAACACCTTTATATGTTATTTACATAATAAAGTAAGAAATGCATCATAAAACATATGCTTATTTTCTGAAATATGTATGCAAAGTACACACATCTTCCTCCAAGTGCTTCTTCAAGTAAAAAAGTATACTAATGAAAAGAAAAAGAAACAACAAAAACAAGCAAACAAAAACCCCAAATAAAACAAAAACACAAACAAACCCCCCAAATATTTACAATGTAAATAGTTTGAAAAATCATTATTTTGTGCTAGGGCATATAGTCCAGACAGATGCCTTCTTTACAGTATCATGGTGTTTGAAGTTTTTTTTAGGTGGTAAAGTGTTCAGCTGACTAATTACTTTATTAGTTTGGAGCATTTTTAATTCCTGTCCTTTTAGCCTCAAGAAAATATCAAGGAAAGAAAAAAATAGCAAAAAACCCCAAAGAAACCAATAAAACCCCCTCACCTTATGTAAAGTAACTTGTACACTGCTGAAATTGTTCCTTCTGATTTCAGAGTCCTTCTTACCTTCAAAAGATCATGATATTCTAAGAGTAATAGCTCTTTATTCCCTGAATCACCAGTCATTCTCCTTTGTGATTTTCTTGCATAAGTAATTTTATGCACAGTTTTTAGCCTACTACTAGCAGATAGGTTTATATATAGATATGTATAGAGTGATGGGGTATTCCAAGGTAAGCTGACTGCAGTCATTATAGCTATAACTGTCAAAATGCTGTAAGTTCTTATTCCAGTCATATCAAACTTTTTTGCACCATACTAACTGAAAAAAAAACCAAAACAAACAGCCTTCTTACTGAACTAAAAGAGTAAAGGAGAATTATTTTAGTCTTTGAGCAATGTAAAGGATGAGATATTTTTTGAGAAAGCTGAGAAAATGGGGTCTTCATACTGAATACAAATTTCACCTTAAGGTATCACCTCTTATGATTTGCACCAATGTCTCCCAGGTACAGTTGTGCCTATGTCTGAATTTTTTGGCAAGAATGAATAAAGCTAGTTTTTTTTTTTTAAGTAGAAGGTAAAGGGAAGAAGCACTTTCCTTCCACTTTGGGCAATACCTTCCAATGTTCACAGAAGGTTTCCTAGCAGTTCAAGTCAATCCAGAATAGTGAATATTACCAAACAAGAATTTTACTTCACAGCATTTAAATGAAATGAAAACTTTGTTAAACTAAATCTTTTCCCAGGTTGATATAACAGTTTCACATTAATTAGGCTTATTTCAGTGGCTAATTATATCATGTATTTTGTGTGCAACCAGAAAGGAATTTGTATTGGGTAGGTATTTATTGAATTGGTTTTACATACAAAGAAATATTTACATTTTCCTTAAGCAATGATATTTGCAGTGGGTTAAGAACTGAATCTTCATTATCACCCTCCCCCTCTTAGCATAAACCTAGTCAAAAGTCTTAGAAAGAAAACCTGTTCCAGTTTGGAATAGGAGGTCATGCTTCCTAAAAATACTTGAAATGCTTATTTTTCAAATATGCAGTTTCTAGGTATAGTACATCTGACAATGTCATAGAAATAGTGTTCTTCCTTATTTTTGAACAATCAAGTTGTCAGATTTGTTTTAAGCGGAATCCACAACATTGTACCAAAATCTGCTCAGTCAGTAGTAGCTTATTAAACAGCTTTAGCTTTGTTTGGGTTTTGCTGTTGTTGTTGTTTGTCGGTTGTTTTCTTTGTTTTGATCTTTAATTTATGGAAATAGCACTGCTCAGATGATACAATGAATGCTAAGCAAAGTATGTTACTGGTGCAAATCCCGGGTAAATTGTCTGTGAGAAGGATGAAAGGCAAATCTGAGAAGCTGCAGCACAAGACAGTCATGCCCTACTGGCCCTTGGAAGTTACCCTATCCAGGTAACTTCCACAAATTATTAGGATTTATTAGAACTATATTGAATCTATAGACAATTTAATTCTAGTCCAAATACACTGTTTCCCAAATATTTGGCTTAGGCAGAATCTCCACTGTTTTAAGCAGGGATGTAAACATTCATTACTACCTTAAAATAGAGGAGATCAGCCCAGATCCACTGTTCACTGACATATGAATCTTTCATTTATGAGGCTGACCTGAGAAAGCCTGGGGCAGAAGAGATGCCAGAAATTTATTCCCTGAAGAACTACTTCTCTATCTATATAATTATGATCAAAATTAATTGCTCTGCATTATCCTCTTGCAACACTGTCTTCTCTCCTGCCTGAGACAAAGCAGCCCAATTTATGGCCAGGAGAAAAAGATCAAATTTTCAAATAGAGTGACTCTACTGATCTTCCATATAAAACAGTGAATAAGTCTTTTAGGAGTAAATCCACATCATCTCGAAACTTACAGTAAAAGAAAAGGTAGATGGAGATTTCAGTGCCATGTCATCTACACTGCTATTGTTCAGTTTTACTCCCTTGTCAACTGTAATTTCATATTCTACATTTAGAACTTTATCATCCCTCAGCATACAAGGATTTAATGTCTGTCACAGAGACTCAATAAACCATATGTGTTCATGTGTATACAATGCCATTTCAATCTCAGACAATATATGTATGCTAATATGTCTGTGTTTGAGAGCTTAACAGCTCTCTAAAGTACCCAGTTTCGGTACTTAAACAGCTTTATGAAATCTAGTATTGCCTTACAAACAAGTAAGTACTTTTACGCATATTAAAAGTACTCCTTACTAGTGCATGTTAACCAAACTGTTCTGTGCTATAAAGAAACCTATTATTTGTTACTCCAGCATGTGTGCTGTCTCATTACCAGTCAGGGGACCCATTTCTGGGCAGGCACCACAGCAATCACTGTAGAATTGGCATGTAGCAAGACAAAGCAAACTTTTTATGCAGCTGAAGCATTTGGATACCAGAACAGAATAGGAATCCCTAAAGAATAAGTGTTCAAACACAATATTAGAGCACATCTTGAAGTGTAGCTTAGCTAATAGCACAGACTGAGCTGAATTGATTTTCCTCAGTTATTTAAATCTCATTATATCTGCTCTATTTAATTCCTTCTCCATTTAAATTGATACAAAATATAAAACAATCTCTAAATAATTTAGTGTGAAAACATACAAGCTAATTTAAAGCTAAAACTTGAAACCCACACACATTCTAAACACCTCCTTTTTAAGGCATCATTTTATTTTTTTTCTGACTTGAAGCTGCCTTTTTTTTCTTTGTTTTGGAGAGACAATGAGTTTTTGTAAGGTGTTATTCTTCCCCCCACCCAATAAAAAGTGCTTACAAAGAGGCCCTTAAGTTTCAGTTGCTTTGATTTTATGCTACCAATAAAGGTTTATGTTTTTTGAAATTCTTTTGAAACTGCAATTAAATTAATGAAACCTAAATGATGTATTCTTAACCATGCAATGCAGTTTTTCAGAATTACAAATTCATATAAATGTCATCATGACTGTTAATCACTCTCTTTCAATTATAAACTGAAGACTGAAATGCCACCTTACAAGATAACACGAAGGTCAGACATTGCTGGCAGATGTCACAGGGAAGGTTGGAGGGGGCAGCAGAAAGAGGGTGAGTTAACACAGCAGCACTTTCTATGAGCAGACCCATGTGCCTCAGACATGTATAAAATTAATTTTATAATTAAAAATATAAAATCATCTCCTGTAATTCACAAATTGCACTACTGCATACTTCCCTCTTGTGCCAAATAGATCTTACAATGGATATTTATACATTAAGAGCTGAAGCTCTTGTTGGTCTTCAACAGCTTTCAGGTAAAGATCTTCATGAGAACATAATAAATGTGAGTAACATCTAATTAATATTTTCAATTCATTTCTGTTATCTAGTTTCAAAATTAAAATATTTACCACAGAAAGATTTCTGATCTTGTGTTACTCTGACTGAAACCATATCATCTTCAATTTTTCTTGTTACTTTTGCCTGTAATTTTTAAAGCTGTGTTTTTATCCCTCAAAAGACCTGTTTCCAAATGCACATTAAGACACATATTTTCACATTCTTGCTCAGTGCCATATATAGAATTCTGCATATAGGCATTACACAGCTACACAACTTTTCAGTTCTATTCCTATTCTTTTTCAATCATAAAATCTATTAATGAAAACCTCTTTTTTAAATCTGAGCCACATTTTTAAATGAGCCACAGTTTCTGATACAATAAAACTGTGATTATTATTTCAAAGAAAAAAAGGGATGCTTCGGTAACATTATTCCCAATATCATTATTCTTACTCAGCTTCCTCATTAAGTAAGGTATCCTGGAGACAAAGCTCTTCTTGAACCCATTATCATCTATTACCCAAACTGTTCTCTCACACATACACACAGAAATTGATGCCTGCAATTGTCTAACCTACAAAGCTAAGTCACTGAGAACCTGGCAACACCCTTGCTTTATATTGTCAATTGGAGCCTTAGATCTCAAATGCGAGAAGAGTCACCTAACGTTTTTTTATTTTAGAGAATAGTTGCTTTGTAGCTTAATTAAAGCACTGTCTGACAGTTCAGAAGATGGGAATTTGCTTCTCCTGCAAGGTTTGACAATATGCTCAGCTAAAATGTGATAATGCATCTTATGCAAGAAATAGTGAAATGTGACATTAAACCTCAGCCTCTAGTTTTACAAAATTCAGCCTTAATAGCTTTATCTTTTGTTTATTTCCACTAATATACTTAATAGTAATACATGACTTTCTGCTTTGTGAGTATATGTATCTATGATCCTTTAACTGAAATTTTAATATACTTTAAAAAATACCAGTAATGAGTTTTATAACTATTAGCAAACATCAAAACAATTATTTTCCTATAGTAATAAACCATACTTTTGACCTATTCTACTCATTTACAAATAAATATCAACTATAGTCCAAGAGGTTCAGGAATTTTTTCAGTAATTTCTTGTTTGGGGTTTTTTGTTTGTTTGTTTTTGGTTTTTTTTTGTTGTTGTTGTTGTTTTAAATTAAAACCAGTCATTTTTCTGAAGGAAAAACTTTTTATTGAAACAACAGTGTTGTTAAAAAACAGTTCCTCACATCCACAGTACAATTACTGGTCGAAATAGGCACTACAGCAATGAAAAGGAAAAAGTGGCAAGTATGGATCTGACATCAAGACTCACCTACCCCTGGAAGCAGTTTTGTGTCTTGGCCAGAGCAAGCAATATAATGTATTTCACATGGATGCTTCTACACCCTTCAGTGTAACACAGCTAAATCAGAGCTTTCTTCCCTCTGGCATGTACAACAAAAATAAATATGAACTTCCATTCACCCCAGTTTATATGAAACGAAAAGAGACATTCTTCACCAGTTTCCACAGAAAGAACATGTGTGTCTAAAGTTTTAGTTCTTTCAGGTGTGTCTAAGAATACCTTAAGGATACACTCTGGCAGCAACAACAACATTTGCTTCCAATTGACTCAAAAGGATGATATGAAGGAGCCATCCTACAGAACATACAATTAATTATATTCCTTGTATTTCCTCCTCCAGCTAGCTGACACACTGGAACACTGGAGGGAAAAAAAAAATAAAAAAAAAAAATAAAAAAAGAAAGGTGTTTCTGTTATATCTGTTCTCAAAGCAGTTTTAATATTTTACCTATTATGGTTTTCCAAGTTCTGTGATTTTTTAGACTAAGTGTATGGTCATTATGATGCCAGCTGTTGAGGGATGAATACTGGAACTCCAGCAAGCACAGAGCATGTGGTTCTCTTTTTCAGAAACAACAAATGGGAAAAATGCTGCAGCCAAATTCCCTGGGGTACCTGTCAGCCCCATAAGTCAGCCCCACGAGAACAGATCTGTGGTTCTTGTCAAGTCTCAACAGTCATCTCAGGGCCATACCAAGTGCAAAAACACCTGGCAAACCCCAATGAAGTGTGAAAGGTGGAAATATCGCTGAGATTACATTTTATCACCCCTCTAATACTGCCTGGCAGAGCACAGACGTAGTGAATGAGGTTTTGACTCTGCTCATTCCATTTCCTTCCACAAGAAAATAATTGGCAGCAAGTTGTCAGCTCCCTATACACTGCAATTCCAGCCAGTCCGAGGCTGTCAGTACAAGAAGGTAAAGAGTCCATCACCTTCTTTACTCTCCACCCCTGCACAGCTTGATGAGCACTAGGAATTTGCCTTGCTTTAGATGACAGGCAGCACACAAGCACTCGTGGCTGTCACTGGAAATGCACATTTAAATGCTACTCGGTTTTCTGAAACAAAATTCTCTTTTCTTAACATGCATGGATGAAGAAAGAGGCCAGATTTAATGTGAGATTAAATTATAATAAATTCCCCATAATTGTTTTTTTAATTAATTTTTTTTTTTTTAATCAGGAGAACAACTAAGGATAAAAATCATAATGAATCTCCATCCCCTGCTGTATGCAATTCCTTGGTAGAAAAGCATCCAATGAAAATGAAAAAGAGAGATGGAAGATGCTCAACACTGCTGAAGGCATGCTCCCTTGTTCCTTTTTTTTTCAGTAAAAGCTGTCAAAAATCCACATCCTCTGATGTACTTGCATTTAGCATAGGGACTTGTCAATTATTTATCGCAGCGAGTTCTGTCAGACTGGGATTAAGATGTCCTAAAATTCCCAAGAGGATAATTCATCATAACACAATATAGTGTGTGAATAATGGACATCCACAAAAGGCTCAGCTGACATGATGGAAGTGAATGATAGGTGAATTGAGGTCACAGGCTTGATGTGAAGACATTGGACAATGTATACCCAGGCTGTCAGTCAAGGCATTAGAAAGGAGAAAGTGCATGAATATGAAATAGCAAACAAACAGATTGGCTTTTGTTTCCTTGTTCCTAAAAGCTCAAAGAGATGTTGGAGTTAATGAACACATCCATGTCATGAGTTGGTGCACTCTACAGTGGCCATTGAGATCTGACTCAAAAAGAAATAACCTGTAAAGGTTATGGATTAATAAGGCCAAGTGCGGGATTTCATTTTACTAGTAATAACATGGTTTATTTCTGCATTTTTGCACTCCCAACATATTTATGAGAACTATTTTTCACTAAAAAAGAGCATTTTAAACCCAAGTAAACTTACATTACATATGCTTTATTACTTGCTTTACTACCACAAACATACGAATCTAGAAATACCATTGTCCCTAAACTATTTCTCAAAATGACTAAGCAAATAGAATTAGCACCTGTCAAAGAAACAAAGTTAAATGAAAATTTTGCCTGAGTTCAAGCAAGTTCAAAATTCTTGGTGTTCCAGTGAGAAAGACATTTCACAAAAGAGGTCACTTCACAGAGGAAAGCAATTAATATTCTGATCCTAACTGTAATACACTACTGTTTCCATTCAATGTACTCCTTCTCCCTTTCAGGTGCTTTTGTCCAATAACAAAGATGTTCTTTATCTAGCTTACTCTTTCCCCCAGATAAAAACAGGAATGAAGAAAGCATGCAAATATTATGTACAAGTGTTTGCAGAGTCCATCTGTTGTTTTGTCCCTGTCATCTCACTTCATCCACTTATGTATTTCACTGGTTTAATCTTTGGTATTAATGACATATTTCACAGAATCACAGAATGCTTTGGTTTGGAAGGGAACTTAAAGATCAACCAGTTCCAACCCCCCTGCCATGGACCTTGTTTCACAAAGCCCCATCAAACCTGTCCTTGAACACTTCCAGGGATTGGGCATCCACAACTTCTCTGGGTAACCTGTTTCAGTGCCTCACCACCTTTGCAGTAAGGAATTCCTTTCTGATACCTAATCTACATCTACCCCCTTTCAGTTTAATGACATTCTCCTTTGTCCTGTTACTCCATGCCCTTGCAAAAAGTCCCTCTCCAGTTCTCTTTTAGCCCCCTGGTACTGGAAGGTGCTATAAAGTCTCTCTGGAGCCTTCTCCTTTTCTAAGCTGAACAGATCCAACTCTCTCAGCCTTTCCTCATACAAGATGTATTACAGCTCTTTGATCACCTTCATGGCCTCCTCTGGCCTCGCTCCAGTAAATCCATGTCCTTTTTATGTTGGGGGCCCCAGAGTTGGATGCAGTACTCCATGTGGGGTCATTTACAGATATAGCAAGTGCATTTTAAAAAATAATTTGTTAGTATAATATAATATAGTTTAGTCTAGTCTAGTCTTGAATTGGATTCTCAAAATTACTTGGTTTTCCTCCTCTTGTGTCAGTAGAGTAACCAACCAGCTAGGTGTGACCATGTGTTATTCCTGACTTCCAACATACTGCAAATTAAAAACAATTCAGTATCCATCAAAGCTGGTAAAACCGCTTCCCGTTGTGGCCTCTGCAGATAACTTGCCTTGAAATATTCCTATTTATCAGTCTTGTACCAGATCCTGCCTCCTCAATCCACTTCTTGCCTGAAGATCCCTTTCAGTGGTTTTCACAGCTTCCAGTCCTTCCTACTTCGGTCTGTAGCACAGCCCCAGAACAGAAGAACCTGCTTCTTTTCACAGACAAACACATTGCTTTCAACTTTTCAATCACTCACAATTCTCAGTTTAAGGCATAAGAACTCTAACCCATCCTGAGTAATCAGTAGTAATTAAGCACCAGTACTCAGAAAGTCAGTTACAGAAATTATACCTCAAAAAATCTTTTTCTCCCTGGGCTTAATTTAGGGTTCCAAGTTTCCCATTTTAACTGCACACTTGAAAAAACCTAGCTCTCATTGAGTATGAAAAATTTAATAAAGTTTTGCCTCACTGAGAAAAGCAAATTTTTATT
Source organism: Manacus vitellinus (assembly GCF_001715985.3). NCBI lineage: Eukaryota > Metazoa > Chordata > Aves > Passeriformes > Pipridae > Manacus > Manacus vitellinus. Next base: position 14,264,363 of record NW_021938999.1, read on the forward strand.
GGGCCTTTTCACATTTCTTATTGAATTCTTATTGTTTATAAGTACAATTACAGTGTAGTTTTAAAACTTAAGTATGAGTGAACATAACTGCAGTTGAATATTAAGCTATTTTTACTGAAAGGACACAGGAATAGCATTTTTTGTGAGGTTTATAAGGCTATTACTTTGTGGATAACCTCCCTCTCAAAAATGTTTACTTACCAAAATATCTAGTTCTTTATCATTATGGTTGTATTAGGACATAGTATTTTACAGTGGAGCAGGGAAAGAAACTCCATCTGTGAAGTTGGTGCTGAGAGCCAGTGTGCAGTTATACTGGTGCTTACTCGGTAAATGCCTCAGTCAGTTGGCTCTGGACTAGCAGTAGACATGTGAAATTAATGCCCATCAGATGTCTGAAATATTAGAGGTACTTCCAGACATCAATTTGTTTCCTTCCCACCTCTTTCTCTACTGTTTCTTAATTTAGCCAATATTATTCTAAACACATATCATATTTACAGAACTTCAGCTCAGAATATTCATTGCTTATGATCAATAGTTCTAGAATAGCATTAATATTTAGGTTTCCATGTCAAGTACTAAAAAAAAGGAAAATACTACAAAAGCATATTTTTCTCCTTAAACTGATAAAATCAGATACTTATGAAAAAAATACCATGTGTATATAGGTAGTCAAGCAGAAAAAAAAACATGAAAAGTGTACTTTCACATATAAATTCCCCTTCTTCAGTACTGCATTAAACGCTATTGCACTGTGTCATTTTGAAAGTCACTCTCTAGCTTGACAAAGTATTTGCTCAAACTAGTTTTAAATGTCTCTGACCATTTACTTTGTCTCTGCTCAGCCATCCAGTTCTTTAAAAACAGAAATCATATTCCAGAATTTTCAGAAATGTCCATTAGAAGTCATTTGGTTTCACATAAGCAACTCCCTCAGCAAAACCAAGCTAACAACCAAAAGTCTGGACACCAAACTGTGGAATAGACTGCTTAAGTTATTTTCTACCACAGTGACAGATTTAATATATTTTTCACTATTTATTTTGTCTATAAAAAAAGCTTTCTATCATTATGGATATATTTCTTTGTATCATTTGGTTTCAGTGATGTCAGAGTGATAAATATTTTAAAAATATGTATACGGAATATAAAATCTTGCATACTTTTATATTATTTTTCACTTAGTTCTACAAATCTTAGCTATTAATTATTTATATTTTTGAAATGTAAGTGAAGCAGCCACATCCAACTGAATTTCATTTGATGAATGGTGAGTTTACATTCAAGCATATGTATGTACAAGTAGTTGCAGGTTGGAATGTAAGTCAAGAAAAGACAAAAGAAGGATGTATATACCTGACAGACAATACAATGTTCCTGCAGGAAAAGGAAGAAAGGAAATTTTAATGCAGATGAGCTTAAAAATATCCTTTATAAAATGGCATATTTGTAACAGCAACAGTTGCATAATGAAGTGAAAAATTATCTGACTTCATATGAACCAATAATTTACATTTTTATGTGAAAAAGTTTTCAATGCTGCGACCACAAGGACCTATAAAGAACAAGAATACAAGTACTAGGACAAAAAAATGGGAATGCACTTTTGTGAATGTGAATCCAGATTTCTTAATAAACTATAATTTGTCCTGGCATCATAAATATCACCACACAAAATAAGTGATGTTAAGAGATCCCCCAAAACCAAGCAATGTCTGAACTAGATTTACCTTTCTAGCACTCTTTTTCATGTTTGTTGATTGTAGCAAGGGGGGGGCAAGAGAAACATGAAGAAATCTGGATTAAAGTACTGGTACTTGGTATAAACTTAGCCCCAACTAGGCGAAGGCAACATAAGACTGTAGCCATTTCTGGTTTATGGCAGCCTGATATAATTAGCTGATCAGGTGTAAGAGCTGACATACTCCAGCATGAACATATAGAATTGATCAAAAATAATAAATCTTTTCACATCCTTTGTCATCTATTAGATTTACAGACGGGTAACATCAGGCACATTCTAATGCCACTTTTCCCTGCAGTCTCTTTCTAACACGGAGACAATAATGGCTTGCCCTGTTTTCCAGCTTTGTTCCCGGAAACAACTGAGCAATTTTTGTCTAAATGTTCGATCTGACTCAGATGTACTGAAAATGTTTGGAAAAAATGGTTAACATTTCAGGTAGAAGTAACCAAAATTAGATTTACATCATGAAAATAAGTCAGTACTTTGAAACAGGCACACCTCACTGTGGAATGACAACTCTACACTACTCTGAATTGCTACTTGAATACAGTAAATTGAGATTGAAGTGGAGGAACATGCAAAAAATATGCACATCTGTGTTTGTCGAGTTTACTTTCAAAATCTTTAGGACTGTTTTTATTCTCCAAGTAACACTTTTGTGGCATTTTGACATGAACAACTGAGTTCCATCAATTACGTCATATTAAAATACTTTTTTTTTGAAAAATTCCCATTCACAAAGAATACATCTGTAATTCTCTTTTCATAGTCTGCCTGCCACTTCCTGCCCCCAATCAGGAAAACAGGCCTCTTCTTCTTCTTTATTTACCCAGATAAGACCTAAGTAGATTTACTATGTTCACAGTCATCTTTACATTTCTTCTATACACATTCTTGTAATAAGATTCTTACACTATTTTTAAACACAGATTGGTTGCATTCATAACTAAATATTGAAGAAATATTAGTAAATGGAAATTATGTGGGTCTATACCTGTTAGACCAAAAGTTGCTGTCGCCTAGAATCCTGTCTCTGAGAAGAGTGTATCTTCTTATCTAGAATTTGTATTTGCATCACAGTATTTAATAGTCTTTGATAGAATAGTTTTCTAATCCATTTATTTTTTGACATTCACAACAATCTACAGTGTAATTCTGTTCTGTGGAAAAATACTAAAGTATTTTTACTTGTTTTAAAGAAAGCCAACACAATAATTTCATTTGCTGTTTCCTTGTTCTTAATATTTAAAAATAGTATCAAATCATTTCAAAGTCACCTTCTCCATGTCATTTGTGAAATTATATATTTCAGTCAGCCTTCTACCATGACCTCCACGATCACCTCAGTCCCACTTTTTGCAAACTGAAAAGTTCAAGTCACCTCCTGAGTAAATTCTTTGTCTAAGTTTTAAAGGCAAAGGTTTTCTTTCTACAAATCATTACAAGTCCATCTTCTTAATGTGCTGTAAATGGACACAGAAAATCACTGGGAAGCTTTGTCACTCCTAGTCGGCCATCTCTGTATCTGACAGTTCCCTACTTCAAGTCCTTCGCTGCTTTGAAGTGATGGTATTTTCAGAATATGATACTCTTCAACTGGAAGGGCAGTATTTAACCTTCTGGAATGATGACTGGCTCTCAATGGCCCTGTTTGAGCAGAGGAGTTGGACCAGATGACCTCCAGAGGTCCCTTCTAACCTCAATCAATCTATGGTTCTATGATGTAGCTTCAGGATAAAATACTTCAGTTTAGATATTTACCTTCCTCTAATATTAATAGAAATATAATCAGTACAGTCATTGGTGTCTAGACAGCACTTCAAACGAACAAAGATGACCACTTAAAAGTGAGTGGAAAGGCTCAGCAGAGTGAATTTACATATCTATAACTGAAGCTAGATCTCCCCCAGTGTCAACAGCAATTCTAGATACAGACCCAGAGACACAAGCCTACACCACTTGCAAGAATGCACGTGAATAACTTAAATCCCATTTATATTCCATATATAGATCCCCACTTTTTTTCTTGAAAGGGATGAATGTCAGATGACAAAGATGGTTTCTATGAAGCTAGAATGAATAAGAACATGGATTCTGGTGGGGAGGTTTCGGTTTGGTTCGGATTTTTTAAAATTATGACTCTAGAGGAGAACTACAATATTTTTAACTTTTTTTGTGAATTTTCTGTATTTTGAGATATTTGGGTCTTCTGACAGCTTAACTTTGATTCTGTATTTTCTGCTTTGTGAGTCTAAGAGGTAATATATTGATCCAAGCCGTCAGAATTTACTTTCCCTAACAACGTTTGATATTAGTCATTAAGCTGAGACCATTTGTCACTTTCTTTCACTAAAATGAGTCATCGTCTGAACATTTCCTTTGTTGTTTTTAAGGTCTAATATAAGTATTGATTTATTGTCAACACATCATATCTTCTCTGTTAATGGAATCTATAGACTTTATCCTTCCTCATTCTTGTCTTTAATTGCCATCTAAGTAACAGTCTACCTTGTGCTCAACCCTGAAAGGCAAAGGGCTGTTGTGATAACAATGACATTTATTTTTTTACTCCTGTCTATGTGTTTTGACATCTTTTCACTTGTGCTGGATAACAGTTCCTTTTCAGGAGTTGGAAGAATTTCTTCTGAAGAAGTTATTTTGTTTGTTTTAATTTAACAATCTTTTTGGCAAGCAGAGAGGTACATTACACTCAGTCAATTTCAGATTGATTTCAGGAATCATAAAAAACCACTGTTCACTCGAAGCAAGGGTACTTCAAAGTTAGATCAGGTGTCTCGGGCTTATATTTAGTTTTTTGTTTTATTTCCAGGATGGAGATTCCAGAAAATGTCTGGGCAACCTCTTCAGTGTTGACCATCCTTCATCTAAAAATTATTTTTCCCAATATCTAATCACAGCTTCTCATAGTGGAAATTTTGTTCATTCTTCTTTGTCCTTTTCTGTGAAAATTTTTGAATAGTGAAAGCAAAGAATCTGCATTTCAATGAACATTACAATTTGTTCAAAATTCACAGTAAACAAAATGCCTCAAGGAAAGCAAGCTTACCACTTTGTGTGTATGTACGTCCTGTGGTACCTTCCATAACAGTATTTTAGAAAATCACTTCCTTCTTACCCTCATTCTCAAAATATCCCATTTTATTGAATTAAGATTATTTTATTCTGGACCCTTTAAGGAGACAATTTAATTATATATGCTATCAAAAAACTAACAGTGTAGAAGGAGTAAATGCAGATTTACCAGTAAATTTCAATAATGACAAAATGATCCTCTTAGAAATTTCAACAAAACTAAGTTTGAAATGTGAAAATTTGAATAATCAAAAGAAAAATGGTTAAGTTTTCAGATGGAGGTTTTCAGAGTACATCTGTGACCATCTCTCTGTTGTAGCAACAGATGCGCATCAGCTGTTTATTCCAATAAAAATTTTATGGCATTGAGATTTCTGTAGAATTTTCATTTGTAATATATTTGAGGTAATTTCAACAATTAATTTCAAAATCATAATGAATATACAAATGTACTTTGGATACCAGAGTACTTGCATTAGTACTTTGGCTCCGACAGGAGCATTGTCTTGATGCATCCAAACTTTGTGGCATTTCAAAAGACAGCCACTTTCCCCAACTGTTTCATCAAAGAATCCTCTTTTCCGTGTCCCAAGGGTTACATTTACCTAGGATTTGGAAAATTTAGTAGTGTGCAAAATGTTTTCTGGGTGTTAACATCCGATGAAGAAAGAGGAATTCAGTAGCTCTGTTCCCCAGCCTGCACGAGAGTTCAAGCATTTTACTCTCAATTCGTAAGAGAACTGGCAGTGAGGCAGTAAAAGAAAAAAATGCTTCTTCTAAAGGCAACTTATTACTAACTAACCATGACAGGATTCACATTCTAAATCATTACATTAAAACACTTTATTAAAAGAGAAAAGCTCAAGAAAATAAATGAAGAAATTACAAATTCCATCCATATTTCATACTGTGAAAACAGGAACTCACCAGATGCATATTTTATGAATACAGCAATAAGAGTACAGCCAGTTTTCCATATTCATGGAAAGTGTTGCTGAAAATATTCATTGCATTCATCTTCAGGAAAATGTAAATTATCTGTATCACATTGTGCAACTTCTATAAAGGGAGAAAAGTAAAGGCTTTTCTTTACACGACAGTTTGCTTATCTAGTTTGTCTTATCTGGGCAATCCAGCTTTTTCCTCTCCATCTGACTGTATTAGGCTATTTCACCCTTCCAGTCTGTTCTCAGCTTTGTATGTGCAACTATTGACTGGCAGCTTTAGCCTTTCAAACAGATTCTGTGGAGTATTTGAAACATTTAATGACAGTAAACTGCTCAGAAGCTCGACCTAATAACTGACCTCAATGGTACAGTTAAACAATTTTTTTGACTTTGCCTTGGGACTTCTAGCTGTCCAGGACATTCAATCATTGCCTCTAATAAGTGTTTAACTATTAATATGTTAAAGTACTTGACACTTTAAAAGGAAAGTGATTGAAGAAATTGCTGCTTTTGATGTGACAGCTCTTACAGCCACACAGAGCACCTCCACACTGTGGTTGTTCAGCTTGTAAGCAGCCATTATCTGGATGGAGAGAGCCAAGGGCATCGCTCTGAGGGGCTGAATCCTCACTTCTGGATGCTGCTTGCAGAGTGGACTGACACAGTGGCCCCTTAATGCCAAACCATGCTACTTGAATGCATGAAGAGAGGCATTTCTGTTAATCTGCTCTCTCTGTGGATTTCAAGTTCTTCTTCTTTATCAGATGATCACCGAAGTCCCCTTCCAACGAGGTATTCTATGATTCTTTTGAACCATCAACCATGATAAGAAGTAACTTCCAAAGAAAGATATTACTTTAGGGAAATGCCTGCTTTTAGGGAGAACCTGTCCATTTTACAGTGGATTTCAGAGGTATGTTCATGTCTTCTAAGAATTTAGCTTTTTAATTTTCTTCCACTCATGGTACAAGTTACAAAAATTACCTTACCATCTTAGTATTCAATAACTGCCTATGAGCTTTCTCTGAAAAAAAAAATAGTATCAGTCACTGTCAGAGACAGGATCCTACAAAGAATAGCCACTGGCCTCATTCAAGATTGGCGACTGCTGCATTATGGTTCAGACATGTCTTAGCCTGGCACTCAAAGATCTCCACTACAACTCCCATATTAGGACAAATGCCCCAATTCATCATAGCAAAGGAATACTCTCTTCCTTGATGAACAGCTAAGTGTTGCCTTTCCCATAAGAACTGCATACATTGTCAGTGAAATCTTACTTCTATCAGACTGTTCGCTGATAACAAAAAGCTTGGTATTGTCTTTTGTTGCTTCATTTTATTTTCATGTAGCTCTAACAGGCAGCACAGCTGCCGAAGCTGCTAGTCAGAGCCTTAATTAATTGTGTTTCTCTATCTCTCGCTTGATTCACAGTAATAACACTCAAAATGGAAATACCAAAGCATTGGCCAGAGCTCTTGTAACCCAATCACCAGCCTGTCAGATCTAGATGTGTGCCGCTCCTGTTCAATTTTTCCATTTCTAAATCTACTAAAAGAGCCTCAGTGGCAGAGTCAGCTGCCATCCATCCAAATATAACCTTTAAAGATAGAAAGGTCTTGAGTCAAAGTAAACCAGGAGAAGACTGTTGGCACCTCCGAAAAGTGCTGTATTCACAAACCTCTTCACTCACGGCACTGTCAAATGATGCAAATTAGCTGACACTGGAATGCATCTAGAAAATAAATTTCCCCTTTCTAAATCTTCACAAATATTCTACAGGTTAAATATCCCAGCCCTGCACTAAGATTACTATTTGCACTAATAATTCTGTCTATTAATTCATTGCACTATTAATTCTCCAGGTAACGAAAGCTGTTCCTCCTTTGAACCCTAGAAAAGGTACCAAGTCAATCTAACTCCTGCCAAATATTCATTGTGTCAAAAATCTTACTATTAGGAATCAAAGCAAAAGTAATTGCAAAAAAATAGATTTGGCCACTGAAAAAAATTAGTTCCATTCTAAATGGTACTGTAGTAAAAAAAGACACAGTTGCATGGATCTCTGAGTTTGTTAAAATTATTTGTAAGGAAAAAAAAGAGCAACCAACACAGAATAATCTCCCTGAGAAAGAGCAGAAAAAAAAGAGACAACTGAATTACCTGTCACTTGTGAATGCCTGCAACAAATTTCATCTGAGAGAAGATGAATTCATCTTAATTTGGAAGCAAAGAAGAATAGCTATCAGAGCTATACATGCTGTTATTTATCAATATTATAATTACAATATTACACACAGCATTTTTTTACTGTTTCCCTTCCTCAAGTTTTTTTCACTGAAGAATTTAATTTTCAAGTCCATCTGGAACAGCAGAGTGTTGTGCACATAAAATAAGACTTATATGTAACAATAACAACAACGTCTTCACGTGTCTTTTATGTATCAATCTTTGCTTTAACACAGTTGGGATTTCTAGTATGGTTTATTCTTATCTTGTCATTGTTTACTCATCTAACAGTTCTGCTTTAGAAGCATCTAATTTGGAAGTCAGAAAAGATTGTTTCTAGAGTAAAGCACAAGTTGATGATGACTAATTTATTAGAAACAGCAAATAAAACACTATATGACTATGGTCTACTGAATTAGCAAGTACTATGTGGATCCTGAATTTAACCTATTTTCAATCTTCTTTACAATGAACAACAAATACAATACAACAAACACTTTCGGAAAGTAATCATCATTGCAGTGCCTCAAACATAGTAGTTTCTACAAGCTTCTACATACAAACTGAAATCAATCCATATTACAGAAACTGATCCAGTTCTACTCTGAAGAATCATGTTCAGTTTTTAACTGAAATATATATCTAAGCCTAAATCTAACCTTTTATTCTGTTAGAACATATTGATTTCATAACTTTTGGCAGCAAACCGCAAATCCCACTAGAAATAGCCATTAGGCTATATAATAAATCAGTGTCTTGACAATCGTATACCCATCACAGTAAAAAGCAGCTGCAAATGACTTTCAGAGTCTGTCAACAGGGCCACAAGTTATTTAGAATGGGCAGTGATACTAACTCATACAACTGAGGTGAACCAACCTCTGCCAGACCAGCCTGAGGACCTCAAATTTGACAGGAAGAATGTTTTCCAACAATAGGGAAGGTAACAGAATTAAGTCTCATTCTAACTCAGACAATAAATAAAAAGAGATGGTAAAATATGTTGGAGGAGAAAGCAGAAGAGAAAAAGTCATTTCCCTCGGCCTTAGCAACACTCTGAATGTCAGTACAGAACATTCTGTACTGCTCCCCAGGGCTTGCCTGCAGTGATGGTGTGAGACACCAACACAGCCTGATAACCTCTGCCTTTGGTTCTGCAGTCTGAAGCTCCCATGCAAAGTTCTCCATGACTGAAATGTTTTGGGTTTTCCCTTTTCTTTTTAACTCACCACTACTAAGTGAAGTACATGTTTCTGACTCTCCAGATTAAATCAACAGAGTTTAAACACACACTCAAGCACAATCCCATTGCTTCCCTAGGAAACAGGTCTTGAAAGCAGGATGAGATACCACACTTAGTCATACAATGTCATTTCTACACTTTCACTACAACAACCCCATGCAGCACTACAGGTTGGGCACAGAGTGGCTGGAGAGCGACCAGGCAGAGAGGGACCTGGGGGTACTGATTGACAGCAGGCTGAACATGAGCCAGCAGTGTGCCCAGGTGGCCAAGAAGGTCAATGGCATCTATCAGGAATACTGTGGCCATTAGGACCAGGGAAGTGATTCTGCCCTGTACTGAGCACTGGTTAGGCTGCACCTCAGGTACTGTGTCCAGTTCTGGGTCCCTCAGTTCAGGAAGGATGTTGAGGTGCTGGAGCAGGTACAGAGAAGGGCAAAAAGGGTGGTGAAGGGACTTGAGCACAACTCCTGTGAGAAGAGGCTGAGGGAGCTGGGGTTGTTTAGCCTGGAGGCTCAGGGGAGACCTTACTGCTCTCTACAACTATCTGAAAGGAGGTTGCAGCAAGGTGGGGGTCATGCCTCTTCTTCCAGGCAACCAGCAACAGGATGAGAGGACACAGTCTTAAGCTGCCCCAGGGGAGGTTTAGGTTGGACATTATGAAGAACTTCTTGACAGAAAGAGTGGTTGGGCATTGGAATGCGCTGGCCAGGGAGGTTGTGGATTCACCATCCCTGGAGGTGTTCAGGAAATGACTGGATGTGGCACTTAGTGCCGTGGTCTAATTGACAAGGTGGTATTAGGTCACAGGTTGGACTCGATGATCTCAGAGGTCTTTTTCAACCTATTCGATTCTGTGATTCTGTGATTCTTTGAGAAGGAGCTGTATGTTTGTTCTGTATTTACAGAACTTATAGCACATGCTGGACCTCCAGTCTTCTGGATATTCAGCAGTGGAGCTTTATAATCATAAATAACATTTCCACATGCCCATTGGCTACGTGATATAGTTTACTGTCTTATTTTATTCCAACTCCTGCACACAGTATTTACTATAAACATGACTGGTTCAAACCACTCTGTTGTGTTTCTCACATCTTGTTTGGTTCTGCCACACTCCTACTGGCACTATTGCCACATTCTGTTTCTTTGGATTAAGGACATGATTTAGCTGGAAATTGCTATCAGTGTAATGAATTAATTGCACTGAACATGTTTAATACTGTAATCCTGGTAAGTCATTGCTGTATGTGAGTCATATGCACATCTCGAGGAAAAATAAGTTTAAAAAACACCACTGTGATAGATAGGGAAAAATCACATCAGAAATCTCCCATTAAAAGATGTGAAGAAAATCAGCACAGCTTATTTGTACCTAAAGAATGTCCCATCAGTCCTTAGTCATTTTCTATTCACAGCAGGTACCATGTATTACACATCCAGTTCGAAGCATCTGTCGATACCTCAGGCTGCAGCGAAGCGGCTGCGGTTTATTGGCGAACCTTGGCTGGAAGGGTTCTCCAGGGAGGCTCGGATATTACAGGCTCCTGTTAAAAATGCTACTGGAACAAATACATTTCTGCTTGGCTGCAATATTAAAAACTGATGCCTGACCAGTAATTAAAGAAGCTGCCAGATAAGACAAAACGTGTTGGGCTAGTTAATGTATGCAGATTTCACTACAGAGAGCGATCTCATAAACAAAATGGGAAACAAAGCACCAGCATGACAAATTAACCTTTATGGGTTAAGCAGTCTGTGAGCAATGAACAGAGGTAGGATGTGCATGTGTTGTTTGTTTGGGCTTTTTTAATTAAGTCATAAAAAGATCTAAATATTTTTGACAAACAGGTTGAACATGAGCTTGTCATTAGAGCTTCTGACCCCCAGTTGCTCCATGGCCAGTGTATAACAGCTATTATTCTCATTTCTGTATTTGAAGACTGGACATTCTTAGTGAAAAGTTGGTTATTATGTTTGGTGCTGTACAATGTAGTGCTATTAGTTTGTGTCTGTCAGCATTTTAATCAGATGTCAGATTAGGGAAAAAATGCCGATAACCCAGAAAAACATCCCTGCCTTTGCATAACACACGTCATGTTCCCTGTTTGATTAGATGCTGCCTAACTGATATGAAGGAACATTTGTATTCCTAGAGACAAATCCAGGATCTGTCATCCCAAAGGGTGCAAATTACTTGTTGAAATTTTAAGCTGGAAGATTTACAAGTGTGACTGTATATGCACTAATGTTATTTTGAAACTTTGTTAGACTTCGTGCCTTCCATATCCTTCAGCTGTTAATTCTTTAGGTTAATTACAGAATGTATCTATGAATCTTCTGCTAACAGTAATATGAAATAAATAATAAGTCTGATATGAATCTTTTCTAGGTGCTTTTTGAGGTGACAGACTCTTGAACCAATATATCATTACCATCTGCCTTGTCAACTCTTCTTAGTTCATGCATTATTTACCTGCTAAACCATGGTGACAGTAGTGAAGCAATAATGCTCTGTTTTGAACCTCCAGCTGCCATCTATGCAAAACAGGTTGAATGCCAAAGAGATATGAAATATTCATGCTTTCACTTCTTTTTGTAACTGACAATATCCTAATGCATAGGTGACTTTAAAGGTTCAATATTTTGGTCATTCATTTACTTCTTCCATTCAAAATATCACAAAGATCTGAAAGGTAACATGGCTACATTATTTTTCTGATAATATACCTTTATATAGGGGCTAGTATTTATAGCTTAATTTAGTTTATTCTTATTATTCTTATATAAATTTAATTTGTCTTTAATTCACTGATTTCTTTGAACCTGTCATGCTTTGACTTTTAGACAAAACCTGTAACCTCTACGTACTACGTACTGTGACTACTACGTACCAGATTCAAAAAATGTTGATCATGATGAATAGAAGTTTCATTGATTCTAGCATTTATCTTATCAGTTACATCTTGCAAGATACTGAGAAATCAAAGCCTGGCTTCTCTCAGATTTTTCTACCATCATTCCCATTTTCTCCTCCAACACGTTCAGCCTTTCTCCCTAGTAAGATGTTTCTTTGTGGAATTCATTGTCACAGAGAGCTTTGGAAAAGCAGCAGGGCATGACAGATGTTTATGAAGTCACATATGTGTCTATGTTTGTATCATGAAAGCAGTTTTATTTTTGACACCTCTTGACACCTTTTTTCCACATATGAAAAAAAAATTAAATGCAACTTTTAGTTGCAATTAAAACACAGAATGCTGATATTCTTTACCTTACTTCATTGTCAGTGAAAGCAGACTAGTAGATTCAAACAAAAGGCTTCATTGTAACAGAGTAATCCACAGTCTACATTTATTCTTCATTGTTTCCTAAATTTTGGAATTGATGGCATTATGGACTTTTAATATTCTCATGTTTGTTTCTTATATTAAATTGTAAAATCTATGAGCAGGCACCATGCTCTACTCTGCAGTTAGAAAAGTTTTTTGGGTACATTGCTAGAGTGGTTATAAAAAAGTTTTTATCTTCTCAGGAAGTCACACAGTTCCCAGTTTGAATACAAACAAGATAGAGTGAAATGCAAAAGGAAAATACATCTTGTGTAAAGTGAGTTTAAATTTATAAGTGCATTACCTGCTATTTTTATAGAAACACTAAAGAACTCTTTTAGTATTTCATAAGCAGAAAAGGATCCTATAATTACCACTTACTACCAACCTCAATGTCAGAAGTGTCAGACAGATTTACTAAACCATTCTGATTTCATTTAGCCCCAAATGTCCCATTTGAAACTGTCATAAAAATTTTTCCAAGTCACTCTTCCAGTGTTGGTACAAAATAGTCTTAGAGGAACTGTCAAGGTTTAAGAATGTCAAACACAGGTCTATTCTGATTGGAGATACTTTGGAAACTGTACCTTCTTTGTTTTCTCTAAGCTAATGACATTTTCAAAAGACATGTAATGGTCAATGATCAGATAAGAAAATATTCTACTATATTTACTTAAATTGCTTAAGTTTACTGTACTGTGAAAAGTCTTAGGCCCAGGTCCTTTTTTGCTCTATCAAGAAACTAATTTTTTGAAATTCTTTTGCAGCACAGTGTTCCTTTGCTGCTGTTCTAGCTAAACTCTGCAGATGGCCATATTTGAAAAGTACTATGAAGTCATGACAATCCTTTCTTCCCCCTCCCATTCCTGATATAATAATAAAATGTCATCATAATTATGAGCAGCCAAGGAAAGGATTTTGTACTTCCTTGTACCCCAAACTGACTAAAGCACTTCTGTTAGAGAGAAGAAAAGCAAAGTGAATGATAGAGAAAGTTCATTAGGCCAAAAGAGGTTAAGAACAAAATTTCAGCAGTAAACATTGAAGTATTGAGGTAGTAAGAATTCCAGGAAGGTTGGATGAATAGATAGATATAATTCAACACTGCAGACTAAAAAGCAGGAAAAGTTTAAAAAGCTGAGTAACCAAACTGAAGGAGGGGAGAAAGAAGGTTTGCAAATAGTACACTGGCAATTTTGAGTATTTACTACTTTTATATCTGGGGCAAAATCAGTACTACTGGAAATAAAGAAAGTAAATAAATAGAATGTAATTATTCTAGAGCTGGTTTCAGTCAACAAAATGCTTTTATCTACATAAATATAATACTGCAGATCCAATATTCACATGACAGTTAGCATGCACCAGAAAATAAACCCCATTTCTGCAACAACCTCACTGCATCCTCATTTGCATCAGTAAGCATTTTAGAAAAATGCATGAGGCAGGAATCTGGTAACAAATTCACACAGGAAGTTTAAACATTCAGCAGTAAAAGGCTATTGAGTACATTTAAACTCGCTGAGTGAATTCCCCTGTGTATAACCTACTATGGCTCCATTGATTTCACTTAGGAGTTTATGGACTCTGACATTCACTGAAGTCAATAGAGCTGAACCATTTGGTATCATCTGCAGGTCTTGCCCTGTATGCATAAAAACAAGTTAGATTTAGACTTTGCCTACTTGAGTTCTGCACTGCTGAAACTATCAGCTTTCTTTGGACACCACTGAAGTACACTGGTGGACTTAAAATCACAATCAGATTTGCATTGCTTTGCAAAAATTATGGTTGCTCAAAAAGCAAGTATTTTTGAGAAGCTGCAGGAGAGGAAAAAGGGAAAAAAAGATGGAGAAAGGTTGAATCTCTGAACCTTCTGCAGTCCCCAGAGCAAGCCTTGCCATCCCCAAATCAAATACCTCACTGCTTTCCAACCTCAACATAACAAACTCCAGAAGCACTCCAACACAACCCTTTCTTCTGTTGGTGAATTCTTGGGTTTGTGCCTTAACCTCCTCTGATAAGATGTGGTGAGATGCAACCTCTGGAGAGGAAGGAAGGAAGGAGACTGCTCCATCTCTTCTGGATTGGCTGAGCAGGCTTGAGGGGAGAGATGCTCACGGTGAGCGCTCTTCCAATGGCAGATCACAAAGTGTAGCAGGCAAGAGAGAAACAGCGTCATGAAAGCTCCAGAAATGACTGAGAAACTTCACTGAAGAGCAGGGAGAAGTCTGTCAGGCCTCTGAGACAAAACATACTTCTTAGGAACGAGAAGGGACTACCAGAGAGTCTGTCCTACACCCCTAAGAGATGCCAAGGGAATTGCAAAAAAGCATGGAAGTAAGGACTTGCCTGTAGGGGCAAAACAGGTAGGGTAAGAGCTGTTTAACAACCTTTTTAGTCCTACTGTAAAAAAGAGTTATTTTTTCACTATTTACACACATGAAGTTTGACTTTTTCAAATGTAGAAGCCTTTGGGGTTTTGGGGGGAGAATGTACAGCAGGAATTAAAGATTAAAAAGGAATTAAAGATTCACAAGGGATTATTGCATTGGGCAGTTGCAAAAAATTTTAACTATAAATGGGGTAGGTAGAAAAATCCCCAAGAAACTGATGCTGCTTTTATATTTTTACACCTTTTTCTTTTAGAAAAACATTAGAGAAAGAATCCTGCATGAGCAGAATCTTTGAAAGCACATTCATTTTATCACGGTTTAGTCTGAAAACACCCATCTATGATCTAAATTCTGAAAAGACAAAGTATATGGCATTAGGGAAACGTTCGTAGCCACTAACTGGTTTTAAATACACTTTTGCACACAATATTTCACATAGATCTGAAACTGTCTCCATCTCAGAGCAACTTGTTATCCATCATGTTGTTACTACTTTCTTAGCACAAGGCCATCTGCTCTACTCACTGTTCTGCATCCTCAGTGTGACAAAACTAACCAAGATTTACAATGACAAATGAGACCCACTTCCACACCAGAGATATACAATGAAAATTGAGAATCCCTAGGGGACACAGCAGAAATTAAAAGCTTTGTGGTTGCATTGGTATTGCATTCAATTAAAGGTGTTTATGAAATGTCGGTACCACTTGAGGGTAACCTGGGAGATGGACACTGTTACCACATCAGACTAAACAATTATCACACACCCCAAGATCTCTGGTTGTTGATGGAAAAAAAAAACACCAAGCGCAAGTCATATTTGTCTAATATGACTAGTTCTGTTGACATGACTAGCACTAGTCAAAGGCTTAAACAACCACATTTTCCTGGACTAGCACTAAACATTCAAAAATTCTACTGAGTATGAAAGAAATATCTCAACTAACACAAAATACAAACCAGACACATGCTCACATACAAATTTCTGTATCTTCCATTTTTTTTAACTTACATTCTCTTAATTTCTGCTGTATTAGATTTGCATGCCAAGGCCTTTTTTGAGGGGAAGGGGGCACACTTTTATTGTATGCTATTGTAGATGAACTAATAAAGGAAAGCAAGAAATAGATATAATCTGATTATTCACTTCTGGAAGCTTCTTTCTATCTTACTAAAGCAATGTCAGGTGCAAAATTCTGATTTCTGGAATTGAAATGGAATCTATCACAAGATTCTACTACAACCTTGGTTTCTTTCACTTTGATTTTTCACTTCTCTTAGACATGGAGATATTGATACTGAAGAAAAAAGAAACTGGTTGTTAATGAAGTAAACATAGTACAGGTACACTAATAGATAAACATTAGCAATAAAAGCTATTTTTACATATATATGTCTAGATCTATTTTGGGATGGAATAACAAATGCATTATAAAAGATAATAAAATAACCTCTTACTATATTAACCTCAAAACATTTAACTTCACATTGCCCTTGGACGTGATGTTCTGATGCATTATTTAGGCAATGTGATTTTCCCAGTCACTCTAAATGTTGTTTAATGATTCTGTGTCTCAAAATACAATCATCCATAATATGTCTCATTTCACAACCAGAAGAGCAACTGATAATAATAAAAAAGGAAAACCAAATTTATGTTCAAAGCTTTGATGATTTTCTTAATTTCTACTAATTGCAGATACTTGTGTAGCAGTTATCTGAACATTAGAGAGTAGTAAATAATATTATTTTAAACTAACAAGTCTGCACGAAGTTGAAAGAAATCTTAAAATACTTTATCTGACTATTGTAATTATACTTAGATGAGACTTTCCACGTAAAATTTTCTAATTTGATACAATAATAACAAGGGACACAGGGATAGCAAGTAAACAGGAAGAAACACACAGGAAGATTTAGAACTCCTCCCACTTTAACAAGTCACTGCCTCATCTACATCTCCTATCAATTAAATAAATTTATCTAATTAATAAGAGATCAATACTTCATTCTTCATCCATTATCACCTGATGATGGACTAGGAATCTGACTGACAGGACAGTGCTCAAACAGGATAATCACCTGAAAAGAAAAATTGAATTCTTTATTTAGCCATATCTCTATTTCATACTCATAACCCCTGGGTTAGGGGAAAATAGGTTAGGATCAGATATCCTCATGAATTCCCTTTCAAACCCTAAGTTATTCCATGTTTATAAGAAAGGTAAAGATGTATTTGACTAATATAACCTTAAATGTCTAAAGCTTTTTAGTATGATCAAAGTTGAAAAATATTTAATAGGCAAAGGTATCGCCTATCAAATATATATAGATAGATCTCCATATATCATATACTGAATTTCTCTCTTAACTATGTGTCATATGAAACCAATGAAGTATTCTCTCTGGGATATATAAAATAGTAATATTTATCAAATTTACACAAACACTGAAGCCTGTGTAATGTCAGAGCTAAGAAATCCTTCCTCAGTCTGACTTTCAGGTAGATCACCAGTCCTAATAAATTGGTGTTTCACACTTTAAAACAGAAGCAATAAAAAGCAATGGAAAACACAGAGCAAAGCATTTTCAGGTTTTCATACTTTTTGTATTGAACATTCCTCTTTTCTGCAAAGAGTGATATTAAGGAAAACAGTTTTAAAAACAGAGGAAGAATACATGTGTAAAGAAAGCCAGAATGAATTGTACAAATAATTTGTAAATCCATATCTTGTTTATATAAAATCAATGAGTTTTTAAGCATATACTTGCTAGAGCCAAAATAATTTTGGTTTTTACAACAGCTATTCATCTGACGACTACAGGAAAATGATACAGTTTTAGAAAAAAAACATAACTTCCAATTTTATCACAATGGCAATTTTATTCAGTATCCTTTATTTCAGATAAGGATAGTAACCTTATTCTCCAATAGTCCAGGTTAAATCTAAATAAGAGTGCATTTTTTTATCTCAGTCTTATGAACCCTTCCTTTTCTGCAGTGTCACTTGGCAAATTCTATAGTGTGGTGCATCAAGCCATGACAGCAATAGCTTCTGACCTGCCTATGTACTCTTCCATTTTCAAGTGACTCAACTGACACTAAAATATTGCGTTCAATACTCTGTTGACTTCCACATATCTGTATTTTTCATAGACCAGGAGAGGGGCAGGATCCAAAAATAAATGTTATGCATGCAGATGGTTTGACACGCAAATATTTCAATTAGACAGCTACTCAAAGCCAGACCTTGGCAATACACAGGGGAATAACTCTGAACATGAAATTAAGCTAGACAGGGTGTAAGTACTACAGGAACATGCGGCATGGTTTATGATGCACGAAATACCAAACTGAAATACTAGGGGAGAAAATTAGCCTAGATAATTAATGACACTATTCCAGAACTCAAAAAGCATGGAGATGAAGTAGCTTTCAGCAAAACGTGTTTTATCCACCATACAGCTTTCCAGTGCATGTTTTCCTTTTTTATCTATACATAGTTCCATTGGCAGCATGCCAGCTTTGGGAAAAGTAAATAGAATTGTTGCTTTAACAGCAAGTGTTACAATAAAATTATTCTTTTGAATAATTGTTTCCCAGAAACATTGAACAGCAGAGAAATTTGCAATACTGTGTTATTCAGGAAGATGTTTTATTCTACATGTGAGCTCCATGTATTCCATTAATTTTATAGATATCTTGGTAGCAAACCTTATGGTGGAGGAAATTATTAAGTGCAAAGCCAATCAAGTTTTTCTTCCTGTATTTTATATTTATGCCTTAAAAAAAATTAACATGAATAATCCATCTATGGGATCAGCTGACAGCAAAAGAGCAGACTCCCTGCCTTTGATAACGTACTACTACGGATGATATTGTTCGGCCTTCAGGCTACATGACCAAATAAAGAAGACTAGGGTGAGCATCTGTACCTGTAAACTCACTGTAACATAGAGTTCCGCTGCTTCCATGATTTTATTGTCTAGTTTACTTTTATTTTTCCATCAATACAAGAGAAGAACAGAATGAAAAGCCCTGAACAACCAATTTTCCCAAAGGTGTAAACTGACAACTTTAGTTTGTGTTAACTGTGGAACAGCTGCTGTGAAGCAACTCTGTCGAAGAATCAGGTTTGGAGTTTTCTGTGCATTTTTTTTTTTAATTCAACTTTTATAGACTTTGAGGACAAAGGGAGACTATAATACCCAAAGAACTGGAGTAAGATTAAAAATCACCTTGTACAAAAAAAAGCAGTTAGAAATTGGAGATTTTGATTATGTGGTTAGCAACATATTTTATGAATTGTTAATTCTTTTTTAAATAAAAAACCAAGTTTTTCTACTTATGACTCAGAATATTAATTTTCAGTATTCCCCTATAAAGATATCAAAAAATGCTCTAATGTTGACACCTGTGTTCATAGATACTTAATCTTAATACAATCCTAATAATGCTTTAATAAAAACACACAATTACCATACTTCACTTTCCTAAGGCATCTCTTTAACAACAAACATGCACCATCGCAGGAATTAAAATTAACACCAAATTCTGCCTGTGACCTTTATCACACTGTGCAAACTCCTGGTGCTTCAGTTTGCCCACTAAAAGGAAACTTTGTGGTCCGGTCCTGTTTATGCAGTGATTCAAAGGTATCAAGGACAATGATACTGTGGGGAAAAGTCCAAAGACAGGCTCCCATAGGAAAACAGAGATGGAAACATGCAAGAAAAGACCCTTCATGCTTTCTATTGCATAAAGGCAAGAAAGGGTTGGTTTATGAGTTTTTTTACTCTTTCTGTCTTTTTAACTTCATATTAGTTGACCAGAGTTAAATTGCATTTATCATAAGGGTATGGACTGAGTAACATCTGACAGTTTTTCATTACACGAACTAGGATAGTTTTTAACAACTTATGCTACTTCTATGATGACAAGCAATATTTATGATGACGAAGTATTAATTTCTGTTGTAAGGGATTTTTTAGTTCTTTAGAAACATTTATTTATGCAATTTAAACATACATGTATTTGTTTGCCAATACTACTTATCAAATGGAATTAATCTCATGAAAATGAGGATAACTGCTGCAACTACAGCCTCAATTCAGGGCAGAACCCACACTGCAGATGTCTTAAGCCTCATGAAATAGGTTTAATAAAGGCTTAATCAGACACACATAAAATGTTATGCTAACAGAACCAAGCATAAATTGATATTGTGGCTTAGGAACTAAAGCACCCATTATAAATAAAATTCCCCCCTCACCACAGGATTTTTATTCATATGTGATAAAACCAGACACACTATTTATCCATGATAATTAAAAATTAAAAGAAAGTTTCTTAACTTTCTGAAAAATCAAATTTCTTGTCCACGCTTTTTCTCCAAGCTATTCTTTCCTATTCCTTTATTATTCTACTAAAAAATTCCAGTTTCTCTTTAATTTGTTACTAAACTTCCTCTGGTATTTGATGCTTTTCACAGCCTGTCATAATGGTTGCTCAATCACTTTATAGAAGACAAGATTTTCAGTTTTGTTACGTTCATGACCAAGGTATATTAATACAACAAACTTAACTAGCATTAATTGTATTTCTTGCTGATTTAAAAAAAAGGCAAAAAGAAAGCTGAATTTTAATTAGCCTTTTCACTCTTCAGCCTTTTATAATTATTTCTTTATAAATCTGGTAGAGAAATCTAAGCTAAGCAGATAGAACTTAAATTTAACTTCTCAGTAAGGTCAGGTGATGTAAGGTTGATAAAACACTGGAAACACAAATCTAGTAAATAACATATGCTCATAGTGACAAGAAATTGCCTATTAAACTTAATTCTAAATTAAAGATTGTCCCAATTAAATTAATTTTCCCATTCTCCTTGACAATGACACAAAGCTTAGAATTGCCAAGTCATTAAACGTTCCTTAGGTGCTCTGTAATGCTCACGCAGTGATCTTTTGCTGACAGTAACAGCTTATTTTTACTCCAAACTTCCTTCTGCTTCCAAGGAGCAGACAAGCATACGGTATGCAACAAATCCAACTCCCTGAGAGTATTATGGTCAACCTTAGACTACAACATCATCAACAGCACTATAGTAGGGAGAGAATCCTAAACTCATAACCAGGCTTATTGCCACTTCCAGAGGCATGCTTGGGGATATCACCATTCTAGAACTCTTTTTTTATCTTTGGGCTATCATATCTAAAGATGGGAAATAACCCCAAAACATGGCAAACTTATCTTGTGGCATGTACTGTGGTGATCGCCATGAGTATTTTATCTTAATCAGGACAAGTTTAGCACTAATACCCAGTGCATTTTTACCACCTGTTCCACTATTCAGGTTTGGTACATCCTTTGGGAAGGTTGTGCTACAATGAAGTTTTAAATAAGGGAGAGACCATATTGCACCTAACGATAAGCACGGTAAGAAACTGTAGAGAAATCCACAGAATCAGTAAGTTTTTGGTCTTTACATCAGGCTGTGTCCTGAAGCATAATACTGAACCCTGGTGAAGCCTCATTCTTCACACAGTTGTGATGAGATCTGCAGAGTACATGCTTTAACTCTATCCCTCATCCCCACTAAACTAAACACTGTAATTAATCTAGGGATTAGTTTTCAAAACCCTACACCATCGCTTTTAGTTTCAGCTGACTTCCATCCAAATTTTACGCCATTATTCTTTCCCCACTTGTGCAGTATCAGAGTTAATCATTACTAGTAAAGTTATCCAAAGACATATTCAGAGGAGCATCACTTTACAACAGATGAAGAATCCTGGACTGTTAATTACAACTCAGCCCATGAATTAGTAGTCACGTTGAGTGAGAAGCTGCTTAGGGACTTGTCCTGTTTAATAAGTCTCATTTTCATATCTGCCCATTTCCCCAGAAACCCACTCTATCATTAAGCATCTCCCAAATAATCTCCCAGATCTAATTCTAATAGATATTTATTACTGAAACATCTTGTTTATTTTAATATGGATTGCATAGCTTATGCTATAATTTAATTTTAAAATGATTTACAATATGTCTTACAGACAAAATGTAACAGATTTCATAAATACACACAAGCCTGGTTTCAAACTAGAACTGGACATCACATGACGCTTCAGTGAGCTTTATGAACAGGAACCAAGGAAAGTCCAAGTCAACAATTGTAAGCTGTCACACTACAGAAGATAATTGTATGGATGCTGTTACAAATTAATTTAGTGTGTATTGTTATCAACTTGGAAAAGAGCACTGATTAAACATATGATTGAAGCCTATAAAAAAACCAGGACTGGGACAGAGAGGATGACCAGAGACTGTTTGACCTCTGGTTCCTTCACTACAAGATTAAAGTGGGATGCTTTGAAAGAAAGAGGAGATGCTTCTTCACATACCAGACTGGCTGCAGAACTTGCACAGGTTACTGAGTGTAAAGTTTACATCTGTTTAGAACAGACTAGATATGGGAAGAAAATCTACCAAGGGTTATTAATACAATTAAAACCATCTGTGACCAGAGAAATTCCTGGATTGCAAAATGCTGGAGGAGAAGAGAGCATTTTGAGGAAGTATCACTATGTCTCTCCTGGTTTTAGACCCTCTCTGGCATATTTGCTTTTGACCCTTGGAGAGAGGCTGTCCAGGGATGGGATGTGGGACTGCTTCAGGACACCATTTGATATGGAGACAATCAAACAGACATACTCTGTATACTCACCCTTCAGTGGCATAAAACATAATAAATCAATTCTATAAAAAATTACATATGCCAAAAAGTAGTTTCATGGCCTCAAAACCTTTCCCACACACAGAATTCCACCTACACAAAACCTAGATGAAAAAAATCTCTAATGTCCTTAGCTAGGGAGACAGGGGCAAATTCTTCTTACAATTAAGAACTAAAGCTCTGGTCAGCTCTTTCTCAGCGCAGCTCTTCTGTGCACCCAGGTGGGAGTGGGCAAAATAAATACACTGGCAGCAAAACAAGACCTATGCCATGACTCCTTGCCTCATTTCCAGGGACAGAGTAACTAGCAATATATAAGCATGATGTCACATAAAATAAATAAATTCAGACCTCAACATTCATAAATCGTTGCCACAAGCCTGAAGACTAATACAAGAAAAATTGAGAAAAATATGAGTAACAGCAAAACAATAAATGCCTGTTTTATTGACTGAAGATCTTTGACACAGACCAAAAAAGATGAATTCAAAGTCAAGACTGATGGGAGAAATTCAGGACAACAAAAAGCCATCAGACCCTTCCCATTAAGCACTGCTAAGTTCACATTCCAAATTTAACTCTTTGGTCTTTGTTTTGTCTTCTCCTTGGTTTTGTGCAGCATTTTATCAGAGATTCTGAAAAGAAATTACTAGCAAAGCTATAGTAGGAACATGATGCTAAGCTACACAGTGATGTTTAGTTTGGGATCAATGAAATCCTGTAATTTGCGCGTCACTATTTTTCTGAAAAATGAATCGTTTAATTTTTTGCACAAGTTGATTATTCTCATCACGAACCCTTTACCCTCTTCTCAAGTGCAAACACCTTTGAAATAAAATGTTGCTTTGTGATATGAGACATTCTCACAAATGTTCTCAGAAACCTAAAAGGTGTAGGGCAGTAAGTGTGCAGAGAAGTATTTTTCCAGCAGCTATGGACTCAAGAAGATCAAAAAGGATGTGGTATGGAAGAGGGAAGAGTCAATGACCTGAGTCTACTTTGTGGCAATGGGGCTCTGCTTGTGCAGGAAAATCCATTGGCCTTTTCAATGTCCATGGTTTAAATTGCCTGTCTTTACTAGTCAGATCTCTGTGGTGAAACGAGAAAATGGTTATTTCAGAACGGCACTGAAGTCTTCAGTCACCTTAGAGTCATAGCACTGCTGAGTGGGGAGGAAATGTAAATATACATACAAGATAATAATTGGTATTTCAGCCAGCCTATATGCATTTTTCATTAATTCTCAGCATGCTCAATATTCTGTATAAGACCCCCGTGGCCTCTGGATAACATTCTGTCTGTTATCTCCTCTTTCAGGACACTTATTTTCTTGTGGTTTAAGATTCTCTGCTGATCTTGATTTATATACACTATTTCCCACCAACAGAGGAGCTGCTCTGGTCTATGAGGTTCACACACAGTGTGCTATCATTGATAGAAATTCGCCTCAAACCACAACGTGTCTCTGTTAATTAGTAGGTTTTTCATAAATTTCTATTGAAGGCTTAACTAACTGTTTGTTTTTATAAATCATGAGATCAGATAACAGATAACAGATGCTGATTTTGCCAATTTTATCCTTCCTGCCATTTGTTACATTGCATATTACTTCTTTCTAAGACCAATCATTGATTCAGCAGCAGAATACTGAGTCCAGTTTTTAACCCTACATTTGCATCATATCAAGGATAGAAATATCTCAAATTAAAATCTGTTTATAGATCTCAGTAAAATATAAAACCTTCCACTCTAAGCTCTTTACCAATTTCCCAGGAAAAGGTTTATTTTTGAGACACAGTCCTTTTTTTTTGAATTTATGTGAGAAGTTAGATTGCAAGTTCACTCACAGTGAAGGCCAAACACCTCTTATTACATGAACCAGAAAACAAATGATTTCAAGAGCTGAACAATCATTCCATGGCTGTACCACACACATAGTGTGGATCATAAATATGTAGATGAAATCCAAAATTTGGAATTTCATGGCAATTACGAAATGGTAACAATTGCATTCTGTCCTGATTTTCAAGTTGTAGTCAAATAAAACAATAGAAATTTACTTTCTGAAGGGTTTCTTCTTCTTAGTTTTTTCTCCATAATGTACTTTTGGATCAAAGTAGTGGTTTCAGAAATTTCTTAGCTAGAAAGTCTCACACCTGGAAATACATATCCATACCTAAAGAAAGAAATCAAAGCCCAGAGGAAGAAATGACTCTCACTCCGGAGGACAAAGCTAGAGTAAGAGTCGTCTCTCTCACCAGCAGAGAGGCATGACCTCAAACCAGAGTAACTCCCAACCTGGCTGTCTCACAGCGTTATCATATGTCAATCTTTTCAGGGTCAGTGACTGGCAATAACATCCTAAGAATTCTCTAGTTTCCTAACTGTCTCTGACACTTATGAATAAATATCTCCCTGTCTAACCTTGCCACATTTATCAAGGATGTGGGCTGCAGGAAAGAAGTATTAAAGCTTCTGGATGCTCAGAAATATATCATATGTGTTAAGTACAGGTCATTAATGAGGTGACCAGTCAGTTGTAATCAGATTTGCTCCTTGCAATATGCTTACAATAAAATCATTAATTCTTTTAATAATCTCTTATTAGCCAATCTCAAGAACCATCTTCAGACTTCATCTTTCAAACACACCACTTTCAGCACAAAGGGTCTCCTGAGAATGCTTCTTTTTCTCAGTTTCTCTGATAATATCCTTTCCTAGTTCTCCTCCCACTGCTTTGATCTTTACTACATCGAATTGTCATTTCTTCTGCAGGATTCTTACAGGAGTTTTGTAGACCTTTGACAACAGTCTTTTTATTATTATTCCCCTCTACATTTTGTATCCAGGTTACATTATTCATAGCTGCACATTCCACTACCATTCACCAGCTACCATTGATGATTCACAGACTCATGTGTTTATTGCAAACCTGAAACTTGTCCAAACTTTCCGTGGGTGACTGACAAGCGGCTCAGTTTCAGTGCCTGAAATCAAACTTCCTTCTTCCCAACAAAACAAAACAAAAAAAAAGCCCAAACCCCGAGGAAAGCCAGACAACAATTACACTGGTTTATTCTTCCCTTGTACATCACGACCTGATATTTTATGCAGCTGGGCAAACGCCTTCATTTTACGATAACGGGTGCAGCAACCTTCGGGCTCCAGCGCTCTTGGCAGAGGCCGGTGGGTACCGCACGCACCGGGGACCGGCGCCTCGCACCGGCTGCTCCTCCAGGGAAAGCCCCTACATTTAATTTCTGAAGTGCCCTTGGTGCAGGGGACTCGTTCGCTCCGGGAATGCAGCTCTGGGAAGCAAAGCAGGGGATGGGGGGCTCCGGGACGGGCAGCGCGGGGCCGGCACCGCCCGCGCTCCGCCAGCGCCACCTGCCGGCACAGCCCGCGGGCCGGAACACGGCCTGAACCCACAACAACAGAATGAGAAATAACAAGGAGTGGATATAATTATAATGATAATAAAATAGTGATGATGGTGGTAAGAAAAATAGTGACCAACAACCCAGAGTCAGACCAGAGCAAGAACTTAATGTCCATGCCCTGTCCCGGCCCCGGCATGCCCCCTGTGCCGGGGAGCGGCGTTGCCATCTTTTCTCTCACTGGTGGAACCGAAATGAACCGTAAAGTCTCTCAGTGTTCCCTCAACCCAAAATTTCTGCATTAAGCAGTGTTTAAAGCTAAAATAACACCTCTGGTGCAGGGTGTTTCAGCAAAACATCACTGTGAAGCTGGTGAGACACTGAAACAGGTTGCTCAGATGTTGCGGGTGACTCATCCCTGGATGCGTTCAAGGCCAGGTTGGATGGGGCTCTGAGCAACCTGGTCTAGTGGAAAGTGTCCAGTCCTTGAAGTTCTGTCCAACTAAAACCATTCTATGAAAATCTGTGGCCAAAGCCCCCCATCCTGACACTGTCACAGCCAGAAGAGGGCCAGCTCTGACACTGGAGGGAAATATAGAAACAGCCTGGAAACTTCTACTGGAGAGGGAGAAACTAAGATCAGAAATGAAGCTATTGAAATGGCTAAGAAAATCTCTAATAAAAAATAAACAAGAAAATGTGGACAGTAACATTAGCGAAGTATCATATATGCACACATTCACCCCATAAGGAGTGAAATCAAGAAAAATCATTGCTATGTATTTGATTTTTTAAATACATATAATTACACATGCCAATGTGCTGTAATTGAAATGTGGTTTGCAAGTTGCTCAAATAAATAGTGTCAGTTAGAACTTTTCCCTCAAACAGACCAATTCAGCTGTAATGCCTTTATCTTGAAAAGCAAAATGTAATTTTCAATTTTATACATTAACTTTTAATATAGTTTGTATTATCAATTTATTACATGAATGATACTATGAGTGAAAATAAAACTTAGAATTATTTCCTTTTTTATATATAAAACTGAAAATCCTCAAGTACCAATTCCATTAAGGAACACCAACTTAAAAATCCTATGATAATTTTAGTTTCAATTTTATTACTCATCTTTTGTGAATTTTTCTCTTCTCTAGGAGGTTTTATTACTATTGGAGTCTCAGTGTAGATTTTACTTGACATCAATTTTTAGGTAAGCATTTCAAGATTTATCCCTGATTTCTCTGCATCTGGTAGGAAAAGTTTTGATTTCTGTATCATGAATAAGCAGCAGTAGCACTTTTCTGTGTTTATCCCTCATACAACAAGCATAGACCACTGATAGAGTAAAACTTATCCAGTCATTCCTTTCATTATTCAGTAGTAATTGCAGCATTTATTTTAGCACTTAAAACTAAACAACCACTACATCACCCAAATACACTAGTCCCATTGGGATTTAAGACCATAATAAGAATTCTGAACATCATCAATGAATGAATTATACTCTTATTGTTATTAAATTTATGGTATTTTTAATAATCACATCAAGTAATGAAGAGTACATGCATTTTAAGCAGTAGCACTGAGAACATGGTGAGTTTAATGTTGCACATTGGGATGATTTTACCCCTGTAAGCCCACAGCAGGACAGCATCCTGGGCAGCACCGTTTGTGCACATTACTTCATTTCTTTCCCAGGCTGGACACTGTGATTTGGCTGAAGTAGTCTGGCAGAGCTCTTTGCACTGTCACCCAGCACCCAACAAGACCCAGAGCCACCAGCTAAAGACAGACCTTCTGCCTGCTTCTGCTGTGAAAAAGAGTTGGAAAAACATGATATTCATACTTTTAACTAACTGAGCCAATTGCAAAATCATTTTTGTATAAATTACCATCTGCTGGCAATACAGTTAGCTCAATTGACCCTAACTGAAAATTTGCAACTGGATGTGTTTCTGTGGACAGGGTTGGGTAGTTGCTTTTATAATTGATTTTAAGTCAAAGGTTCTCTGCAGAACTGCCACGTGCACAACGCTGCAGCACACCTGCAACATTAGGATAAATTCCAGATACATATCTATATTATCTCTTTTACTAAAGGGATATTAAAAAAAAAAAAAAGAAAAAGAAAAACAGTTGTAAAAGCTACTAGACCTTTAAGTTAAGGCATTATGAAAAACACAAGCAACATCTCTGTCTGCTAACACAGTTCATTGCAAATGCAGGACTGTGAGATATGAAATCTTAATTTGCACAGGCACTACTATCAGAATTTGAGGAGTAACACATTAGTTGTTTTACAAGCCAACAGATCACATTACTGGCAGATTACACTGGCATTTGTTTTACACCTTGATGGTGAAAAAGGCTAAGGGATTAAGTATTGTACCTGTAGCCTGGTCAGCCACTTCATACACCACCACGTGGACTTTCTTTTTTCTGAGTTTTCATTTGCAGTGTGAAAAATTTGTGCAAAATTGTTCCTCTCAATATCCTACACATACTTTATCAATGCTGTGATCTATATATGCATTGTAAACATTAGAAGAAAAATACTTATGAATTAAAATCAAACAATAAATATTTTATCCAGAAAACATTTTTAAAACAAAACTATATGTTAATTGTATGCTAAAACTCCTCTTAATTAAGAACTAAACCAACACATATTAAAAGGCACTTCAACTGATAGTGCATCAGCCAAAATTAGTTGATTACATGGCTTTAAACAGTAGTGAGGCTGCTCTACTGATCTAAATCTGAATGCTGAACTGCTGAACCCATTTTCTAAGATAAATTTAGCTGTTCTTTCGTGTTCCACTTTCCTTTGGTACTTGGATGCAGTGTATAATTATACCAGTGCAGTTAGATAGCACTTTCCATCTGAATGTCTCAACACACTTTTCAGATTTAATTACTTTGGGCTTGGAAACCCTTCATGACGTAGATACTAATAATCAAATTTAATAGAGAAGTAAACAGAGTCAATGAAAAGGGGAGTACCCAGCAAAGTACTGAAATGAAGCCTCAGTCTCCTGAAATCTATTTTTTGTTACCACTTTGCTTTTGGAGACATATGAAATCAAGATGCTCTTCAAGTTTAGCTTCTGGACATACTAGGAAATACCTTGCTTTTGGCAATGGTAAGTAGCTTGACACTGACTTTACTTGTAAATCCTAGTAAAATCCAGACACTAAATAATTCCTCATTGTCCTTGCAAGTATTTTAACCCATTTACATTTCCAATGGATCTCTAACAAGTAAGTCCAGGCCTGGGGAAAGGCACAGTGGTATCCTTCCCACTCCTTCTAAACAGTCAGCATTGCTTGGTACTAGGAGTTAAGCACTTACACAGAACATGAGGCCAAGCTCCATCTTTTGTCAGTATGAGAGTAAACTCACACCGTGCACTTTTGTGGACAGTGTCCTATCATTTCACTTTATATCCTTCCTTTTCAAGCTATTTTTCTTAGCAGAAAATAGACAAAATTAGGGTGTTTTTCTGAAATCTAGTAAACTCCCTT
Source organism: Manacus vitellinus (assembly GCF_001715985.3). NCBI lineage: Eukaryota > Metazoa > Chordata > Aves > Passeriformes > Pipridae > Manacus > Manacus vitellinus. The sequence goes on from NW_021938999.1 coordinate 14,293,994, forward strand.
TAGCATTAGTTCTTGGTTGTAAATGCCAAATGAGATACTTAAATAATAAAAAAAGGTTTTATACATACATTCTCAAACTATTTCACCAAGTAAACAAACAATATACTTGAGAGACTGTAAATCTCACTGGTTTTGCTCAAATTTCCTTATCAGCTGGTTACCTTGAAGTTTGAATGTAAGGGAAGATAAACCCCACATGCTCATTTTTACACATGATATTTTACCTCATTTTTTTTACCCTAGAGAATTCCTGAAATGTAACATAAACTCAAGAAATGGAGAACCCCTCTCTGCTCAGCCCTAACAGCTGAGGACAACACCTTGCACTGTTTTAGCACCTTGGTTTATCAGGAGGACTGAAAATTGCATCTCTGGCACCTGGAGCCTTGACACTGGCTAGTCAAGATCAGGAAGCTGGTTTTATTTTCAGATCTGTTTTTCTGGGCTGTGGGACTTTCATTCAGAGAACATGGCTCAAATGCAGAATAGATGCTGTCCATAACAGCCATGCCCAAGCTAAGGGATGAACTGAACACACTGGCAGCTATTAATGCTACACACTGCTTGTGTTAACAAGCCCAGCTCAAAGGCAGAGCTTATTAGGTGGAATCCAGGAACATGAAAAGAAAGGATAGCTGCATAGCAATGTGCTGTATTAAGTGATAAATCAGCCATGCAGAAAGAGAGCAGAGAGGTAAAATGCTTATTAGCATTTCCCTTGCCTATCTAGGTTACTATAAAGTATTCACTACTTATTTGCCTGCCAAAGCTCTAATTCTTTTTTAATGCCTAGGAACACATAATGAAGTAAAACAGCTAATTGATTGCTAACATATGAGTGGCACCATGTGTTGCTCATGTGTACCTATATCATTCTTGGATACTACTTACAAAGAAGTAAATGCAATGCAAGAAAAAGGAATCCAGAACACGTCCCCCTGCTCACCCTCAACAGCACTTGCCTCTTTAAACTATCTTGCGTTTTTCAAGCAGTGTGGGCTGTCACCAACACAGAATGCATAGAGGTCATACAACTGGAAGGATTCAGTGGCACAGAAGAACAGAATTGCAAGGAGAGTGTCTCCATGGCAGTTATATTCCTCCAGCATGTCTTTCCACAACCCAGGAATGCTAACTCCTCCTCCTTGAGTACAACCATACAATGAGGGTGTACTTGTTTACAGGATCAATTGCATCCTGATGTTCTCAGACAAGCCCAACCAGCTACTTCCTCTAGCTTGCAGTTCTACTTAAGAGTTAGGGGTAGCTCAGAAGAGAAAGCATTGATTCCCCACAGACATTGCTAAGGTTGTGAAAAAATGTAATCTAAGAAGACCCTTGTAATGATTATACAGCCATCGTTCCAGGTCTGGCTTTCTCTTTGCTATTATTGTTTCCATCAAGTGCAGATGGTTAACTACCAATTGCTTGGATCCCTGGATTATCATTTCAAATCCTGAATATAACATCATTGCAGGAATACATGAAGAGATATAAGAAAACTGAGTATACTGATAGATGCCCTTAATTCAATAGCACTCAGCTTATCCTTTGAATTCTGTTGGGCATGTATACCTATAATGTTCCTCCCTTATAGCCATGCAAGTAATTGTTAGTGACAAAGATTAATCTTATTACTGGCTTCCTTCATGTTAGGATGAAGAAGCATTGGGAGATATATAGAATATTTAATGATGCATGTGGCATGCAAGGGAAACTATGTAATTTACTGGGAAAGACACTGAAGGAAAGAGATCAAGTGACACATCACTGCTCCTCTTTCAAGAAAAAAAAAGGAATAATAATTATTTTTTTTTAATTTCCTGGTGCACAGTTCATCTCTCAACTAAAAATTCTGCAGTAGAAAAATTGGCATTGTTCTAAAATATGTGCTTGAATAGTGAGAGTAATATAAAACAACATAAACTTGCATTCTTTTTGCATTCTGGTATCCCATATTTGAGAGTGAGGTATAGTTTGCTACAAGCATAGCTCATGTATCAAACATTGTTAGCAGCAGTTTGTGCAAACTGAACATGTTTCAGGACCAGTGAACATTATATATAAAAAGGATGCGAGGTAGATACTGCTATATCTCAAACTGTTCACACACTTCTGAGCGCTAAAGATACTTGTGAGTGCAAAGAGGACATTCAACATTTAATAATATGGGGTAGAAACAAAACCAGTCTGAACCCTGTATGAAGTCCAGAACGGAATTAGCTATGGAAACCATGGTGAAAGTAAGCTGGTACCTGAGCTGTCCTGCAGAACTCTGCCCTCACACTCTGCAAAATGAGCTGCAGGACCCAGGGAAACTTCCTAAGCATCCCTCAAGCCTGCCCAATTAGACCAGTCTGCAAGGACTGTACAGAGTGTCTCATCTTTTAAAGGAGGGAACAGAACCTCAGGTAGTATAAATTACTCTTGTCACTTCAATTCCACTGCCTATTTAAACCAATTTACACTGTTTGCCTTAGTGAGCAAAGGACAAATTGGCCTGGGAACAGGTATTATGCTGTATTTGCAGATTAAAACCTCTTCTTCTCATGACAGAACTGGGCTTGTAATATGTAACACATTTTGTCTCTGATCTAGCTTAGACAGTTTGCGACAGATGTGTTTTTTAAATATGTAATAACACTATTCACTATGAAAACTATATAAGCAACCTTCACAGAGTTAGGAGACAACAGATACAGTTTTGTTTAAATACAGTATTTCCTTGGCAAAATGAGAATCTTTTAAGTATTCACTTCAAAGTAATTAATACCAGAGTTATACATTTAGAAATGGAGTAAATGGAAATTTCCACTGTGAAGAAGTCATGTCTTCTAATGCCCACTCAATACTATTTCTGATAGTACCCACTACATATCTGTGGAAGCCATCTTACTCAAGCACTAAGTCATGTTTGCTAGGATAAGTGTGATGAAGTGTTATCACAAGTACAACATCTACTTTCTGGATTATTAACTTCTGTGAGCTCAAAGTATTTCTTTTTAAAGAAAAAAAAAAGGCAAATTAATACAAATTGAAAAGGCAAAGAAGGTATTTCCAAATGCTTTGAATTTAGAATAAAACACTGACTGCTTTTCCAATATAAAGTCAATGTGTTAGCATTATCACAGGTTAATTATATTATGGACATACCACAATGTGATTTGTTTTTTTTCTTCCTCTTTTGTTATTGACATACAAGCTTTCTTTCCCTCATAGATTTGATAAACTTTTCCTAGAGACATTTTTCTCCCTGTGCCTGCGCTGAACATCACTATGACTCCACAGCAGTGAAGTAACTGATAGAGTGACTATAGTAACTGATAGAGTGACTACTGTAAAGAGTTCGTTGTCATGTTAGATTTCATTTCAGAGTTGACCTCAAGTAGTTTCTATGCTGAGATGCTTTGTGTGTCCACAGTTACAGCTAGGCACGAGTATTTAGAAATGCTGATGAACAGGCACCTTATGTAAACAAAAGGCAAAGCGCTTTGTACAGACTTTGTACTGATACTAATCCTTTCCATTACTGTGCTACAGAGTTTGAAGCCAGAAGGGACCACCTAAGTCGTGCAAAGGATTGAAAAGAGTTGAAGGGGAGCAAATGAAGAGAGAAATACACACCTGGATGCAAAGTATCATCAACAGTGTCTCAGAGCTGACATGCCCAGAAACCTAATGCAAGAGGCTGGGGAAAGGCAGGGAGACAGCTACTGCACAGTGCAGACACCCTTTGTTAGCTGGAATGGTAATGCTGCAGCATTCCCTCTTCCTGGACTGACACATAAATGCACATTTTCACTGCCCACGAGTGGCAGCTTGCCAGCATTCAGAAAGTGGGAGACGAAGGAGGACCTCCCCGTACATGAAGCTCAGTAAGGAGGAGAAAGCATTATCAGAAGTTGGGAAGCAGAAGTATGTGTAGAGTCCTCCTTAACATCACAGCTTTAGAAGCTTGTTGTTCATTTATTTACCACTTTCTGCACTCTTTCAGTTATCTTCTACCACATTTTTTTTTGTTTTAATAAAAAAATCATGCATATACAGTGCATAAACTACCATTTTAACATATAATGTAGAAGTTTCCCATACCTTAGTCCCATATTTATATACTACCTGAAATTTGCAAATATTTCTTGTGTTATATATACCAGTGTTGTATATTTTATCAAACTAGCAGATGTTGAACTGCCTTAACTTCTACAACCTTTGTGAAGACTCTCCTTTTCTGGACACAGTTCCTACTCTCTACTTCATCTTTTTCTCCTGGAGGAACACATTTATATCGGGCCATATTGACTCCAAAAAACCACACTAGATCCAGTGTGAAGTAAAACCTTTAAATTGCAGATATTGTACATAGGGTAACAGTTAACTTCAGTCTGCTCATCTGCTTCTAGTGCACCTTCAGCAACTGAATACAGGATCCTGATCTCCATTTCTGGATGACTGGAGAACTGGTATTAAGTTCACCAAGTCAATTTGTTTATTTTTATGAATCACATAAAGAAGAAAGTAGAGGGTCCAGCAGAGGACTATGAAGCTGATCAGAGGACTAAAGAATCTCTCTCATGAGCAAAGGCTGAGGGAACTGGGCTTGTTCAGCCTGGCAAAGAGACAGAGGGGATCTGATCAGTGCATATATAGGTGTCTTAGGACTGGGTGTCAAGAGGATGGGGCCAGACTCTTCAGAGGTGCCACAGGTTACAACAGGACAAGGGGCAAAGGGCACAAACTGAAACACAGGAAGTTCAACCTAAACATAGGGAAAAAATTCTTTACTCGCAGGGTTACAAGCTGCCCAGAGAGGTTGTGGAGTCTTTTTTTCTGGAGATATTAAAAACCCACCTGGACACAACCCTGTGCAACCTGCTCTGGGTGAACCTGCTTTAGCAGGAGTTGGACTAGATGATCTCCATATGCCCCTCCCAAACCCCTCCCAACCCCAACCATTCTGTGACTGTGATTATGTGAAAGTGATTAAGTTGATGAGAATGTTGAATCAATTAAAGTATCTCAGAAATCTAAAGCATCTCAGAAATTATCCTTCTACTGGTACTACACGCTGCTGAGGCTCAGTTGTTGAGTGTCTATACAAATAAAGGTCTCCAGAGTTATTATTCTTGATATAGTAATTACAAATTAGAGAGGTTAGAAAACAATTTATAGGCTTTAAGGAGCATATGATGGCAAAGAAAAAGTAATTTTATTTTAAAAACCTAGAAGATAGTGAGTAATAGCTGCTGTTTTGATCTGCTAATTTATTCTACCTATCTAAAGCAGGAATTTTATCTTTAACTTACATCAATCCTTCCTACACACATTCACCATGAAAACTTAACAAGAAAATTAATTGAACTGAAACATGCAGACAAATTAAAAAGAATCACTAAATTCACTACAGTGGCTGATGATGCCATCATCAATAGAAGATACTAATGAAGAAATATTTCTTGCAAAAAAATCCATCATCCTGAAATTGCTCTGGAATAAAAGAAACACTGGTGGTTTTCTTCTGAACCATTTATTTCTAATTTCAATAAGCTTGAAAAAAAAAAAAAAGGGATTTTTCTGCTTCTTTCCAATAAAAGTGATTATTCAAAAGGAAGAGCAAAATTGGACACTACAAAGGCGTACTTGAGGCAAAGCAGTCTTTTACCACATCTAGTACTTTGATATACCTGCCTCATTCAGGGTAAAATGTAGTAAAGTTACCAGATCCTCAGTGCTAGAAAAGAAGATGACAAAAAATTACAACACTTATAATTTGAAGCTGATGCAATAAATTCAAGTAGCTTTATTTTGAGGCTTCATATTGCCAAAAAAAGAAAAATAAATAAAAATAGCATCCTCATTAATGGTCTGGATCGTTTACTCATGTCTTTACAGCTGAAGGCACTTTTGCTGTTCTCTCTTGTAGGGAAGTGGGCCCAGATCCATCCCCTGCCAGTAAAAACAGCTCATGAGAACTCAGCAGTTGTGTCCAGCAGCATCCTTAATACCTCACCAGGTACGTGGGGAAAATAAAATACACAGAAATAGTAAATCCCAACCCTCCTTGAGGCAATTACTTCCTAGGTGAACACATTTTACTTCCAAGATATTTTCCTTATGGTCAGTTTGGATCCTCACTGCTGTGACTCCACTCCCCTTGCTCTGGTCGGCCCATGGTGTTACCCTGAACATACATCAGTCATTTTCACATGTGCACCACAGCACTTTCCAACACCTTAACTCCTCCCTGAAAATATATTTTACCTCTGATACTTTGTATACATTTTTTAAACCTCTGCTCGGAAATCAACATGATTTTTTAATGTTGTTTCTGTTATTATTATTATTATTATTATTGAAATCTTTCTCAGCATTGCTTTACTTCTTCCTACACTGTAATTCAGAATATTAATAATTTCCTTTATCAACCTGCATATTACTGAGCTGAATCTCTTCTTTTTTCTTTCTTTTAGTTTTTTCCTTTTTATTTATTTACTGGGTTTGTTCAATGAAGCCTCTCTGTGGTTTTGTACCTTCAATGGTATTTGAAACCAAACTTTGTATCCTACGCAAATTTAATGAACATTCTGACTGTCTCCTTCCAGATCATTAAAGATGATGTTAATTGAGGCCAAACTTCAAATCTGCCCAGTGATACTTCATTAGACACTTCTTCACAGTTTAACATAACTGGTCAAATTTATTCTTGTTATTAAAAAAGGATAATTTCAATGATTTTAAAAACTCGCATCAATGTATGGAAGCAGTGACTTTGGCCCATTGCCCTGTGTCTTTAGCCTGTATTTGCAGGCAAGTACTCAATTTACAACATTTCCCATTCAAACATAACCTGAGCCCCACATGATGCTCTCCTATTTAAGAGCCTTGATGGTTTTTGCTTTATAAACTGACTCAGCACCTTTAACTGTAACCTCAAGGCCCTTCTAAAGACCTGCAGTCACGAGAGCCAGCACAGCTGTATGATGGGTGCCATCTCCTTCCTCCAGTTCAGCCTGTTGTCTGAAAGTTTCATATGATGCCTCCTGCTTCTCCCAATGGAACAAACAGGCTGGTCTTATCCCATTTGTAGTGTGCACAGATGCTGGATGGATGTGGCCCCTCAAGCAAGCAGTTAGAAGGGACCTACTGCTTTGGAATTAGCATGTATTGCAAAGATCAAGTGAGGTGCAAAATGTAGTGGGAGAAGATGGCAATATATTCTAAGTTAGGAAAACAAATCTTCAAGGTCCCTTCCAACCCAAACTATTCTATGGTTCTGTGGTTCACAGTCTTTCTCCTCACTTCTGCCCATGTACTGCTTTTCACTTTACTTCTTCGATGACTATAAATTATGTACTCCAGGCCAAACACTAAAGACCAGTAGTGTCAAGAGAACAAAAGACAATGACATAGGTCTCTTTCCTTTTCCTTCAAGAAAAGCATTTTGTCCACTGTCAACATGGTAATGCACAAAGCATGCCAGGGCAGCAAATGGAGCTTTCACAGAAACAGTGGATAATTTTTTCATGTCCATGATCATAAGGGAAAATGGTTATTCAATATGAAGTGAAATACAGAATAGATTTGCAGATAGAAGAACCAGCTGTAGTTCTGAACAGTCATGGTATCTGTTTGAATTAAAAGCAGTGAAGTTCTAAAGTGCAGAGAGTTCCACTAACCACCAATTAAATAGTTCTGCCAGAGGGAAAAGGAAAATGAGGAATGAAATATAAAACATCACCCATGCCCTTTGTTACACAGAGACATTCATTTCTTGTACAATGAAAAGAGATCTATCTCAGTGCAAAGCCGCTGTCCAGCCCATTTGCAATTATTTTGTGGCTTCTTTTGTAAATACAAAAAGGAATAGCTTTTTTGGGGAAAAAACGCCCTTTCACAAAGTCTATAAGCTTCCTGTACATACCATGGGAGCTGCATCTCTTTTGTAACAGTTTACAACCTGTGTCACTAAAGGAAGCTTTAAGTGCCAAGTAAAGTAAATTCCTTTTGTTAACCCATTTCCCGAGGAGTTTCACACTTCGCTTCAATGCTCGAGGCCTTCGATTTCCTGCACATCAATTTTTGGACTGGTCTGTTAGTAGCACAGCAACCCTTTACTTCACCCCATCAGATCCACAACTAATTGCTTGGAGCCAATACAGAGATACATTTACATTACTTTTCTATCTCATTTCTAATATTTTTAATATTTTTGTCCTCTATGTTAATGAGTTCAGGGTTGGCCCCTAAACACTTAGCCTTGTATTTCCCAGTCAAATTAACTACCAATTAGTGATAATTGGACCTGGCAATATTTTTGTTGATGGACACAAATGTACTGTGAGACAGAATGAGAGTACTAATTAAATTTAGATAGGTCATTTCTACCTGCCAGTTTTTCTTTGAACTCTAGATGTGTCCACATTATTCTTACCTCAAATTAGATTGGTCAGAACCCATTTATTCTCAAATGTAAAAGTGGACAGTACAGTTAAAAGTACTTTAGTTAAATCTGAACAAATATTGACTTTGTACATGTGGGTGGTCCATTGTTGGGTGGAATCTCTTTTTTTTTTTTTTGGACATCTATTCAGCAAGTCAGTGCTTAAGGATGGAACTACCTGAGTCTGTTTGCAGGGCCTTTCATTTCTCAGTTCTTCTGCAGGCTGCTGCAGCATTTGAACTGCAAAGGCTTCAAGGTTTAAATCAAACTAAATAGTGAGAAGGGAAAAAAGCTTTAATTGCTAGTTTGAGAGATTCTATACAAACATTTCTACTGGGCTTTCAAAGGCTAAACAAACCCCTAAAATTTAAACACTTTTAACAGTTATTGTGCTTTTGCTTAACACAAGCAAAAGAATGAACATGCCAGACCTCAGAGACCCCAAAATACTTTTTAAAAAGACTAAAATGTAGCCTGTCATTTTTCACTGAGAAATTTTAGAAGCTGTTTTAAGAGGATATACCCCTAGTTCTGGGGAGTTCTTGCTATTAGTATATTTTACATGTGTTTCTCCAATGTGAAGTTGTTCCTCCCTAGTTAAATTCTAAATCAGGAGGCCTTTCCAGGCTCTTGATGTGTTTTTTTTCTTTCAGTGAAGCATTAAAGTCTTTCTTAGGACAACAGAATTGAAACAGTCTTTCAAACCTTTTCAGCAATCAAATTGAAGGTAATTTTCACCTTTTTAATCAGGTTACCAATAAAAGTCATGAAAGAATCCTAGCAAAAAGTAAATTTTATTTATTATTTTTAATAAAATCAATTAAAAAATCAAAAAACATATTAATTTCATTAAGATTTTAGCTGATTACTGAGTTTTGCCCTAATATTGTGCAACCTGGAAAATATATGCCCAAAAAGGCTTTATAGACTCGAATTATGAATTTACTTTCAAAAAGTAGAAGTGACTCTGCTAGCTGCCACGGAAGTTAACACCATAACCACAATAAAATGCAATAAAAATGTTATTATCTATATGATAATTTATTGGATGTCATATCTTTTTCTCTTCAGCCATTTCGATAAGTAAAGTAACTTCTTTCTGGAAGTAAATAGCCTTAATATTGGAAGTCTAAAAACTATCATCATACTTTAATACTCTCTAGAATGAAAGAATAAAATCTCATGCTTGTAAGTCAAAGAACAGGTATGTGAAATAGTAATTCAATATAAAGCTTGAGAATTTTTTAATTATTTTGAACTGTGAAAATCTATTTCAATTCTGCTTTTATATTTGACAGAGGATAAGGAAATGTGCAAGTCCTTGATTTCCTCTGCAGTGAATTCCACTTTGTCACTTCAGAGGTCTGAGTGACACCATCATGATGAGGATGGGCCAGAACCTTGACCATGAAATTTCCCAGTAGAAAAAAAAAATACTTGATAAAAACTAGTTGGGGTTTTTTTTGTTTGATTTTTCTTTGTTTGTTTGTTTTTTCTGAAAGTGGTGATTTTGTTCTGGCAAAAATAGGAAAATCTGAAAGTGATTCATTTCACTTGTCCTTTCTTTTACTGCGGTATAAAAGTTTCATTGTCCTTTATTTTTAACTTTTGACATCAAATGTATATATTACACGTGAGGTTCTGAAACTTTATTTTCATTCACAGGAAGTTTTAAAGGCTTAGAAAATCTGTGAATGAAATACACATGTAAAGATCTTGATTTCTTAGCAACTTTAACAAGGATATAGGCATAGAGTTAGGTGACAGTCAACTCTACAGTTTTCTCCTGCTCCTCCTCCAGGAAAACTGGATTTGTGTTTTGCTGTTCCTTGAGTGACTCTATGGAGCTGACAAAGTAATTTGATTTGTTTAAGAACATCTATCAACAGAGATGATGGAGTCACAGATAAACTATAACAACACCCTACAGAATTTACAATGCAAACTGATGTGCATGAATCACAGAAGATACGAAGTGCAGCAAAACAATTGTTGAGTGATGAAAATGTAATCGATGTTTTGCTTTAATTAATTTAAAGCTTTTTATGTCATGTCATTCATGCTTTCCCTGACAAAAAAAAAAATCCAAGTGCCCAAATTTTCTTTTTCTGTTTCCTTTTTTTCTTAGAAAGAAAAGTCTTTCCTGATATACTGTTCATTATTTATGTGTTACAACATGCATAGCTAAATCAGCCTGTACTCAGCAAAAAACAGTATAAGAAAGAAGAAAGTGGGGATTTTTGTTTGTTTATTCGTTAATTTTAAATATATAAGATTTTAGTTCTATATATATATCATTTATACATCTGTATAAAACTCCTGGATGAAACCCAGTCCACCCACATTTCAGGTTCTGCTTCACTGTAACTTTGTAAAACTGTACTTACTAGGATGGGACAGGAGATCTGGCCTACCTAACATTTCTGCCAGAAGTCATTCCACACACAAACAAAAAGAGATGGGCAACCAAAGACCTCTTGAAGGAAACCCACCCTTATGGAATGTTAATTCCTTGATACACTGTCTGCACTGTCATCTCTAGAGAGCTGAACATTTTACTTGTATGAACTGTGCTTACCTGCACTGAGAGTATGCCTCCCTGCTCGTTTGAGATGCAGCCTGCTCAGTGATCCTTAGAAGGACAAACCCAGATATCCCATGACTGCCCCATCCTACTGTTTTGTTTATGGTTTACCTCAAGTAAAGGCACTTTCTAGTCCTGTTCTTGTGGGTGGGAACAGTCACAGTCATACATTCAGGAGACATGGGGCAAAGCAAATACAGTCAAACTAGAATCCATTTTTAACCTAGAAATTATGCTAAGCATCCAGGTGGAAAGACAAAGCTCTGGGCCAGAAAGAATCCCACACTTTTTTTGGTTTGTTATCCAACCTAACGAGAGATACTGAATCTCCTTAAAAGCCTTTCATAACTTGTTTTTGTTGGCAACAATCATCCATGATTGTTGAAAATAATCATCCATGCCAGGAAAGGTTGTGGAGTCTCCATTGTTGGAGATATTCAGAAGCCATCTGGCCATGGTCCTGGTCAATTGGCTCTAGGTGGCCCTGCTTGATCAGGGAGGTTGGACCAGATAATCTCCAGAGGTCACTTCCAATGCCAACCATTCTATGCTTCTGTGATATCCCCTGGGATGTACACGTCCATCGTAGTAATGGATTAGTTGATTACATCAAAAGGGAGAGAATTTAGTTCATGAACACCAAACTCCTTAGCACAGTCTTGATGAGTTCCCTATAAACAAGGTCCAGATGCCTTCAGTTAGCGCAGGAAAACCTTGGGAAATTAAAAATTTATTTCCTAGGAAAAAGACCTATAAAAATGAGAGGCAATAGCATGTTACTCTACTGTTTTCATTCCGAAGGATCACAAAGTCTTCAAAAAATAGACAAAAATCTGAAAACAAAACACAGCAAAACAGATGTCACTGCAAAATTAAGGCTCCACAGGCAAATATCCAAAAGTACTAAAATGCAAACCTAAGTATAAGCATGTCACTTTACAACCACCCTCAGTGAATACCTCTGATGCATAATACATTTTCACTCAACGCTTAATTAGCTGTTGGAACTCATTGCACCAAATTAACATTGAATTAAAACCTTGGCATAATTCCAAAAGATATCGGGCATTCCTGTGTAAGTATTGACATGGTCTATTCAGCAGCAATATCCCACTAAAGTATCCTGGAAAATATTATTATTCTTCCAGCGTATGAAAATCCAAACATAGTGCAAACTAAAAGGCCTCACCCAAAGTCAAACAGGAAACCTCTGGAAGAGTGAGGAGTTCTAAAAATTTCTAAGGGGCAACAAATAAACACAAAGCTTTCTGTCACCGTGCGTGAATAAACTTCTTTTAACCACATCCTTCGACACTACTGCCACTGAGGGTGCAGGGACACTCATTACATGAACATACAAAACACTGGTTGCTGTGTGGGAAGTGTTGAGGAGAGGTTTGCAACTGGGTTTCATGACTTCATGGCCATTTTGTCTATTCTTCTCAGAAACATCACCCTGAAGGAGAACACTTTCATGAAACCCTAGTTTGCCCTTGCTTGCCCCATTAGATGGGCAGCCTCTGACTCCAACCTTGCTTTCAGCTCTGCACTGCACCCATCTCCTTCTCATGCACAGACTCAGGGACCATATGGAACGGGCGGCTTTCCCTAAAGGACAGTGTCACACTAGGACTCGGCACAAGTGTTGCAATGGCACAGTTGAATAGCTTGTGATGAGCTCAACCTTTCCTCTTAAAAATAAAATGCATTTTTGGTCAATATGAATTAAATTAAGGATGAACCAAAGCAGGACTGTTTTGCTGAGTGTGGAGAGGAGAGCTGCTGTGGGACAGCTCAGTAAAGTCTGCATCAAGAAACAACGGGCATGTCCCCAGAAAGACACCTCTGCTATCATCTAGGAGCTTCAGTCTGGAACCTAAAGCTGAGCTTACTGTGGTATAAGCAACTTTGCACTAAAGTACTTTTTTCTATTCATAACATCAGAAAATGTTTATTTTTAAATGGAAAAACTTCAAGTTCAAGCATTTGGAAATCAAAATCAATCTATGCATTCTTTTAAGCTTTATTTGTAGATGTTTCAAGGATTATTTCTATGTAAAGTTCTCTCTAGTCACTGAATGACCTATATCCATTTCCCAGAGATTAGTAATGAAAGTTCTAATGCCATTAGCCTTGCACACTTCAATTGTGAGGGCTGTGGAATTTATAGCATTTACATCTATTTTCAATTTTCCAGAATAAATGTCCAACATACCCTCAGAAATAATACTGTTCTTTTTATAGAGACAGGAAAAAAAAAACAAAAACAAAAACCAACAAAACAATCCCCACAAGCAATATAGTCCAATTTACAACTGAAAATCAATCATTATTAAAACTGGCAACAGCATGAAAAATAAAGGATGATTTGGAGGTTCTTTGAGCAAACTGTATAATAAAGGCAACCTGTAATTAAAAAGAGTTATTAAGAAATGATCAACAAAGCAAGTAAATTTTACTTAAGCCAACCACTCATTATTCTTTTTCTATTCTGTCTGCTCTGAGCTCTGGGTCTGACAAAAATAATTCTACAGAAACAGAAGGAGAAAAGGATGATTATTTATCTGTACAGCGAACTAAATCTAAGTACTCCAATCTGACAAATAATATTCGACTTTTGTTCTTGGATTATAACACATTATTCCAAAAAGCTCACCCCCTCCCTGCAGTCCTATTTCCCATCTGCACTCACCTGCAACACTGCTGAGATAGTAACTTGCTACTGCCTTTTCCCTTTCCATGGATTATACCAGACCACCTAAATTTTCTTGATTTCTCTAACATTTTCATTCAGAGTTTCAAACTACTCATCATAAAAAATATTTCATTGTATTGTTAGTTACATTTAATTACGGAATGCACAAAAAAGTGAGTCTATATCAAAAATGTTTCATGCAACAGAATAAGGAAAATCAGAGAGACAAAATAATATATTTAGTATAACATCCCCTATTAACTTTCTCTTACTGAGGCTGAACAGACCAAGCTGTCTCAGCTCTACCTGTATGTAATGTGTTTCAGATTAATTTTAGATTAATTTTAATTTCATTTTGCTTATTTGGGTTTTGTAGCAGTCCTAAATAAATGTATGTGCATGTGTAAATACATGCATACTTATATATACATATATATATATATATACAAACACATGCACACATATATATACATGCACACAAATTTTAGTCAGGAATAACAGACTACTCCAACATTAAAAACCAAATGGCATTATAGAACTGCAAGTTGCCACCACATGAATCATTACATGTTCATGTGTGGAAACAACATTCAAGTTTTCCTTTCAAAGTCTTCTACTTCAGTAGAGGCAACACTGTTAGTCTAGAAAGAACCTCATCCCATAGTAAGAGGCAGCACAGAAATGTCCCTCAAAATGGGAAAAAAACTGACCATGAAAAACTGTTTAGTTTTATGTCCTAAGTCCTACCATTGAGGGAACAAATTATGTCAACGCTTTTCATGAAATGGCTTTTCTTTGCATCTGGTTGCCCATTCTTTGCAGCACAGGTGGGAAGAGCACTCGGGGATCTCCTTTCTCCGACTCATTTGTCAGAGCTGGATGGAGCAGCAAGGTGGACAAGCAACACAGAGAAAGGTGATACAGATTTTGCTATCCCCCAATCCCATAGGAAATGCCCTATATTAAGAGATACTTATCCAAGGCATGACTTTCCCCACTGCCCTGAATTCCCATAAGCATATTCCTCCTGTTATTGTGAAAAGTAACTGTCAAGAAGCCACCACGGACATTCCCAATCAGCAAGGACCCGAGAAAGATACTCAGGGATGATTTTACTCATATTTTCTCACTTTTAGGATGGCTGAATAAGGACAAATGAGGCCAAAAGGAAGACAAAAACAAAGCGTCAACTTATTTGTCCCAAAGTGAGACTGGTTTCCATGTCACACTGGATGGTTCATGTCACATTTGCATGGTTCAGAAGTTATTTTGTGTCACTACATTTGGTGTCTCTTTTCTACAGCTACAACTGAGAAAATATGCAACTCAACTAGAGAACATGCTAAGTTCTCCAGCAAGGTTTGGCACTGCACATAAGACAGCACTCTGGCACCAAGCCGACAGCAGACTATGTTTAACAACTAATGATATACATTACCATAGCCTTGACACTAAAAACACATATCTAGTGCCAGTCACTCTGCTGCCATTTAAATTCGCATACGTCTTAGGATGGTTTCCATCCATGCTGGCAGCCAAACTGTAATGAATAAGGAGGCTGCACTTTGCAGATAAATAAAAGCAAATGTGGGATGTACCCAAATGGATTTGACAGATTGTAGGAATAATTTAAAAATATAAGAGTACAACACAGCCATGTTGGCATTATCCGTTATAAGGACAAGAATTCATGAATTACAGACAATTGCTAGACCAGAAAAACAGGACTAAGTACCATAAATGCTCAAGTCCTCCCATTTACACAGTAGTAAAATAACAAAGTCCTTGTGCTTTGTATTCAGTTCATGCCATTTCA
Source organism: Manacus vitellinus (assembly GCF_001715985.3). NCBI lineage: Eukaryota > Metazoa > Chordata > Aves > Passeriformes > Pipridae > Manacus > Manacus vitellinus. The sequence goes on from NW_021938999.1 coordinate 14,309,526, forward strand.
TTTGTAAACCCCTAAGCTTGTTTTTTAAAAAAAACCAATTCTGAGCATGAAACACAGGGTAAAGAAGCAGCTGGTTTCATCTCATGTGGAAACCAGCACATAAATGGGAGGAGAGATGGCAAAAGACATTGTAGGCCGTATCTCAAATTGTGAAAGAGCAATGCAATTCATGCTGGGGTTGTCCCTGAGGACTCCGGGAACTGCATCCCATTAAGCAGCACTAAGCATCCTTCCTAATATCCACTACTAGTCATCCACTTTTTACAGGCACAGTTCTGTAAAGGCTGGAAAAAAAGAACTGGCTCATGAACAAAAACTAGAAAGCCTTTTTTAACATCTATAAATTTATTACTTTACTTACTACCAAGTGTGATATATTTAAAGGTCTGCTAGTTTGGACAAGCTACTTTATTTACATAGCTCAGTAACAAAAAGGGTGCTAGAATAAAAGACACTTCAAATATTCTGAATAGATATGAATTTGTGCTCAGGAAAACCCAAAAAAATACCTTTAATAAGCATCCCCAAATTACTAATCATTTCTTAGAATATCCTACTGATTTTCCTTGTGCTTTTTTTTCCTCCTTTTTTCTTGTACCTTTTCCCTCTGTAACGACTTCTTTTTATCTTTTATCACTATTAAACTAGAAAGAGTGACCACAATTTTTTTTACCAGCTTTTTCTTGTAAAAAAAATACCATACAGTAATCCATTTCAAGAATATAAATGTAAAATCTTGGGGAAAAACTATCAAGAAAGGTACAAAACAAACTCCCTGCCTACTTGTAACGTGGCCCAATATCTTTACAGATAGAAATAACACTATTATCTTCATACAACAGTAACAAAATAGTATGTTAAGTTAAAACTTGGAATATTAGTATGCAAATTGTCTGCAGAAATTATAATTAGAAAAGGTAAACATATATAACATAACTGTATTAAGCTATATCAAAGTCACGCAGTAAAAAAAAATTCAAGTAATATGGCAGAATTGACTCCGAGGAGGCAAATTTAACATTCTTACAGAAAAATTGAAATATGTAAGAACTAGGCTTTTGCATGGAATCTGTGAAGATATTAAAATACTGTAGAGACATGGAGATATTAAACAAGGAGATATTAAATGCATTGAGTGGATCGTAGTGACCCCAGAAGTTGACTGTTGTACTGAGCTGGTTCTAGCTAAATAACATGTAATTAGAAGAGGTTCTAGGTAGTATATTTAGTGTTGTATTTTAAAGTGGTTATTTACAGAACTCTGGTTTAGGGATTACCAAAGTGATAGACCTTGAGCAGGTATGTGGTCATCAATAGGATTCTTCCACTCTTTTTGAAAATCAAGTTGCTTTAATGCTGTTGCATGTGGAACACCCAAAAATCATAAACACTCCAAAGCACAAGCCTTTTTTGAAAATGTTGATTACCTGGAAATAGTAACAGCTTGTGAATACTATGGGAGCATCTCGCTGATGAAAATTGACTACTACACCACCTGAGCAGGAAGTGACCTTTTAAGAGTTCACTGTGGCAATTATTCATTAATACAGACTAAAACAATAATTAATGTGGGAGTGTTCGCTGTAAACTGTGAGCACTCAAGGAAAGACAATCAGAAATTATTTCACTTGTGCATCCTAATCTTGAATTTAAAGAATTTATATTTATAATAATGTGATGATGTATCTCTATTCTTATTGTAGAAAATAATACTACCTCTCAGATAGCACGGGCTTAAAAGCAAGTTCAAGTTTCCTCATGTACATTCATACACTTCTGCCAGTATAGCAACAAAAAGTATATTTGAAACGGATGATAGAGGTTTATAGTTTGTATCAATCACGGCTCAATGAGGAATTTAAAAACTAATTAAAAGAACAAGTGGGGTTCTGTACCATCTGGTCAGCCTACACATGCATATGCATCCATACCCATTTAAAGAGGAATGAAGGAAGCCTGAATTACAGGCAATGAAACAATGCATTAATTGAACTGAACAAGCAAGCAGGTGTACAGCTCACCTGTTTCCATAGGGGATGGACTGCTCTTACTTGCCAGGATGACCAATCTTACTATGTAGCATCCCAACAAGAGGGAGAACCTTATGGAAAGAACTCCAGCTCTTTCCTGTGCTCTTTTATAAACACATTTGTGATAACTATTATAATTGTAATAATGAACCCACTCAGGGTTTTCAACAGGCTCAAAGCATGAAAATGCGCAAAAAAAATTAAGATGTATGGAAAGCTATTTACTCTGGAAATTAGGAGAAAAAGTTCATTCTTTCTCCCTTTCCATCCTTTCACCATATGCCCAAACCCAGTTAATCTATAATGCCAGAAGAATCTTAAATAATATGTAGGGATCACTAGCTTCACTAATTCAGATGACCTCAATTCACCAGTGATCTTGGCAAAAAACCCCATGATGTCTTACACTCTAAAGACCAAGTTTGGAAAGGACTAACATTGGCACCCAGATAGCACCTAAAAACAAATGAAAAACCAGCATTAAAGAGATTATTTCAATGGCATGAATGTGTATTTCTCAAAATATCTTTAGATAAGTAAGTTTCATAAAGACAAAAATAGCAGGACAGCTAAAAGGCTAAACTTGGTTTGCCTTGAATGTCATTTATTGGAGGGATAGATCTTATCTACTCAGAGATATGTCCTTAGTATCACAGCAGGATATAAATAAAGGCCTCCCACATTATTTTTAGACATACTCCTCATAATATTAGTAGAATACTATATGTCTTATTGCTATTAGATGAGCTCCCACTGATTTTAAATTTCATTAGGCTCATAAACTCCTCCAGTTGGCAGAGAAATTACATTTTCTGGTTTCCAAAGCTGCATAATGAGTCGCGACCTATACCTTCCTTTTGTCTCCTCATGATACCATTCTTTTGGCTAATCTCACGAGTATTTTTTATTTTGCCCCAACACTCATGGATGTACACACACACACAGAGGTAATATTGCAGAACACTCAATTTTTCTATTTTAGAGCTTGGGATGCTTTATCTAAGCTTCCCTGCAGCCACGATGAGTGAAAGCAGCAGAGGAAAAGGCAGTTTCATATCATATGTCGCCTATCTTTGATTAATCTGCAAGCCACCCACTTTAATGATTCCTCATAAATAATTCAATTTCTAATTATGCTATAAGCCCCCTAACCTGTAGAAGAAAAAAAAAAAAAAGGTAGAAAGGTAGGGGAAAGGGAGGGGAAAAATGTGTATGTTGGTTCAAACAATGCCTGCAGCAACTGAGCTACTCTTAGTGAGCTGTTCTGTGCTATTCAGCCCATGCATGATGCACCTCCTTCATAAACCATGAATTGTTTCTCTAAAAAATGTGACAGGATTACATAAAAAGCTAGAGTTAAAAAAAATAATTCTGGAATCTGTTTCTTTTTCACTCGCCTTCCCTGTTCCACAAGGTACACGTGCTTGAGACATGCTCCTGCTCAGGGTGAATTGAGCATGCTGACACCTCTTCTCCTGGTGGAACCAGCCCACTGTCCTTGCACACTATCCTGACCACAGTGGAAGGGAGTAACCCAGCCACAGAAAAACCTCTGCTTTTGATTATTTCTCCTTATTTCTCGTCTTTGAACTCCTTGAAAATGACTGGGAAATCCAATATTGGCTACTCTGTCATCTGAAGAGGTGAGATAGGAACTGGCCCTTTGCCCTCCTCCAGGGAACATTTATGTTCCCCTACACACAGATTAGCCAGGACTTTGGGAGGAAACTGTTAGCTGATAGCACACAAATGACACCTGGCTTCTGCCTGCACAGAGGTTCTGCTGTTCCCTTTGCATCCAGGTCTCACTTTTTCACTGCAGAAAACATTGCTGCTAAAACTCTTTTTTGCTTTAATCAAAATGTATCTGAAATACAAAAAAGCTGGTCAAGGTACACTGACAGCACACAGACAGCTGAATGATCTCCTCCTACCTACAACTATTTCTTAATTGCAGGGAGGTCTCTCAATACACAGCAGAGCATCTGCTCATTAGCACTACAGCACTATTTTTCCTACTGACACTTCCTATCCCTCCTCCTCTCCCATCTTTAACAACTATTCCTAAAGCACTTGCAAATTGCAAACTCTCAGTGACCTCCGGGGTTGGATTTATATTGTGCATATTAATGCATTTCTTTCTAAAACTTCCTTAAAAAATAACAAGCAATCCAAACTCACTGTGGCTTTTGTCCAAAATCCCCAAGATTTATTTTGAATGGCAGCTATTTTGTTTGTCTTAATTCCTTCCTGAAACAGTGTTATAGATTGCTACTATATAAAGAGCTTGTGGACTTCCACAAATCTAATTTTAGGATTCAGCCTACAGAACTCAGCCCACAATAAGACAAAGGCCACAGCTCATAGTGCCAAAGCTGCTGCAATGGTATTTTATGTAAGATAATGATAAATTGATACAATTTTATTAATATTTAGTAATCAGAAGGTCATGGGGATGGCCTGTGTTACAGAAGGCAGTGTATTTGATTTAGGAAACACGGTTCATCTGAGACCACATATTTTGACTTCTCCTTTTGTTTTACATCTAAACACTGCAGGAGTTAATAAAGCCAGAAAAAATATACAGGTTGCTCATCTTCAGTCTTGACAAATCTTGTGATGTAAATGGCTCATCATCATCATAAGTAACTGAAGCTGTAGCTAAGCTGCTGACGAGGAACATTTACAAATGCTTTGGTGCATGTCCCAACCTGTCCTGGGGCCAGATCTACACCCATGTTGCCATTTCATCACCTGCAGTCTCTTAGGTGCCCATGGGAGAGGAAAAGAAGACATAGGCTAAGACAGTCACATCCAACCGTGCCCAGGCAAGGTGTGGCCAGTGTGACTGAATGTTGAATGCCCAGATCTTCACCAAATCCTTGCAAAGTAATCCATAATAGTATTTCCTCTTCAGAGATTAGCTAATGCAGAATTAAAATCTCCAGTTATACTTGACATGGCCTGTCCCAGGAACATCCTTAAGACTAGAAAATCATCCCAAGATCAAGTCACCTTCAAATTACATCTCCCTGGGATTTCTATGCAAGCAACATTACCAATGCATCCCATGACATTAGTGAGAAGGTGAGTGAGAAGTCAAAGCTCAGTGCACTGGAGCTACAAGTAAACCATACAGGTTGTCCCAGCATCTCACCTGTGAACACAGAGGATATGTTCTGAGATTTCATTTCTCTACACATCCAGGATACTTATAATCAGTCAGGTAGGAGATACTATGGATGAGGTACCTAACCTGCTAGAATATTAGATGCCTTGTCTGAACTAGTTATCCATTTTCTGTCTACAGAAATAGCTGGAAATACCTACCACTCTTCAACTTCTGAAGAGGGAAGGAGATGTGACTAATTTAGAGAAACACCTACTTAGGATTTAGACAATCCTGCAAGTAGTCAGACTGAAATCACATAAGAAATCCGTAGCAAAGCAAAATCTTCAGCCAGCATTCCCCTAAAGCTCTAAATATTGGGCCATGATTCCATTGCATGCACAGGTGCCCATCCGACAAAACCTCATGTATAAGCAAATATGTGCTTCAGTTTTTTCTACATTATTCCACTTGCACATAGAATTCATTAGAACTATTCATAAGCATAAAATTAGCATAAAGCACACTTGGTTCTTTTCAAGTGAAAACCAATAGAAAAAAAAGTTGAAAAATTATAAATATTTATTTTAAAATTCCTTAGACTACGTCAAAACCATGCTTATAAATACCATGTATCAGGTGGTTTCTCCTGGGCCAGGTTCTTCACAGAGACACATACTAAATACTTCTAACCATTCAGTGGCTGTATTCTTTGAGAATTAGCTAAAACAAGAGAATTCCCACAAGCTCAAATTAGGGTTTTGAATGTTTTGTGCACTGGTAATGAATGAATATATGTGATCCAGAGTTTGCACAAATCTCATATTGTCTTAAGACTTGGCAAAAACCCTCCCATTACAAAAAGCACACCTTCTTAATTCCAAATTACAAACAGAACTGAATGCCACTGGAGGCTGTTCATTTTTCTAATATTGTTCTTTCATTGCATGGTATCTTCTATCTGAGACTGAATTTATCAGTAACAGAGAAATCTATTCTGAACAGTGAGGGAACTAATATGTTCTGTATAAACTTCAGATCTTCAATCCCCTAATTTCTCCTGATTAAAAAAAAAAAAAGAAAAAAAAGAGAAAAAAATTAAAAAAAAATCAACAAAACTCATCAAAAAATCCACTCTTGGAGGAGAATAGATGCTTTTTAAAGTAAATGTGTAGATTTGATATGACACAATAATTTTTTTTCAAGAAATGTCCATCAGATAAACTCTGTGTTTTTGTGAGCAGGCTCAGTGAGTCAGTCCTAGAAGTTCATTACGAACATCAATCCTTTATTGCTCTACAAGTAAATATAAACTTTGCACTCTGGAAGACTTGCTATAAAGCTCAATGGCTAAACCTGAATATAAATGCCAAGCAGCTGGAAGATCATGCTTCCTGAACAAGCTCCTCTCCTCTCATTACTTTAAAATATGAGAATGCCCAAGACCACTGTATAAGTCATACAAAGAGAATATGGTGAACTCCATGTGTGTCCTCCTTTGTGTATGTGAACTTTCACAGCAAGCTTCAGATCCAGAATTTGAATTTTTGATTTTCCACATGGGTCTGGGTTACCCACAGCTGAAATCTCACCATCTGTTCAGAAAATACCAGCTTTAAATGGCAAAAGCTTTAATTTTTTAACTTTTCAGATGGTGAGGGAGAGTGCAGTACCCCGTAGGCATGTATCTAAATCAAGTCCTCTCTCTCCCCCAAAAAAAATCTCATTCACTTTCAGAGCTAAGGTGAAACCAAAATCATAAAGACAGATCTAGAGCTTGTTTACAGACATGGTAAGGAAACTTGACTCCAGGGTACTTTTAAAATGGATAAGTTACGTTATACTCAACATCGGTCCAAAGAGAATAAGAGTAGGCATGGTTAGGATGGATTTTGATTTTTTATTATTGTTAGTATTTATTTTGTGAGCCTTTTATGGCAATAAGCCCTATAAAACATAAGCCCAGGAAAGAGTATAGTTCTCCTGCTAGTGACATATGGCTTCCTGGTGACAACCTCCTCAATATCAGTGTTTACGCACCACAGAATGATACTGAGAACCACAACAAGCCTGGAAATCACCTGTCACACACCTACTTGGCTACTGTGAAAGCCCCTCATCAAGGCTTCCTGGTTTCAAAAAGCTAAAGGGTAAAAATGTAACTCAGATCTTATCTCATGGTAATGCAAACATTTAAAAAGATGTCAATATTTACCTGCAATGTTTGCCTCACAAAAATAATTGAGCATTTTGCTAATAAACATATTGAAAAATGGAAGAAAGATAAAATACATCAAAATGAGAGAGAAAAAGCAAAACTAAGCAGCGGAATTTAAAACTGTTTTATGTTTAATATAAAATATATAAAAATATATAAAATATATAAAAATATATAAAATAAAAACATTTTAAAAAAACCTTCTTGGAATGGTTATTTAAATTTCTTGACTTTCCTGAATTATAACAGCCACAGAAGCAGGCAACAACACAGCCACAACAAAAAGATCAGAAATTTCAGTCCCCATTCAATATTAAATATTATATCTAAAGTAGCAAGATGATTATTAAGGCAGCACATAATAAATCGTGTACAAATTAATTAGATCAGTTCAAAAGAAGGGAGTTCCTCAGCTGAAGCAGAGTTGTTTCTGAGCTATGAATCTCAGAGCAGGGGTTCATACCCACAGCTGATGCTCTTACAGAACTCACACTTCAGGGGGATTTCACCTCTGCAAACACTGTTCACAGATTCCTGCCTGTGAGTTCTGGAAAGTTCCAGTGTGGATTGTCAAAGTGGTCTGTGTTGACACAGGAATATCTGAGAAATATTAGGTGCACTAACTCTGGTTTTAGGTGAACATGCAAACTGAAGGCAAAGGCACAAAATTATGTGTACTCATTAAGAAACTATTATATTGTAGTGGGAAGGAGATAATTCTTTACAACTGTTCATGTGCCTAAGCCAAAAAAAATACATTTGGAATTGTAAACACATCTTCTAAAACAAGCAAATAAATGAATGACTTCATCTGAAATCCACAACCATTTGCCCCATCCGGTGAATCCTGTGCCATCAGTCAGAGTTCTTTGTGACAAGTTCACCAGGCATTAGTTCTTAGAAGAAAAATAAGTTTCTTTTTCATCCATTATCTAATTGGTGTCTAAACAGCTCAGACTACAAACAAGAAGGTTGGAGTAAGACAAGTGCACGGCTGCCTGCCTTTGCCTGCTAGGATGGGCTTCACATTTTCTGACATTTCAGATCTCATACAGTGACCAGAAGCCTCATAAAACTGTCTCCTGCTTTCTGCTCTCACCCATCTTCCCAGAGCAGCGCAGTCGCTTTCCTCACAACAACAACCCGGGAACGTTAATCCTCCAGCAAATGAATCCTTCTCCTGCTGTCTCTGGCATCAGGAATGGCTTGGCTGCTGGCTGCAGTGCTACACAGGGTACAGTCCTGACATACAAAGCACTGCCCTTGCTATTTTACTCACTGGAAGAGAATGTACTTGAAAGATCTGGCATGATCAGATCCCTGAGTTCACCTGAAAGGTTAAGGTTCTCAGTGTATTTTAGAAAAATAATGTGATTTTTACAGATTTCTCTAAGAGTTGCCGTCCTTCTCCTCTCCTCAGTCTGTTGCTTCACAACACTTCACAAGACCTTATTCGCATAAACTCACACAATCCCCATTAAGACTGGGAATAATAAATCTAGGCATTCTTAAGAAGATACAGAAGACATACAAAAAAGTGCCACATTTGAAAATTATTTCACTAGAACTATTTAATGTAAAATTGCTGTAGTAATTACATTTGAATTAAATGTAACAACAAATTCAATTTGCTTTTATTTCTCATTCACTTTAATTCAGTTCCAGAAGCTCTAGCTTGAGACTCATGTTTATTCTTTCTGCATAATTCTGCAGCATAGCCTGCAGCTGCGACATATTCCACAGGATATCCTTGGCCTCTGGCTGTGAACTTCATTTGAAAAATGTTAAGGAAGACCCTAAAGCTTCTGTTATGAGCTGGGCTGGGACCATGCCACCATAAAGTTCCAATTTAGACTCAAAGCTGGTGATTTTTGTCTTTCCAGGGTGATATAAAATATAAAATTTATTCTTATTTTCTGTTTGGAAGAGCTTACCAATTCTGTAATTAAGCAAAAAGGACTATTGGTCTGAATTTACAAATTAGTTTGTGAGATGCTATAGTTTTCACTTGAACGTTTTAATTGCTCGTGCTGCAGCCTGGTTAGCTCGCATATACTGTGGACAGAAAGGCTTTTGAGTAAGGTGCAAAATAAAAGCTTCCGTTAACTTAAAATTTAATGATCTCATTCATTAATAATTTTTTGTAAAGCGGAAGTAATAGCAATTGTATTTTGTTATTAAGTTCCAAGCTACATATTCATAGGAACAAAGGTATTCTCTTACCTTTGCAATTCAAAACTGGGTTTGAATTCAAAACTTTCACGGAACAAAATGCTTTATCAATAATTCAAATAACAAAGTCTGGTGGGTATTAACTTACAACTGGAAGAGTAAATAAGCACTGAAGCTTAGCAAAATTGATTGACACTACATTAGCAAGAGGATCCCATTCTACTGTATTACTGTGGCTTTATTTTAAGTGTGAGATGTCATTATCATCTGCAATGAGGTCCTAGAAATGTAGTGGTTCCAAGGAATGCAGTTCACCTTCTCTTGTGGAAGGCTGACAGATCACAACTCTGTACAATCACAGACCACTACTGAAACAAGGATTATTCTGTTCCCATCCACCCCTTCATGAGAGCAACACAAAATCACAGAATTTGTCCTAATGTGCTCTCCAGCATGAGCAGCCTGGCATAGCAGCACAGTCCCTTTACGCCTGAAGAAAACAGCATAATGAATGACTAAACTTTGTGAAAGGAGTTAAAAGGCATTACACAATTCAAAACACACATATCCCAGAAACAGAGTCAAGGACTGAAAACTTTGTTAACCATAAGAAAAAAAGAGGCACTGTGAACAAGAGACATACATTCTTGAGGAATGCACAGAAGAGAGGTTTTGGAATCTAAAGCGCAATAACTGAAACCAAAACTGGAGAATCATTTGGATGAAGGAATAAAGGAATTAGTACTACTCTAGTCTGTTTTTGCAGGGATGGGGAAAGAAACAGCGTCTTTTTCTTGCAAAGGTTGTTATTTGACTCAGTGATATAAGCAAAAATTATAAAGATCATGAATGAAGAAGGCCAAACAATCCACATTTAATTCCATGTGAATTGCCACGGATCTATTGAACTGCAACCTCAGGCATGCCACTTTGAGGTTTTTATTTACTTTAATATTCTGTCAGAAAACAATTGTTGCTGAGCAAGATTTTTACAGTGCTTTGTGCTAATAACAGCTTGATCAGGTGTGGAAATGAAGCCTGTGCTACCTTGAAAAATGGCTCTAGATCAACAGAAAAACCTGGAAAAAACTTTGTGGTTACAAGCTCCCTGGGGGGAAAAAAATGTCCATTCCTTGCTCTTTTTATTAGCAGTTGAGATAAAATTTTTAGGACTCTGCTTTCTCAACTTTTCTCTTCAAAGCTTCTTTGGACTTTACTTCTCTTCTCCGTGGGAATTTTTAAGTCTTTCCTTCTTAAAAACAGAAAATGAGAGTGAAGAAGAGAAGGTGGGTTGTATTGTGTTGCTGGGCAGGAAAGAGAGGGACTGCCATGCTGAAAGGCAAGAATCAATGTTTGCCATCTAATTGTTGGTTAGTAACAAGCAGAGCACATGAACGGTCAATAGTTAGGCCAATGTTGTTCAATATCTTCATTGACAGCCTGGATGATGAGACAGAGTACATCCTCAGCAAATCCAAAGGTGACACTAAATTAGACAGAGTGGTTGACATGTTGAATGACAGAGCTTCAACCCTAAGAAACTTGAGAATCAAATCAAAAGAAACATCCTCTGGATCAACAAGGAGAAGGTCAAAGTTTTGCACCTAAAACGAGATAATCCCTTGCAGCAGTACCACATGGGAATTTACCAGCTATGAGCAGCCTTCAGGAAAGGAACTGGGGCAGAGGATACACCAAAAATGTGCCAGCACTTGGCTCTCATTGCAAAGAAGGCAGATTGGCTGTTGGCTGCACCAGGAGCAATGTGGACAGCAGATCAAAGGAAGTTTTTATTCTCCTCTGCTCATCAGTGGTGAGGCTGCATCTGAAATACTGTGTCCGCCTGCACACTTCCCATTTCAATAGAGATGTTGTTTCTAATTAGGAAGGGTTCAGAAGAGGGCTACCAGGATAGTCTCTGTGACATAGATGTGCTGGCATATGGCAGAAATATTTAATTTATGAATTATTCAGCCTCAGGAAAAGGAGCCAATAAGGTATGTATTTCAAAGCAGCATTTAGAGAAATTTGTAGTGCTCTCACTCTTAAGCTGCCACCTGGCAGTGGTACAGAGGAAAAAGCAGGACTAAAGGGGCAACAGTGCCATGGGAGTAACAATTCAGACTGTGTGAGTACAAAGGATGGAAATCTCTAGGACAAGAAATAGGGGAACAGAAGCCTAGGAAAAAAAAGGGAAAAGATATGAAGATAAGCCAGACGGAAGATTTGGAACTGCTGATGGAGGCAGATGGAGGGAAACCTCTGGAGGTTCCTTCTTGTGAGGACTCGGGCTCAGATAAGCAGCATAAAAGAGAAAGACAGGACTTTCTATGTTGAGAAACAGAAATATAATGAGGAGACAGGTTAAGGGGGAGAGAAAAAAATAAATAAGGACAAGCAGAGCAAGGTAAGTGGCAATTATGTCTGGTGGTAATTAGGCAAAAGACATTCTACCCAACATAATACATTCCCTCTAGAGCACTAAGGAGACTTGAAGATTCACAAGTTTCACTAATCTGCTGTAAGGAATTGTGTGAAGTAAAGTAGCTAACTTAGAGAAAAAAATCTGTGAGGGATTTCCAGAGAACCAGCTGATTTAAGAGAGTGCCTGACATACAGAAAAAAAATATATGGCAAGACACAGTTAGAAGCTGATGCTTGTAGACAAGATTTGTTTTTTCACCTTAAATACTACTGCGGTCATGATCAATGAATCAATAGCTTTCAAAAAAGTTCAAAACAAACAAACAAACAAACAAAACAGAAGAAGGCAACACATAGTTGATTGTCAAAGCAGATACTGAGAAACAATTTTTGCATTTGGTTAGTAACATAAATAGACAGACACTGATGCAGAATTAATTAAGAGCTACTGCTGACTGCTAAATTATTTCTTTCTAAACTCCTAATTCATCAGTCAGAATTTCTAAGTAAGTTAATCAAAGAGAAAGAAGGTGTTTTGACTATTAAAATCACAACTGTAGGAAAGGCTACAGGATCTAATCTTTCCCATTGAATGCTTTGCATATGAGACAGCCCAATTTAACTCAGCAATAGATATGTTAGGGTGCACATTCTATCTAAATCTATGTATGGGAGTGATTTATTTATTTTTTTTATTTCTAAAATAAGATTGACCTAATCAATATGGCATAAGAGTGGCTTTTCAGTGTGATCTTACTAAATACATATTTTAGAGAGTATACTTCCAAACAGAGTAAGGTTTGCAGAAACTCTGCACTTTTTTCACTACGGAGCCTGAAGTCACATAGCCAGTCAACAAACTTAAGGTTCTCAAATTGCTTTTGACAGACAAGATTTAAGTACTGTTGAGAAATTTACCACAAAATTTCTCCAAAAATGCCTCTGCTATTTTCAGGGGCACAGTGTCATGTGCTAATGTATTGTAAAGGTCTTTGACAAGAGAACTCCTGTAATTTTTTTTCATTCTTCTGCTGTGATGAAATAAAACTGAAAAATTTGGCTTTTATTTTTTCTTTTGTTGGATTCCTTCAGCCTCATAGGAATTCCAGTAAAAGAGCATTGTGTCTGCAACTTTTCAATCATCTTTTCTATCTGCCTCCTGTGTCCTTGAGCTGATGTGATGGTCTAGAGTCTACAGAAGCTACACAAGAGGCAAGAGACGCAAAAGCCTGAATTAACATCAGATGACCTCTCACATGTCCGGTGATTTTCAATTTATTTTAATTCTTCAGTTCTGAGAGATTTTTTTCCACACTGTTTGGAGCAGTGCTTTGGTGCCTATTCCTCTTTTTCGACAAGAAGTTTAAGTTAGTACCAGATTTCCAATTTGAGATTTATTCATTAACTCCAAATTAAGGAATCTTAAACTTCTTGCTAATTTAAGAACTCATTTAATAGCAACATTTCAGCCCCAAACAACAATAACTGCATACAATCACATCTTTACATGAATGTTTTGAAAACCTTAGGTGTGCATCTTGCAAAACAGCTGCTCTTGGGAGTTGCAGTGTGCATCCAAATGAGACCCAGGACCATGTCGTTTTGGCTCCAAACAAAACATAAATCTACAGTAACAGATCCTAATGCTGGAGGATCAGATATGAATTCAACCAAAAATATTCTAAGGTAATTAGATTCAAGGTTTGAGATGAGATAACATTAGGAATGGATCCGAAATGTCATTGATTCTTTTCAGAATACAAATGTTTCATTGCCAATTCAAACCAATTAGCACTGTCTGGCTCTAAATGCTGCCTCTTCTCCCCTCTCCTCTCCTTTCGCCATATGCATTTTTGTTATTTCAGGTTGACCTAACATCTTGTCAGTTGAATAACCTGGCTAAACAACTTAAGAGAAGATTAGGGTAGAGACTGCTCTTACTGCCCAGTCTTCTTCTCCTGACATGCACTTCTCTATAGTTGTACATAATGATTATTTTTATCACACTTCCTTCAAAATAAGCATAAGTGAGATAGGTAATATGACAAAATAAATGAGAGAAGCAAAGCCTTCTGTAGCACAAACACAGGTACATAACACAAAGGCCTTTACATCTGTTACTATTTTTAGATTCCCCTTTCTCGTGCCTTCCCATACCTGGTACAAAAGAACCAAAAGCAGTGGCAGCAGCAACACATTATTACCTCTTTTTGGGTTTGCTAAAACTCAGGTTGGCAAGACAGGGGACTTTTATTATCTTGTGTACAGACTGTAAATAGAACATCTGTCTTCTGCACACAAAACCCATCAGTGTTCCCTGCCTGAAGAGAGAGTCTGTGAAAATTGACAACTTGTCGAACTAATAAGATTGCTTCTGGTTTTGCTGCCATCTGATGTATTCTCACAAAGGGAACTTCTTGTCTGTCTCTCCAGAAGTGAAAAGTGTTTCGCCAGCATTCATACCAGAAATGTGCAACCAACTCATCTTGGCAGTGATTCTTTCCATTTCATATCTCAGATATTTTTTTCTTGTCCCTCCTGCATTGTAACAGATTCTTTGAAAAAAAAAATGCTAATTGTTGGCTCTCAAATTCTCTATTTGTGTACTTGCAATTTCTGTATTGATTCAGTCCTCTTTCATATTATATTCATGTACACTTTCAGAAAGCAAACAGCGCTGGTAAATGATTGATATATACTAATCTGTAGACAAATGCTCAATTCTAAAGAGAATTTTGCAGAATGAAAGCTATGCACTTCCAGCTTGACAACGTCCCTAACTTTCTGCATTGTGGCAACAACAGATTTTCAATACTACTCTATATCCTCTACTCACAAATTGTAAGAAATACTGAAAACATAAAATAAAGTTTCCTCTTAAATTCAAAAATCAAATATTTGCAAGTTGTTTTTTGATTTGAGGATCAAATTCCTGATGAGATAATAATAAATACAGAAAGACCTTCATGCAACTTTGAAAATAGTAGGTCCTCTGTACATGGACTCTAATACCCCCTGCAATTTATGGGTCAAGTACAGAAAGTTATATTAATTTAATTTGAACTTATCCTGATATTCATCAGCTGAAGATCTGGCTCAGTAACCATATCCCTGTGGCACGATCATGCTAACAATAACAAATCAGGTTTTAACAAAGCCATATACTCAGACACAAGTACTACACACTGTTTTAGCCACCAAGCAGACATCTCTCAATGGCAATGCCAATTAAGCAGCAATGTAAACCTTACTACGTTAATTAAACATGAGAATTTACAAAGGACTTCCAGCAAGAGTCTTGTATCTCTCCCAGCAGCTTTCTGAAAGAGTAGTGAAGAATGTAATACTTTTGGATACCTCCCAGAATGTCTCCAAGTCAACAAATCCCCTTTTCATCAGAGGTATTTGGAATGCAAAGATCCCCCACCCCCAAAAGGAGGAGCTGGTACAGGCTGCCTGTTGTTCAGCATTTCCTTTTCAACCCTGCTGCTCTCTGGAAGAGCTCACACAGCCAGTCACACAAGAAAAAACTGCAGATTCCCCATCGGGTTCCTAACCAGATCCATCATCCCTACACAGAGCTGTATCATTATCCCAGGAAGGGGCCCTTGTGCAGAGAATCCCATGGCCTGTGTGTTTTTTGTGCTCTCTCCAATGAGACAAGTACCATCTAGCAGGGTTTAACTCTGCCATTTTCAATGAGAACCTGTAATTATCTTCCAAAGGCGACACTTCAGTCTGTTTAACTGATGAAAGGACAAAGACTCTCAATGGCACAAAGTGACAAGTCACAGACAGCAAGGGGAATGTCTCGCCAGCGCTGATTCACATAAAGACACAGCATTTAATGACGTTTGCACACGACTGCAGTTTAATGCTCTTCTGAGACTAAGGCTCTGTACAAGTATTTCACTTATTTAATCAGTTCTGCTCTATTCACTCTTTTAATATACAGTTAAATGTCCAAGGCAAGTCTGATTATTTTCTCATAACGCTGTAGGAACCTCTGCTGCTCCAGACCCACTGGACTGCTCTTAGGATCTGCAGTGGGAACTCCAGATGAGAGGTGAAGCCTATAGAGGGACATTAATATATTTGTCAAGGTCATCCTTATTAATAAAAAATTGCAAGACAAATTCCAGGAGCATACAACAGTACCTTCTCTGTCTTATGATAGGAAATAAATCACATCAGGTTTATAGGTTTGAGAGCAAAAATAATGGTTTACAGACTACTGAAAAAGAGTTACTTCCTGCAGCAGAAAATGTTTTGAACTCTACAGCCACGTCATGGTACACTGTGATGCGATTATTCAAGGTAGAAGAAGAGAAGGTAAAAGAAGCTTGGCCAGCAGGTCAAGGGAGGTGATTCTCCCTTTCCACTCCACTCTCGTGAGACCCCACCTGGAATGGTGGGTCCAGCTGTGTGGCCCACAACATAAGAAGAACGTGGATAAGCTGAAGTGGGTTCAGAGGAAAGCCACAAAAATGATCAGAGGACTGGAGCACCTCTCCTATGAGGAAAGGCTGAGAGAGTTGTGGTGGTTCAGCCTGTAGAAGAGGAGACTCTGGGGACACCATATTGTGATCTTTCAGTACTTAAAGGTGGAAAAACAGTAATTAAAGATGGGGGAAAAGTTTTTAGCAGGGCCTGTTACAATAAGACAAAGAGGTAGTGGCTTAAAACTAAAAGAGGGTAGATTTAGACTAGATTTAAGACATAAAATTTTTACCATGAGGTCAGTAAAACACTTGCACAGGTTGCCCAGAGAGGTAGCAGATGCCCCAACACTAGAATATTCAAGGGCAGTCTGAACTGGGCTCTGAGCAACCTGATCTAGTTGAAGATGACCCTACTCATTGCAGTGGGGTTGGACTGCATGACCTTTAAGGGTTCCTTCCAACCCAAACTATTCTATGATTCTATGCTTCTGTGATAAAATGGGACTTGCCCTAAAACTATTGCTTCAGCAGGGAATTAAATTTTTACACACTAGAATTTCCTCAGATGGCACATAATCAGGTTGAAAACAAGGACCAAAGCAATACTGTGGATTGAGAAGATATGACATGAGCACTTGTTCAACACAACACAGCTTAAATCAGTCAAATTTTTGTAAGTGCTCCTTTGCCAAGACCCCAACTCCAACACCTGTGGCACCAGACCTCATATTTCACCTTTGAAAAGTAGGCATAATAATAACCAGTATTGACTGCATTAAAATCCAGTGCACAACAGACAAGGCAAGTTCCTGTAGTCCTAAACAAATCAATATGACTTTCAGTGCCTGATAATTATCTGTGTCCCCATAAACTCTCAAGAGGAGTTCTAGTATGGAAAGTCACTTAGACTTACTTGCTGGTTCATCTGTATTATTCCTACAACCTCTCTTCTGTGTGGACAGAGAAAAGGAGCAGAAACTAGAGTTAGTTCCTAAATTTTTGAGTTGTAGTAGTTCCCCATCAGTACGTTCCCATCTTCCTGATTTACAGTTTGTTAGTAAAGGAGAGAGTAGATAAAGGGAGGAGAAAAAAAGGGAAGGTGATATGCATCTGACCAGCAATCTACACTTGAGGCAGTCCTGACTTTCTCTACTGCATCTTCAGCAAAGTATCTAAACTGGACAAAAGGAATCATGTTCAAGAAAAGGCTGTTTCTCTTTACTTTTTGCAAACTTTGTGTATACAACTAGTTTACATTCAGACAACTGTATCACAGAAGCCAGAATTTCTTCACAAGAGTCATTCAACAGTCATAATCTCCCTAGGAAACGAGGCTCTGCATTGTTATATGTGCTCTAAATCCTGGACCTCAGCAAGAAGGGTTATTCAGTTAACCATAAAGAAAAAACTGAAACACAAATCCCACTATGTGGACATTAAATGAACATTAAAACAGGATACATATTAAACTTCTTGCTGGAATTTTCAGTGATAATTTTTGATGTTTTCTGTCTCTATAATATTATTAATATATTTTTGTGTGGTTCTACATTTTAAATTTTCTGACAGATTTTTGACTTCAGCTCTGAGCCAAGCAAGACCTTTTGTTTCCCTGAATTTAGGGGGGGGGGGGAAGTGAATGCAAGAAATGAGCTGGAGTAATTATGTTTCCTTACAATACATTCTCCCTTGAGGGACCAGAATGCCCACTGTTATGAAATATCAATTCACAGTAACATTTATCTGTAGGAACGGAAGTCTTACAGCATCAGTCCTTGCTTCAGAAATCAATAAGAGACTATGATGTTTAATATTTTTTTGCTTTTTCTAGTAGTGAATTCCTCAGCTTTGAATGAGTTACTAGCTTTTAGTAAGTCACAAAATCCAGATAAGCCAAGACAGGATTTACAGCAATATTTTAGTCTCTGGTACCACAGCCTTCATATAAGCTGCAGTAGAGAGGAGTTTATCAAAGTCTTGCCTAGTAGATGACAAATAAGACTTCCAGTTCTTACCAATTCTTACCTCTTCAAAATATCCTTCCTCTTCAAGATATGTTTACTGAAAGAAAGAGCTTGCTGGGTGTTTGATGTCTGTTGTTAAAGGGATCAAAAACTAATTAACGTGCTAAAGGTTCACTCACTGTTAATGAGATTTACTGTTCTTTCAACTAAGTACTGCCATGCCACTTATTTTGCATGACAGATTAAGGTTTTGGTCTGTATTCGGAATATCCTCAGTTAGATTTAGTGTTTAGTCTTATCAAATTGTGTTGAACTAAATAAAGAATCCATAACCTACAGGGTATAAAACTGAATTTCTTCCGCAATTTCTAACTGAGAAACACCAATACAGAGAATATCTACTCCATGCCAACAGAAAACATGTAATTCCCTGATCCGTCATCTGTCTCCAACATGGAGACTGCATCAGTCAAGTCAATCAGCATGTCATGTACCTCCGTCTTTCTGGTGAACAAAGCATAGTTTATTTGGGCGCCAGTTTGTCAATACCAGATTTTAAACTGTAGGCTGACCTGCATTTTCTGAACTGCAGTGTTCAGAAATCCCTTGGTTGCTAATCTGCAGGTAAAACAGCACCAAGTCCTCTTCCTCGCACCACACAGAAATTATAGTCTGTTCTCACTCATCTCGAGCCCATCTCACCAGAATGTACACAGTCACAAGTCTTTTCTTTTTAAATTCAAACTCCTAAAGATAACCATAAAATCTTTAAAACTGTAATGAAAATTTAGTAAAGAGTCATTTACTGATCAGCTATAAAAAACAGAACATGAGGATCAAGGGAACTACGATCAAGGACAAAATAATCAATTTCTACTGTGTTTTCTTCTTCTTCTTCTTCTTTCATCTTTTTTGGATTGATCTCTCCTATTTCAAGTCTCATCTTGCTCTCCTTGCACACCAATTAATTGTCGTTTCTATCGAAATACACCTCTGCTGTCTATCTCCTTTTGTAGTTTCTTCTTTGTTTTCAGTCCGTGTTTCTGGCTTCTCTTCTGCATATTTTCTCTCCCTTTCTGGTAGTTTGGTAGTTTGCAAACCCTTGAGACAAAGTTTAGTTATATTTAAATCGACACTGATATATAAAACCACTGTTGTATACGGGTCAGGTGTTGTGCCATTCTGCCACAGGACTCTCTGTTTACTAAGCTGCAATGTTAACAAAATAGGTTTCTCATGTGACTTTCACTTTTGTTAAAACAAGACTACAGGTTAAATTCCTCTACAGAACAAAAGGGCCCCCCATGATACTTTTCTGTAATTTCTTTAATTAGCATCTTACTGTTGTTTCAATTGTCTGAATGCACTTCAATCTTTTAATGACAATGCTGCTCCTTGACTTCCATGAACAGAAAGTAAACAAACTACTTGAAGGTCTCCGGTGTTGTTGTCATGGTCTGTTTTTTTTCCCCAGTACCCAGATCTTTGCTTCAGTTAAAAAACATTCAAGGTATTCACTTTTATATAAGATTGTGAAAAGTAAACATGAATTGCTGCAGTGATAACAACTTTGACTTTTTTTAAATCAATTAGCAGCTCGTGGTATTTCAGAAGCCATGGAAATCATTTACTGGAGTGAAAAGTATTTTTTCTCTTCAACAATACATCATTTTATAAGCTCATACTAAGCACAAAGAAAAAAAAAATATAACCTCTCTCCGCTCATAGAAGAACGTGCCATTTCTCCTCTCTATTCCCTAAAATAAAGAGAAGCATCCAAATGACAATATTAACTTAATTTTTCCCCCATATCCACTCTGTAAAGTTGTTTTGAGCAATCTGAAAAATACAAATGGTGTAGGACAGAAATACAGTCCTCAGGCTGGATAATATCCATTTCTGTGTTGTCAGAGCCACCAGAGAAGAAAAAAATACCCCAAAAAAAAACTCCGAAAGAGAGGAGAAAAAGAAAGAAAAACAGAGGGGAAAAACAACAGGGGAAAAAATGGCTAGAAATACTTGTTTTGCTCTGGTTTCGAACAGGGAGATCACTCCTACCTCCCCTAACTCCAAACAAGAAGGATGCCATGATGTCCCTTAGGCTGATTTGGGGCAGTCTGACCAACCTACTGGTGGCACAGCACAGCACACACATCCAGCTCACAGGGGCACACAGGGAGATTAGCAGTCACAGTCTGGCTAATAGGAAGAAGGGCAAAAAACATCAAAATGTCAACTAATTTACAACTCATTTGATACTTACTGGGCCTGTCCTTTACACACTATTTTTTTTCTTTTT
Source organism: Manacus vitellinus (assembly GCF_001715985.3). Lineage (NCBI taxonomy): Eukaryota > Metazoa > Chordata > Aves > Passeriformes > Pipridae > Manacus > Manacus vitellinus. The sequence continues at coordinate 14,330,184 of NW_021938999.1, forward strand.
CACTAAAATACCACCTTTATCTGAGGACACCCCCAATAAGCATGGATACATGTCTCAGCTTCTAGAATGTAGCCTTAAAAGCGAGTCCCCAGAGCCTGATGTGCAAATCGATTAGTGTATGGCTGTGCAGCCTTCTCAGATTTCCTTCATCACTACCATAGCTTCATCATCCATGTAAAAAGCCTAATCTGCTATTAGCTAAATTCCTATAATGCAGGCAAATCAAGACAAAATTTTCTTTTTTTTTTCTTAAATACGAAGCAGTTTTTTCTGTGATTGCCTCATGGATGTTTTTATCCATTCCAGTTCAAATAGCTGAACCCCTGCTGAACACTCCTTGCTCATGTTTCTGTGTGCATTTGTTGCCTTTTCAGATGAAAACATCTGTTCAATATGTTTCCTTGCACCATCCACTGGGTGAATTGTGGGCTTCAGAGAGGGATCGAAATCCTCATCAGGAGCTAACCTTGCTGCATGCCACAGGTATTATGATATCACAGTTGTTTATGATATGTCTCATGGTTTCATGCACTTAACTAACATGTAATTGCAAATTGCTGCAAATCATTATTATTTTCAATGCGTAAATAAGCTCTCCATGCTTTGTGACCACAACTGCTTCTGGAAAAGCAGCTTTGTTTGGATTTCCAAGATTTGTGATTTTGAATACCAACATGTGGTGATATATACACAAGTGTAAGAAGAGCTTGGACGCCACCCTTCAACGGGAGAGGAGGACATTAGGGGCCTAATTGTCCTCTGTGTTTTAAAAATCCCACTCTGTAACTTCTTTCATATGTAACGGTTCCATGTTGGTAAATGGCTTTTGGTCCCTCTTTTCAGCCTCTGCAGGTGGGCTCCCTTCCATGAAGATCCCTGAAAATGATGTGTAGGATATTTCCAAATAAAGCTGATATTACCTGATCTAGTGGAAGGTGTTCCTGCCCATGGTGGGGGCATTTGAACTAGGTGATCTCTAAGGTCCCTTCCAATCCAAATCATTCTGTGACATATTCCATGATTTTGGCAGCTTACAAGAAGAAGATGACCATATCTGAACTATCCTTTTTAGTCTTCTAAATTCACCTCATATAGTTGATTTCATACAAATACATACAAAAAAAAAACCCTCTCAGGAAGTCCCAAGATCTTGTCATTAAAGTCTGGCCTTGAGCCAGACTTACACATAAGAAGCACATTCAAGTTGACCCAACAACAGATGAAAACCTGACCTGTTGCAATTGGCACCAGCTTTATTGGTCAACAAGGAAGGACATGGGGGAATGCTTCCTTTGGTTCTGTAAGTGAGAGAATTGTCATGTAGACAATGATCTCTGATGGGCAGGACTTTACAGCTTTGATTCTCAAGTGATAGGGGAAAATAAAATTCTTTAAAATCTGTTAAGCCTAAGAAGGTTACACAGATGTAAATGATGCCCACTACCTCTCAGCATGCAAATGAAAACCAATAGTGTGTTTGCAGGCCAGATTGCTATTTCTGTGTATTTCAGTTATAACTGTTTGACAATTTGGAAAATCTGTCAAATATAGGAAAGAATTTTTATTTATACTTGAACATATTAAAGCTTGCTCTTTTCAAAGAGACTAAGAGCTTGCAAGGGGTGCAAAAAAGGTCGCAGGTCACAGCTGGCACTAAAAAACAGTAATTCACAAGACAGATGAGCAAGAAGGAGCTAAACTGTGAAGAAATTTAAATGGATCATATGTTTTTCTTTGTTGCAAAACAGGAAATAACACCAAAGGGACTGAAAAAGAATGAAATTAATCCTCCACTCCACTCCACTGTGGCAGAGCCTATTTTCCAGCAGGCACTGAGAAAGCCTACACTCCTAGCTTAGACTAGACAGCTTTCCATTATAAAGCTTAAGGTAAGAAAAACAATCATGCAACATGTTCTGTTTTGTTTTGGTTTTGGTGTTTGGTGTTTTTTTTTTATTTTGTATTCAGCATTTAAGAGATAATAAAAACATAATTTTAAATCTTAAGGATAGTTTATGGGCAATGCCATAAAAATGAACTTGTAACTGGCATGTCCTGCATCGGGGATTTATACATTCTTGCATGGTGCTCTAAAATGTATTGCAGAGGCAATAGATATATCACACTTGCGCTCCACAACATAGCAATGGTTCAGCAGAAACACAAGTACTGACACAGGTATTCATTCATATCAGTGTTCATTTCGAAAAACTGTGAAAAATTCAAAAGTATATGTAATCCTCCTCTCTTTGTCAGGTTACCTGAGTCCCCTACCTTCAATATGCCGTGGGCTGCTGTGAAATGCTCAAGGGGCTGAGAAAGCAGCTACATACAGTTTCTAAGCAATTGCCAAGCTCTTGCCAGTGGAATTTATTTGCTGACCAGAAAAGTTTTCCAACGGCTTTTACTGTAGTGCTCCATTTTTTATTGCAGCCATTAAAAATCCAGATAAAAAAATAACTTGGGAAAATATCAGACCCTAGACTTTTAAGTAGATGGTATAATGATTCTCATTGCAGATCAAAAGTTTAACTTGAATATTTTTTAAACTTTGTGCTTCTATGCATATCCTTTTTACCAGCATTTTCCCTTGCATTAAGTGACTTACAAAGTTAGCTAGATTACTATTACATTTTTTAATTCCTAACATAAGAGACTTTCACAGATGCAGAAATCCCTCTTGTACATGTTGATATAGACATCCCTCCATGCAACCACCCTGCTTACAGGAACCAAATAAAAACTTGCTTCCATCTAAATTTATCACCTTCTCCAATTGCTTGGCTGATCCTTACCAAAACATACCAAAAAGATACCAGAAAACTTTCTTGAGATTAGGTACAATTTGAAAAGATGGGAGTTTACTCTGACATAGTAAAAGAGCTTTTAATTATGCAGTTATTTACTATCAATTTGATTGTCTATATCAGAATGGAATGCTATTGTTTTCAAGCTGACAAATAGTTGTCAGTAAAAAAAATTATAGCGGTATAGTGTTTGTGTGAACATGCTGAGTATCAGAGTGTAGAAACAAATGTAAAATAGTCTTTTCTAGGCATTGAGGGCACTGAAAATACATTCTGTTGAAAGCAGTGGTAGCATGTGAGTAGGAACAATGTCCAAGTCACTGCACAAGAGTAACTTGACACAAAGAGATCTCAATGGAACTGCAGGAAGAAAAGCTCCCCTGCTGAACTGAACATAGCTCACAGCTAAATAATAAATCAGAGCATGTAGTCAAGCATCCTGCAAAAGCACATCTCGTTCCCACTTCTCTGCCACTTCGTGTCCTTCCTGCAAATTCTAATCCGTGGCCAATAGTTGACACAGATGTTGTTGCACCACGAAGAAGATGTCTTAACAGAAGTATTTAATTTAAATAGCATAACCAAGAATTTTAATAATAATTCATGAGACTATGCAGAGTATTACTAAATACTGAGACAAAAAAAACCACACAAAGCCCAGAAACCAACAGGCACGGTATTATGTCGTGATGAAGCTCAGAACAAAGTTGATGAGCTTTTTTATAGCAACTTATGCAAGCCTCCAAAGCTCAAACTTGTTCTAAAGAATGTGAGTGTGTATATATATACATATAAAAATTCTGAACCACTTGTTCAATTTAGATCCAGGCAAACTGACAAGACTATAGTTCCATCCCATGTAAACCCCTTTAATATCACTGTAGAAAGCCTGACTGCAGCAAGCGCATGTCATAACCACATTCCTCCCTATTTTATACTAATAGGGAATGCAATTTTGAATAGCACCAATATTTATATACAAAACATCCCCATCTGTTTTCAAGATCACCAAGCTGAAAAATACCAAATCCTTAACATAAAGACCAATAGGGTCTCCTACATGAGGAGAGGCTTAACCTAAATTTCATAAATGTAGCAAAACAAGGTGAACATGCATAAAGCACTCCTAAGCAGCAAATACTCAAATTGTGTGCAGACATACATGGTTAGAAATATTGTGACCATTTAACACAGTATTTAGTGAAAAACTAGTGGAAGTTCTAAGTCTAGGATAAACCAGATGAGGCACTGTTTCTTTGTTCCACAGGAACATAATTCTATTTCATGCTTCCATTATGTTTATTATTATATCCACTATTCCAATTTTTTTACTTTTTTTTTAAATTCCAAATCATACATAGACTTCGATTCAAGGAAAAAAATGTCAGTTATACTATTACATGCTTAATACTAAATCCACACTTTATTCTGAACAAAATCAGGAACATATCCTGCAGCCATAAACTTTGCCTACAATACAGCAATAATCATCTATGCAAATATGTATCTCATGTGAATCTATTGCAAATACAGAAAGCCCTTTTATGAAATATTAGAACAGTATAAGAACAGTTAAAAGCATAATGTGCTTCATTAAAAGGTTAAAACCATGAAATCAAAAAGCTAAAGCATCTTACAGTAGTATCTATGCTCCGTTCTCACAGCTGCAATGGCACAGGTTATAGTTATGCTACACCACAGTTTGTACTTTGTAACGTTAACTTTTCCTCATTTTCATCCTCTGTAGTCACCTCTTTAGTATATTCTTAATAAATGGATAGGCTGGCTGTAGCAACCACTGGTTTTAGAAAATGAAAGTCTAAAAATAAGATGCATATTGAAAATGAAGACTTGAGGTTGTAAGATTGGATTTGGACTTGACGATCTCAGAGGTCCTTTCCAACCTGGCTGATTCTATGATTCTAAGATACAGAGTACAGAGAAAATATACAGAAAAATCAGAAGGTATAGAAAATGATAACTGAGGGTAAAATTACACCATCTGGATTTCTACCCTGGGAGAAAAAACAGCAATATATTCGTAATGAAAACTTTTACAGATTATAACCATAAATTTAAAGTTATTGTACTTTCATTACATGAACATATTTATACCCAATATTTTGTTACATTTAGATGTGATGCTATCTTTTTACATGGAATTGAAGCCCATTAAATGTGACATGAGATGAAATTCTGTTCCTAAAATTGCAAAATGCCGTGAATTAGTCCTTTGACTTCCATTCCCCTCCATTGGTTATGAAAGGAATATCCTTAAGTTGCACTCAGACTTTGAGGGGGAAAAAAAAAAAGGAAAAAAAAAAGGATAGTTAAGGGGCCAGAAGGGAAGGACAGCTCTGCTGACCCTGTGGGAAGTCTGGCATGTCATTAGTGCTGTGAAAAAGAAAAGGGATTGGAAATGCTGAGGAAGTGCCTGGTGGGACCGTGTGCTTTACACACGTCAGTATATTCTATGTTGCTAAAGGCTGATTCTGTTTGAAATCGACCTGAAAATATTCACCCTTAGGATTTCAACTCAATCTGCTTTTATCACCTTGGGAACAGGTAAACATGCTCCTCTAGCATTTTCTGTTCATTCACATTAATTTCTTTAAAAACCTGGTTAAACATAAATACATCCTGACAACTCCAGAATATATGTGAACCTTTTAAAAAAAAAAAAAGAAATGAGGGGGGAAAGTGGCAGAACAAATGTCAAGGTGGATTGCTCACTGCCCGCTCAGCAATGAGAGTGTTACAGCCGCCCACTCCTGCACCATCCGCCCAAACACATCCAGCAAAAACAAAATCACTGCTCCACAGTGCTCTGACTCAGACAAGGTACTTGGGGAATAGCCTCTGAATTTAGCAGCAGAACCTGTCTGTTTAGTACTTCACACTGGACTGAGCATTAGTGAGTCACTGCTGCTGTAACACAAACCAACTTGGAGATGGCAGGAAGAGCAAAGGAGAAGCAACACGGTCGTAGCCAGCGTGCAACAGCAACTGAGCCTGAAGGATTATGTAAGGTTTTTCTGTGCAAGAGGGCAAGACCTAAAGGATCTTCATGACCTTTTTAGTTTTGGTAAGTGTTCCGTGCTAGCCTCTTGGAGAGGGAAAAGAGTTCCCTTCACAATGAAGGTGCAACCTGCTGACATCTGTAACAGGTTTCACTGCAGAACTATTTAAAGAAATATTCTTGAAACATAACCACTGACGAATTTCAGCTTTGTTAACTGTTAACAGGTTGCTAACCAACTTCTTTGTAAGGAAATACATGTTTTTTTCTTAGAAACACCAGAGATAGGTGTAATGAAGGTATTAATGGAAGAATCTAGAGGGGAACACCATTGTCCCATCCTCATAGGACCCGTCGAACACTGTATTGACCACGGTACTTGAGGACAGGTGCTAGGGTACCCTCACTCTTCTTCACATGGCCTGCTCTAGTAAGCTCATCACTGCACAGAAACATTTTCCCTGTACTAATTCAACAGGATACAAATCAACAACCTCCAATCTTTGGTATGGAGATAATTTCAGAATTCACGGAGTCAGGAGAGTGCATTATGGACACAGGCTCAAGGAAAAGTAAAAACTCTGTTGTTCTTTTTTGTTCTAATATTTAAAGGTAAAAAAATCTAATTGGTTCATCTTTTATTTTAACACCACATGAAAAGTTGCAATATATTAACAATTAGATTTTCCATAATTATACCTGTCACATTTGCATAGAACAAAATTTATTGCCTAGGGGCACTTTTAATTACAATCAAGTAGAGGGTGATTGAAGTTTTAATAAGAAATTGTGAATTGAAAATAAATTAAATCCCCAAACAATTCTATTAAAAAAGCAGTATTTTTCTCAGGGTGTACTAAACCTACAGACTGGCAGAACTTCTCTTGTTATTAAAAAAAGAAAAGCTTGAAATAGGTTAATGATGTCACTGTTAACTAAACATAGGCAAGGTGATAAAACCTCACACAATGCATTTCTTTCAACACTTAAGGAAAGACATTGACACTAGCCTGGAAAAAAAAAAAAAAAGAAAAGAAAAAACCAAAACAAAGAAGCAAACAAACCAACCAAAACACCCAAAACCCCAGTAGAAATTCAAACTGCTTTTTTATGGAAGACACAGAACCCAAAAGAACTGTTATACAAAAAAAAAATGTATTTTCTTATAGCTAAACTACACATCATCAGACTTTGCTTTTGTGTTATATTCTCTAATCATCTACAGTAGTGGCTTCTAAATTATTTCTGTTTGTGAGACCACTTCCAAATCAATATTTTTTTTAAACAATTTCAAAAACTAGTATTAAATAAAAGTGAATTTCTTTGGCAATCACAATCCAATGCAAACTGTTGAAACATACTTGGGAACTCATTCCCCTCCCTTGAGAACTAGTGCTCTACGCTTTCTACTGATGATGGTTTTGTTTGACAAAGATCACATCCATCAGCTTCAAATAACAGACTGCCTCTGTGTTTGCAAAATATTAGCAGAATTTTGTAAATACAGCATGGAAGGTAGAAAGGCATAATTTATAAAGGGAAGAAATAAAATATTATTTAAAAAATAGGAGACTAGAACAAGATTAAGGAGAATATAGCACAAAAAAAATCTTGGTAAAAATCTTATTTACCCACTTTGCTGGTATCAAAGGTTCAGAGAATCTGAGCAGAGGCTTCCCCAGGTAACTGCATGCCTGACTTTTGGGCATTAGCAGAAGTGGAAGAGCTGTTACTTACACTCCAAATACCCATCTCAGTTTAATGCAGAGATGCTGTGCCTCACACACCTTCTGACCCATTGCCATGCTTTTTTGAGATGCCTTGCAATGTAAAGAAGATGGTGTTTAAATTTACACAAAGACCAGTGGAAAAATATTTTACTCTCATCTAGCTGAGTGCTATAAAAACCAAGATCCAAGCCCTCCTATGTTATCCTCACACTGACTCATCACTGGTAGGAAGGAGGAACAACCAAGGATGAACAGAGGATTTCCACACAGTCTAGTTTGTAATTCAGTAGTCAGAGCAGTCTTTCAGGAGGTAGGAGACAAATATAGACCTCTTAGACTGAAGATAAATTTGGTCTAAGATCCCTGATTTCTTTAACAGTCTTTTGGGTTCTGGAATCTTCTTCCAAACATATTAAAAAAAAGAAAAACTAACAAAAAAAACCCAAAACAAAAACCAACAGACAACAAAATGAACAAACAAAACCCACAACAAACCACCACACACAACATCTCTGTAGCTCAATCTAAGTAGAAGATTTCATTTCTGATCCTGAGGAAATTAAGGTGTCATCTTGCAACACTGACCCAAATGCAATGCTCCAGATAGAGGATTTCAGTTTCATCTATGTAAGACATCTTAAGCACTTATATATTTGTCCTTCAGCTGTGCTCCTCTTATGTCCAAATGCCAAAGGTGGAATTTGGACCTAGGTGACTCCACGAGGACACTCAGCTGTGTTAAAATTAAGAATATGTTGGAGACTTTTGATTCTTTGGAGCTCGTGCAGCAAGTCTCATATCCCCCTGAGCAGCAGAAACAGACATGTAAATATGTTTCTAGAGAGGCCACTGAGGGCTACCTCCACTTGAATTCATAAATCAAATCCCAATATATAGTAAATCTGAGCCCTTTAGGAATCTAGTTGAAGAGTATCAATTTGTATCTGTTAAGCAGCTGCAAAAAAGGGAGTGAAAAATGTTCCTGGACAACCCTTGGACTCTGAAGAAACCATATTTTCATCACATTGACACATCATAAAATGTGTCATCACCTTGCTTCTTGAAGCTTCCCCATCAAAGAGAATCTTTTAATCCAACAAAAGGATTAACATAAAAACATGTGGAGTACCTCAGCCTGTAGTGATTAATAAAGCTTTTTGCAGGTGAACATTTGTTTATTGGCAAATTGGATAGCAGAAAGTTAGACTTTGAGAAAATAGCAAAAAAACCGGTTTATGCTTTCCTTCACCGTATTCTGCTTTCTGACCTTTCCCACTGAGACTTCTGGTATCAGGAAAATGCTGGTTTCATTGGGAATTTTGCCTTTTGTACTAACAATTACATCAAAAGTCAGTGTTGCAAAGAAAGCTGACAAGAGCTCTCTTAAGGAAAGTTTTAACATGGAAATTTCACTATAAATCTCGAAAGGTATGACAAAGGTGGCAGGTGGACACCTTAAACTGCTAAGGAAGAAAAACTTATGAAAGAAAGATGCCAGCTGAACACACTCCCTGAAACTGCTTCACACTTTCATGAAGACAGAAATCCAGTATTTCTTCTTAACTAGCTCTTAGCAAGCTGTTTCCAAGGATTCAAGCCCTGCTGATCTGATCCCTTTAAAGCTTACTTGGAAGAGCCCCAGATTTACCTGCATTCCTTCCCGAGGGTTCCAATTAACTGCGCGCCTGAAATACTGGCACAAAGTGTGTTACCAAAATGCTTGAGGAAAAACTCAACTATTCCAGGAAACAATTTGTTACACTACTGAACACATACTGTTATCCAGTCCTATCAGTGCAAGGATACTGCAGCTATAGAATAAACATTATGGCCATGCTATAGGTACCATAATACTCAGAAAACAAAATTTTAAAAGAAAGAAAAATAAATAGGAAGCCTGTTTGAAAGAGCAGGCTATTCAACTACTCATTGCTGAATGCTAATTTATCCAATTATATGAGCAGCAATCAACCCAAATGTGAGGGTTTATCTTTTACTTGTGCAAAGGATAGATTCTGATTTCCCCTCGACAATTCAATAGTTCCTTATTGCAGCAAGGGTTCTACGGAAGTTGAAAGTTAGTCTGATGCTTTTACATACTTCATCAGTCAAAACTGGCATTTCTAAATTTAATCTTACTCTGGCTCCACAGTAACAATTATTGCACTCAGCTCAATCTTGCTGATATTTGACCATGAAAAAGTGTGAAAAGGCATCTGGAGAAAGCAAATAGTTTCACTGTAACAAAGTAGTATATTTCTTGCTATGGAAAACAAGAGATTTAACTACATTTATCTTCCAAAGCAAAAAAATACACCAAAAATAATTTTAAATTTTGGATTTGGATAACTTTTATTTAGAACTTATTTGTTTATTTATTTTAAATAATTTATCTGGCTGGTAGCGATTTACTGTTGACTTTTCTTTTTGAGAAGTTCTTGTCTGAAAACCTGCCACTACACATGCAGTTGTATCTGAGCATTTTGTCTCAACCTTCTGATCCTAGACCTGACAAAGAATTAAGACAGAAAATAAAGGAGGGAAATCATTTGCTGAAAGAAATGAAACATCTCCTCTCTCTTATCAGTCGTGTTCTAGAAGAGGACCTAGAGCATTATGCAGGCACCCAAGACATGGTAGAAGAACTTTCTGCACTGTACCTAAGACTCTCCACTTCCAAAAACTTGTATAAAATGATTAATTGGGTAGAAGGAGCTGCTATAAAACAACTATGAATTCTCTACAAGATAGCATGCCAACGAGAGACTAGAAAAGCCAGAATTCTTTATGGTAGACAAGAAGGCTGACAGCAGATACAACAGGTTATATACTAAATGCCAAAACTGTGATGTGCCAAGTCTGGCAATACTGCTTCCACTCACTGAAAGAGTCAGAGGTTAAACTAGAGCGGTAAAGATTCTGAAAGACAATAGAAGATAAAGAGTCCCAAATCTAATCCAATCCTGCAGGGGAAAAAAAGGCTCACAAAGGCAGAATGAAGGCTTGGAGTCATGTACAATACACAACTACTGCATCATAATTTATGTATAACCTGTGTGTGACACTTGGTTCTTCTCTGCAATCTTTAATAAAGCTTTCAACAAATAAGTGGAATTTTCATTTCGCAGAGGATTTTACAATTTATAAATTCAACTTTATTGAGGTTGAAAAAGTAAACATAGGGACTGAAGGAAAAATTAAAAGTCTTGCAAGGGTTGGCTAGACAGCATAAAGATATGGAATCCAGCACTTGTAAATTAAATTATTATGCAATATTATTATTTGAAAAATGTATGTTTTACCATGGAAAATCATTCTTCTGTAAAATTCTCAACTAGCCACGGTGAAAAACAGTTTTACACAAAAAAATGCATCAATTTGTTTCTTAGGCAGATGATCTGAATGGAAGTCATCAGAGCAAGAAATAAGGAAGAAAACAGTTCTCTTCGCCTATGAGGCAGAAGCACATACAAGGAAAACAAAAATAACTTTAGGAGAAGAAGCTGCCTGAGGGTAAGCCTCAGCTAAGAAGGGTAGCAAAGCCCTGGAGAAAAGAATTGGGACAAATCCAAGGAAAGCAACAACAGTTTTGGGTTACATTGTTTGGGATTTTTATAAATCTGATCTTCTGAAGCCAAAAAAGTAACTTTACAACCAAAAGACAGTAAGATTTATTTGGAGCAATATTTCAGCTTTCACAGCTGCTACATCAACCCCCTAGCTTAGGGTGATGCTGGTGTTAATGAGGCCACACACCTTCAGAACATCTTTCATAAATGAAATTTCAGTATCCGTAAACCTAGACAAAAAACCCTGCTTGTAACAAACCTGTGAAGAATTTCTCACAGGCAGTTAAAAAAACTACAGCAACAAAACTTCTGTAAAATTATCTGTGGTCATTTATTATGCAAGGAAATTTGCTCAAATGGAAATATAAAGGGGTCTAAATGGGAAAGAATTGCTACAGCTACAAGTGCTCCTTATTTTTCTCCAAACAAAATGTGAACGCACAAAGTTATGCTATCAATGAAAATGTACTGTATAGAAAGAAAAGTCAAATTGTGAAGCTGATCATCAGATAATATCATTTGCCAAAAGCTCTTTTAGCTTTCTTCATCTCAGCCACAGTTAAAGCTCCAAGTGCAATGCACTGTGTTGGTAGGATGGAGATTCAGCAGGTGTCTCTCTAAGCTCGTGAACTCGATGCCATTGCAGCACTACGTACAGTTCAGGGCCACAAAAATCAAAATAATGACTTATGGCTATCTATGAAGATATGGGAAGTTGGAGGGATGACCCTCTCTTTATCTGTCAACGAGAACACAACATCTGCAGCAGGTAAATCAATTCAACCGTGGAAAGAAAAGAATAGAAATGGGCGATATTTGTAAGAACTTTCACTACAAGTCCTTGATTTATTTTTCCAGACTTTTATGATGCCTTGCAAGATATGTGAGTTATGTGAATCTATCCTCTGAGGCATAATGTTGCATCTATACAACCTGAATTTCAGTTAATAAAATAAGACTCAAGGCAAGACAAGTAAAAACAAATTCAAACATCTGACATGTGGACAAGTTGACAAATGTTTGACTTCACGAGTGTTGCGTCTCTCTAGCTGTCATTCCAAAACTCATTTGCTTCAGCAACTACGGCTGACTTTCAAAATAGGCAACATTTACATCTGGAGATTTAAACAAAGTTCATACAGGCTAACAGACTCAGCACTGTAGTCTAAAAAAGCATATGTAAAACTTTTTTATGCTATTGTGCAAATTTCCAGTGAGGGTAGTTTTAAAAGTAGCGAAGCATTAGTCATAAACTCGCCTGCAAAGTTCCTGAAATATATGAAGAAAGTATTTCTGCTATTTAGACCAACTATAGCCATGGACTGAAATCTAAATCTAATGCTGCAAAAAGGGGATGACAATATCTATTCTTAATATTCACAGGAAAATTTTCCACCTTGGTGAGATACTCAGTATATAGAGAATTGATGGAGATATAAAAAATAAACATATAAATAGACCTAGAGTCCTAATGCTGCAAAATTCTATCAAATATGTGAAGGAAAAGACTTAAAGAATCAAGACATACTGTCATGTAAAAACATATGGCACGCATGATCTTACAATCTTCATACAGAGAAATGTTTATTTTAGTTGTATTTTTCCAAAGTGTAAGCATTCTTCTGGGAGGATAATTGCACAATTAAAGCCATTTCGTTTGTGATGGTGGTGCACGCTTCGTGTAATCTTTTCCTATAGACAAAGAGCCACCTCCAGCTTGAAATTAAAACTCAAAAGAATAAAACATTTTGAAATATTAAAGAGAAGGAACAGGTACAGCTAAACAATTTCAACGGGGAAATTACCATGTCAGAGTAAAAAATAAAATAAAACCTGTGTACATGACACAAAAACATGCATAGACAAAACTTTGTTCATTTGTTTGACCAGTAATTTTCACTAGTTAATTCACTCTTTCCCATCCTTATAGACTTCCTTTTCTTAGAAGTCAGATCTGAAATTATTTTGGCAAAAAACCCAGCAAACACAGTACACTGCCAACTTCCTTATGATTTCCAGCTTCTCATAGAACAACTAAATACTAATAAAATGTAGGAAAGTGAGTCTGCTGGGAGACTAACCACAGTTCAAGCTATTTTTCTTCTCTGAATTTCTCCAATGTGAGACCTTTCCAATAAAATTATCTAATGTTTCCTGTAACTGACAGAGCCAAAAGAGTAGAAACACCTGAAAAGAAAAAAAATAGAAGAAAAAGAAAATAGCAGCAAATCTAGCGATGGACTTAGCTATGAGATGTGACTATTTAGACTACTTGGAATTCCTAGTGGAGCTCAGGAGACTGGTGACTGAGTTGCAACAGAGTCTAAAAGCAAGAGATGTTGTCCAGTGTAAGTTCTGTTAAATGAGTAGACAACTCAAGTTTATCTACAGAGTACTTTTAAAAAGTGGAAAGCTGTCTTGTTAGTATAGGCAATTTAATATTATCAGACCAGAAGACAAGTGTCCTAGAGTGTTTATGAGGATGTTAGGCTGGTTTAAGATATCAAAACAAAACTCAAGCTAGAGTTTTGTATACCTTTCAAAAAACAATAGTAACAAGCACATCTACAAAATTTATTTTATTGTATAGGTCTTTCAGGCTACAGAAAAATTACCAATCCTAGTTAAAGTGTGTATCATCTCTGCCCAGGAATCTCAAAATACTCTATAACACATGTTTATTTAAGCTTCCCAGTTGTATTGCCTTATTTCAGGCAGGCAGGGCAATACTGAGAGATCTGGACACACTTGCACAGCTGTGTTGAAATTGCATCTTAACCAGCAGATAAACATTCTGAGCTCCTCATTCAGAGACACAGTTGTGCACCTTGGACATTTCCCAACAGCACATAGAGGGAACCTGTCTCCTAGCACACAATCTGTGCCTCAGTTTCCATGGAAACTCTGTTACCTTCATTTTCTGGAGAAATTAAGGCATAAAGGCAAGAATAAAGATGTTATGTCTCTGGTTGAGATGTCTGAAGAAATCTAGACAATAAGGTTGAAATCTGCACATAATTTATCTCCACACAGCCCAGGAAGCCAAGGGTACTGACTAGTGTCTTCCCTTAAGCAACCTTGATGTAAGAGCTAAAGCATACACAAATGACCCAAAGTAACACAAAATAAATATTAAGCAGGAGTTTGGCAATGAAAATATGACTGTCTCTTCCAGTGAAATGTATTTTAATGGAGCTTGAGTGTTTGCTTTACATAAATGGTTATGCTGCTGCCCTAGAACATGGGCAGTAATGGAAGATAAGTGTAATAATAAATGCATTTTGAGTGTACCATAGTGCTGACAATAAGATCCTGACACTGAGGCTTTCCAGAAAGAAGTATTTCACTGTGGAAAAGATTTGTAGGGGAATATGCATATATTTTAATTTTGGATAGGAAGATAACTAGGATTAATCTCAGAAACTATTGCACAAACATGCAGCCAAACATTAAATAATTGGGGAATGCAGGAAGGGATCTTAGCTAAGCAAGAAACGGGATGTTTTGATCCTTTTCCTTCAGAATGAGTTTGCAAAGACTGTTAGTAGGTGTTCTTTATTAATAATTTTCTTTCTTTACTCTAATTTTTTTGCTACCTAAGAGATCCAAAACTTGCTTACTATCTTCAATTCAAATATATGAGCAAAAATGAGAAGCAGTAAAACTGCAGATTTGCCTGCTGCAGAAGATTTAGGATGCTCCCCAATACCTAATGAGTAATGGGCTGCTCAGAGGGGCAGAGAGAGGCCAAGGGCTGCACAGCTAAGGAGTTCACACTGCACAGGAGTGAAGTTGCAGCTTAAATTTGGTGTGCAGCACTGGATCAAATAGTACTTTTTATATGTTGAATATGTTGTATGTATATGTTATATAAACAAAGTCATACTTCATTCTCCTCATGACACAATGCATAAACAGAAAACAAATCCCCGAAACAGTGCTTTGGCAAAGCAATGAGTTTTTAAAATATAACTTTCTAATTTTAAAGTATGGCAACAAATATTAGGATCCTTGCAAATGTTAAGACCACTACAGTATTTCACATAAGCAATAAAAAACAAAAATAGTATTAGCCCATCACATATATTAATTATTAAAATGGGTTTATTTTTATGCAGTCAATGAAAAAATATTTGTAACTCCTCAAACCATATTTTATAAATATAGTACAATGTCAGGTACTCTTTTTAGTATTTCTAATGATACTCATTAAACAAATATTAGTATCTTCTAAAGTTTCCATTTAAATTGAAAGATTATTATCTACTAGGATGATATACATAGCTCCAGAAAGCTATTGCGCTGATAAATGGGGTAGGAACTCCAATACAGAGGATAACTCTAGCAAAAATGAACAATTTGGGTGCCAGACTGCCCAATGGACTGCATATTATTTGTAGGTATCCTTGGAAAAGCTTTGTGAGTTTTGCCAATAGTTACTACATTTCATTTCCAATGAAACCTCCACCCATCTGCCATTAGACACCTGGGAATGCAGGTTGTAATGGCAGCACAGCTTAGTCTGTACACCACCTTTTATCCAGGAACACAGAGACAGAATATGAACTGGTCCATGATGCCATGAAATAGTAGAATCATAGAATACCTTGAGTTTGAAGGGACCCATAAGGATCATTGAGTCCAACCTCCTGCTCCTTGCAGGACCGTATGGATATTGTAGTTTAATAATATTGAAATAGTGGGTGTTCAGTACAGTTAATCCAGGCAAATGTGCAATAGTAAGCAAAAGTAAAATACAAAAGAAATGTTCACTGAACAACAGGCTCTATTGCAAGACAGCCTTTGACATCCTTGACTTTAAGGCTGTTGCCTGTCTACCTCCTTACTACTAATACTACTTTCTTCCACTGCACTTTGCTAGAAAATTTTCCATTTTCTTTTCATCCTAACTTTTTCTCTTATGGCTAACATTTACTAGTAATAGTGATCTAAGAAAGCCCTCTGAGTTCAGATCAGGGCTTTCCCCTTTTTCCTTCCTCAGCTAGGTACCTGTTTCAAACATCACTTTTATGCTTTATGCTTTTATGTCAAATGTAAAGTCATACACATGGAAAAATAAAAATAGACTTTTTTCCCTTACTGTGGGATAAGTTGCCTTTGTCCAGATTTTTGTTATAATCTCTTCTCATATAAACCAGAGATGAAATCACAAAGGTTTTTCGTGGTATTTAAGTCTTTTGTGTGCAATGCACAGAACCTGATAATTTTACCTGGTAATTTTACTGTTACAGCTAGAGAGTGATCTAGCTCAAAGTTGCATGAACACACAAATAATTTGAAATTCAAAAGATATTTGTCATTTAAAGGTACTCTTACAGCTCAAGGGAAAATTACTTACTATCAAAAAGTCATCACTAATATTTGCTTATTATAACCTTGCCCAAAGATTGATTGTGCACCATGCCTAAAGGAAACCATGGCATCCCTGGGGTATGATTGTCTCTGAACAATGACACTGTTGATGTCATTCACTGGCACTTTCCTCATGGCATCACTGGAGGATGTCTGGTGCTCTTGCATCATACTCTTTTCAGGATTGAGGTTTCAATTAAAACTTTGAGTCATATCAGCCCCAATGGTAAAACACACTGTGCAGTCATTAATAGCAGTTCCATTCAACACCACTCCTGATTTCAGAGAAAATGTGACCCATCAGGTTTATGAAGATGGAAATTTCAGATAAATTCAGCTTTACTACATAGAGTTCATAAAATGCCAGCAATAATATAGTCCTTGAAAAAAGCAGAAAGTGAAATACATATGGAAGGTGAAGAAATTCTCTTAGTAGAAAGCAACAGTTCAGGCACAGGAGATAATAAGTATTTCCTGTGTATGAAAAATAATATGCAGGAAGGTTTAAAATCAGAAGTTATTGGAAGTTCTGATAGATATCTGAGATAACTACAAATAGAAAAGTCAGTATAAATATCTGAACCATCAGGAGCAACTGGATCAAAGGAACATTCTTCTCCTAATTTAATCCTCTTTTACATCAGAGAACTGAATCATGTTACCCTTTCCAAAAAGTGACCATGTGCTTGCTTAAAATGAGGTAGCAATCTTCTTCCACATTCACAGGAAAACTGTCCTGGGGAAGTTTTTTTTGCATAAGCACAAGATAATTCTTTAATTTTCTTAAAATTTTAAGATCAAATCATCACAAACAAATTCCTACATTAATCTTGAGTTTTGAAAAATATATAAAATTTTTCTATGATTAATTAAAAACATCAAACTTATATGGGTTGATGGGAAAATGGAGAAAAAAACTGGTGTATTCATAAAGGTCTGCAAATGACTTATAATATTCTGTGATAATAATAGAAAGTCCACATACTGCCACATAAGCACATGCCCACTGAAGTAAAATGGGAAAACAAGTAAAAAAATTGTATCTCTTTTACACTTATTTGAATGAATTAGAGAAGTTTTTGCCCAGATACCACTGATGTACATTGTATGTTAGGGATGAGATGGCAACTGGAAGAGAGAACTCCTGCTAAGAACCAAAGACAGGACAACAGGTACCTCCCGTGGTACCTCCTGTGTGCACAGATGACGAACTATGCAAAATCTCATCGCCTACAAAAAGGTGAGTTCTCAGGATAGCAGCAGTAGTTTCACACTCACACTGATTCTTCAGTTGCATAGAATGGTACTGATAAAAGGACTGTTTGGGTGGGATTCATCTCCCCCAGCTTTACACACTTACATTTTACATTTGAGGGTTCTCCGACTGAGAAAGAGAGAAGTACTTCTGGGCTAGAGTTCATCCCGTTTAAAGCCTTACTCAGAATATGTCAGGTCAGTCCTGACTGAGAAGTGCCTGTTTTATTCCACTGAACAAAAAAGGAGCTTAGGACAACCAGCTGAGTGGATGTCTACGGTTAGGTGAATTAATCCCTCTTTCTTTTCTCTTTCACTTTAAATGACACATCCAAACTCATCTGCAAGCCTATGTGGATATGTAATTGCTCAAGGAAATCCAGTCTGCTGTTCCATCCTTTAAACCTATTTCTAATAGCTGTACTCTGTACCAAGCATGTTTATTATTTCATCCAGATCCTCCCATTCCTGTTTGGCCAGTATCTTCTGAAAAGCACTCTAAAGTCTCATATGAGTGAAAGTGATGTGAGTAGGAATCATAAAAAGCAATTACCCATGTCCGCTGTCTTACAGGATAGAAGAGAAAGGGACTGATGGCAGAAGCATTTTAAAGAAACTAGCTACTTCTTATTTACAGCATAAAAAATTGTAAGGTCGCAATGCAGCATGGCCTTCACACAAATAGTTCAGGATTAACTGTGCTGATCCAACATATAATTGAAATACAGGTTAAATTAGCAAGTCAGAAAATAAAACCCTATTTCTTGTTTCCCCAATATCATTACTGACGGTAGAGTACAGTGATCTTGAAGTCATAAACATTCATGTGCGTCACTTAGAGGAATATTTTCCAATCTATTTATAACTCGATTTCTTACTTGGACATGGTTCCTATCTGTCGGTCAATATTATAAGCATCTGCCCTATGTCAGCAAACTAATGAGTTCATTTTTACCATGAAGTCAGGAGCCATCTTTCTACATGTCATGTCTTGTACACATCACACTGACACTGCCTCTAAGAGTATAGGCAGTAAAAATAACTATAAAAACATGTTTCAATAGTAAATAAAGATTTTTTTAAAATACTACATAGAAAATTTAACCCGTTAGTACTCACCACTAAGGCTTTAGACCTGTTACTTAGAAGTTTTTCAATGTCTCTGGCTGCAATTTCCACTAGCTGACGAGGGTTGTTTGCTTCTACATCATACAACGCTTTGTTATCCTTATAAATCTGCAAGAGGAAAAAATGTGAATTAATCAAAATGACACTAGACATTCAAAATAAACCGACTTGACAGAAGAAGCATCAAGATGTCCTCTGTCTTACTAGACACTTTCAGGAAGGCTACTGCTAGGAAATTCCGAACAGGTCTTATGAAAGAAGTGCTTCACATTTTTTTGTGAGAAGAAGAAGCTGCCACTAAAAATCATTTAATACATCTTCAAAACTGACTGGTTTTAGTGATAAACTATCAAACTGCTAAATGCTCAAGGAATCTGATTCCCGTGGATTGCTAAGAAAGCAGTAAAATGGAAATCCTTTAAAATGACTGAATTTGAAATAAAACAGTTACTGCTGAATTTAATTCTTCCTTGAATACTGAACATCAAATACCAATAGAAACAAATCATTTAAGTTATGCTAATGTAATCAGTTTAGTTTCTTATCTATTTATTCATATGATAGTGTTAGTATTCATGAGGAAAGAGGAAGAGGAACAAATAAGAAAAGAGGAACAAAGGGAAAAGTAAAACAAAAAGGGGAAATGGGGAAAAAATTAAAAGGGAAAAAAGATGGGGGTTGGAAGGAGGGCACAGAACTCTAAATGTTTTTCTTCTCTATCATGAATAAAGGTTGTCTCTGAGGACCCATTAACTGTTTTCCAAAGCAGAACGTGTATATGAAGGAGATAATTTGATTTGTTAAACAAAGCCACTATAATGAATTGCATGTAACCACAAGAACTAAAGAAGAAAAAAGAAGTAAAAAATGCATTTACCAATCTCCATTGTACTAAACCTGGAAAAAGAAAAAATACATTATTTGGGGGAGGAAAAAAAAAGAAGGGTGGATACCTTATGGCTAGATGGGCAAATGGAGAAAACTAATTTATGCAGCCAACAGATGGCCTGAGTTTACTCAAGTACTTTGCCTCTCCGTAACACTGCCTGGTGGGGGCTGTGCTGTCTCCCGGGGAGTAATTCCAGGCACAGGCAGGAATGGTTCCAGCACTAATGCACTGGCTGCCATCCAGCAAAAGAGCCAAAAAACTGCCGACCAGACTGAGTCAACCAGCCCTGCCAGGTTTCTTGGGTTAAAGCTATGGAGACCTTAAAGAAACTCACCAAAATATGTCCCTTCTGGTGCTTGTAGCTGATAAGTATCACAAAAACTTTTCTGACAACTACAGTTCTAGCTGCAAATTTTAATCGGGCATGTCCCGTAAGCTGTCATCGGTTTTCAGCACTTATGAATTTTACAACACTTATGTAGGGGTTTTGTTTTTTTTTCCTTCAGAAGTACAGTTTTTCCACCAGTAACTGAGTAACTGGAATAAGATTTAATTCCTCATACGGTAGTAATCATTTTAAAAAATCAGTGCATGGGGAGCAGAAAACTACTATAAAAGAAGACAGTTTCTAATGAATTCAGATTAAAGCTTAGATGCTTTTGAGATGCTTGATTTTCAAAATAGAAAGTTTATCTCAGGTAAAACCCCAAAATCTCTTTTTTTGGGGTTTGTAATTTTGGGGGTTTGGTTTGGTGTTTTTATTTTGTTTGTTGTGTTTGGGGGGGCTTTTAGGACTGATCTTAATAGTTAAAGTGGCCTATAAGCCAATTATTCAAAAAAAAATTGGAAATAAAGACATTTTATCCTACAATTGATCACTACAGAATGTCTTTAATTTTTTTCTGAGACACATTAAATTTGCAGTCAGCAGTGCCATTTAGAGTTAAATTGACTGTAGTGACAAAGAGCCCTACAGTCCTACAGGCAAGGCAAGAGTAAAAATCAGTTTTATACATCCAGATGGTTTGAATCAAGACTGTAAATTTCAGAAAAACATCTAAATTGGAATGACCATCAAATCTGGTAAAACTCTCAGGTTCTCCCTTCATCAGTAAATATTCACCCTGGTCACACAAGGAACAATGCTATGGGTGTCACCAGCTGTTCATGTCTTAGTTTTTGAAGAGTGGTGTAATGCCAAATTCTTTGAACTTCATTTGTGACTTCCTGAATTACACCTGCATCCAAAGTTTACTAAATATATAGAAGAATGGTGACAATCTTTTGTAAATAGGTTAGAACTATGTTGCTACTCAACAGTGAAAGCAGTAAGAAAAGTTCAGTATAAACTCTTTTCATTCAGAGCTTCAATTAGACAGAAACATCTTGAAATTTGGAGAAAGCAGTAGTTCATTGTAAAAATGTCATTGCATAGTAATTAATTTTTTCACTCAACATTATAAACAAACATCAAGAGAGCCACAAGAAAAAAAATTCCCAGTAGAGGCACAGTGAAATATAGGTTCAAGTAATGCAGCTTTGGAGCAGATGGATGACAGAGATGACTTGGAGACTGCACTGACCAGCTATACAAGGGCAAGTGCTGTAGTGCTGGTTCTTTGATCTTCAAGAACTTAGTGAAATATAGCTTCTAACAGGCTGTGATCTAACAGCTTCAGAGGAAGTTAAGATGATAACATACTGCATCCACACAACCATAACTTTGCACCTCACCAGCTAGAAAGACAGCATGAATAGTCTATTTGACTTAATCCCAAAATGACCTGGGTTGGAAGGGACCTTAATGATCACCTAGTTCCAACTGCCTGCCATGGACAGGGACGCCTTTCACTAGAACCAGGTTGTTCAGAGCTCCATTGAACCTGGTCCTGAACACATCCAGGGATGAGGCACTCAGAATTTTCCTGGGCACCCTGTGCCATTGTCTCACCACCCTCACAGTAAAAAATTTCTTCCTAAGACCCAATCTAAACCTACCAGTTGTCATTTTAAAGCCATTCCCCCTTGTCTTGTCACTACATGCCCTCTTAAAAAGTCCCACTCCAACTCTCCTGTATTAGGTACTGGAAGGCCACAATAAGGTCTGCTCAGAGACTTCTCCAGGCTGAACAACCTTAACTCTGTCAGTATTTCCTCATAGGAGAGATGTTTCATCTAATCATCTTTGATGGAATCTAAGATCATCTCTTAGATGATCATCTTCGTGGCCTCCCCTGGGCTCACTCCAACACTTCTGTGTTCTTCCTGTGCTGTGCTCCATGTACAGTTACATTAAGCCATACTGGTAAGGGATTAAGAACCTGGATGGAAAATTTGCACTTTCATCCCTGAATCTAATTTGCTGTTCCAGTAAACATATGATCCTATAAACCCCAATTTGAGACCACTCAAATTTTTCACATACCCCCTTCCTATAGGAAGTTATTCCCATATTTCCAAGCTTGAATGGTTTGAAAGCTGCAGACTATCGAAGTGTTGTACAGTGGGCAGATTTGTAGGAAAAAAATAAACATGTTCATTTTTCTTCTCCAGCACCAGCTATCAAAAAGTTCAAAAGCCTGAATCACATAACAAGCAGATCACCACCAAATGAGACGGGCACTGTGGGTCCTACCACCAAGAAAACCTGACCGTGAGACTGGCTTCACAAGCTGCTATTTGTCAATGATTTCAAAAAAATAAAATTCAGAACAATCCCATCCAAAGAAAACCCTTTTGAGATTTGCACAAGATCCCACATAAAGCTGAGTCAGTGACTCTCCTTCTCCCCCTCCTTGCTTTAGCCCATGGTAGGGCTTGGAGCACCAATCTACCCCGCTTCTACCGCCAATGGAAGATTTATACCACAAGCTTCTAAACAAATGGCATAAGAAGTTACTCAGAACTTCACACACTTCCTGTTTTCCTGGAGTGTGAGACCTGTCTCAACTACCAAGCAACAGTCTAAGAAATATTCACTAATTATTTAAAAGGTGTGTGCGTAACTTATTTGTTGCCTACTACCCTTTAATTCGCCGCAGCAGTTCAGCAAAACACTACACAGGGCAATGACAGACACCTCAGGATTTGGCACACTGGGACAAAATTTTCTTTCTCCAAGCCTCCCATCTAGCAGTCAAACACAATTAGCAAAAGCTCATCTCAAATAGCCATAAAGGGTCTTATTGGCAAAGGTGCTTATTCACCTTTCGAAACGCAATTTGGCAGGCTCCATGGCTTGTTAAGAGCTAATTTGAATACAATTTATTAAATTGCTTTGACAGAGTGAATGCAAGTTTCTGTTGGCTTTTACATTTAAAATAACTTTTAGTACTTTAATCACTAATGTTTTGCTAAAAGCTCTGCAAATTGTCAGTAAAACCCTATCACTCCTTGCAGATAAAAATCTCATTGCATGACTAAGTAAAACCTGTAAGGTCATAACACAAAACCACTTTATTTTCTTTCTGAAGTCAATAGTCATGTACTTCTTTATTCAGGAAATACTGTATTAAAATTGCACATAATGAACTGCAAGGTTTTAGGGGAGAGAACGTGATGGTGAGAGTCGCATTTAAAGTGAAACAACACAACAATAGTTGAATGTGGCAAAGATTAGAAAAACTGCCAGCACCTCAGCAGAACATGCCCCTCTCCGTTCAGTTTTCAAGGACATGTTTATAAATCTCTCACAAAGAGACATTCTCCTTGCTTCCTGTAAGGCTCACAAGGGCAAGTCAAACAGTTCTGTACAAACTGAGAGAGCATGAAAGATGTCATTACATGACTCTTGCTATAAAGTGTCAGGCCTTGGAGCTGGCTTTAGCATTGAAAATTTATTTAAATGGTACTCATGCTCTATCACACTCAGGAAAAGAATTATTCTCAACTGCAGTAGAATTGCTTTGCCTGTTGTTTGTTTGTTTGTTTTCAAAATGTCAGTCTCACAGTTTAAGAAACAATGGAGCCTTTTCTTCAGGCAGTTGTAACCTGGCTGAGAGCCCAAACATGGGACATGAACAAGCCAATCTCCTTTCCATCACCGAATACTTTCACTGATGTAGAAGCCATACGAGTTAAGATCTTCAAAAGTTCAAATCCAGAATTTCAAAAGTTAGCCAAAACTCACTGTTACTTTTCCTACCTTGATATATGCTTTGGAAAAGAGAAACAAAATAGCTTAACAATTCCAGTAATACTTATCTGTACCAGGTAAATGTATGGATATTTTTATTATTTCAATACTACTTTCAAGACCACTTAGCTCAGCTAGGCTGATGGGACACCTCTGTCAACAATCAATGTTTTATTACCGAATGTTTTATCACCAGTCAAGACCAGCTGGAGACTACCATGATGGTAGATGCTCAGAGATACTACTGAACTTCCAAGCCCAAATCAACCAAAACTTTGTGGTGAGTCTTCCTCCATCTCTTCTGAAAACAGCTACACCAAAATACTAAAAGTAGTTGTGAAATCTTGAGCTAGGTTTTATAAGCTTATACACGGACGTAATTAACTTAATAAATAAATTTTAAAAATCCCTCTGAACACAGTGAAACCTAAATAAAGGTTTTGTAAACTATTCCCTTCCTGCCCATTCTCCACTAGAGAGGGCCTGCCCACTCCCTCCCTTCTAGAGAGAGCCAGTTCCCCCCAGTCCTTCCGAAAAGTCTCTTTTTACCACCCTGTGCCACTAGCAGACCTCAGTGACCATGATCTGCCTCTCCAGGAACCTCTGCCTGTACCCCTGCCTGTACTCTGCCCACCAGCTCCATTTCAGCCCAGTCCTGGGCTATGGGATAAGTGTGCCTGTCTCCAGTGCTGCCCCTTCAGTGACCCTATGCAGTAGTTAGCCCATCACTCAGATAGACCCCTCAGATGTATGTTAAATCTTTTCTGCAGTCCCTTGGTTAGATGTTGGACCCATGCTGTAGCCTTGTCTCCAACCTGTCTCTGGCTCCATCTCCTTTTACTCCTGGCTGGAGGTCCTGGATGAAACCCAGGTTTGGTTCATTGATTGTCAAAGCTGTCTCTCTGCAATGTGTAATTCTCTGCTAAAAGCAGAAAGAATTGAAGAAGGATGCTTCCTCTTTGCTAACAGCTGGGGGTTTACATAACTTTGAGATTTCTAAACCTAAGGCTGAGCAAGCACCAAAGTCACCTCTATAGCTCCTGAAAGGAACACGCATTTCCATATACAGAATATTTCTATCTGATCCACATCTAGACAAAAGAGAATTACCTTACCACTCTTGACTGAAGTAAAATCCTTGTCTAATTAACTGTATCAGCATATAAAATAATAATAAAAAAATAGCTAATGCAGTAAGTTAAGGGTTTTTTCCAATTTATATATCAACTTCAACTTGGCCCAGGATGTCAGTCAGCTGTGAGCTCATTCACTGCTCTTTGTTCTCCCTCTGCCTACCAAAAAAATCATACAGACTTATCCCCCAAAAAATTTAGCTTTTCATCTTGAAGAGAAAGGAAACAGCTAGCTTAGGGGGAAAATAAAAGGTCCATTTCTTACAGAAATTTTGGGTAATGCTAAAATTTAAAACAAAAAGAAAAGCTACCTATGAAATTAAACTTTTATTAACAATACTCAGTGTTTTACAGAATCACAGTTTTAGTTTTAATAACATTGTTTAGCAAACAAAATATCAACTACTACCACCCACATATTTACTTTTTTTTTTTTTTTTTATCAAGGCCATGAAGTTGCATGTCATGATCTCGCTTATGAGAGAAAAGCAGAGAACACACCGAACAGACATCCAAGCATATAATGAGATCTTGGGAGCAGAAAAAGTTGGAAAACAGAAATAACCACTCCAATTCATGTGAATTATTGTTATTGCTGTAGATATTCTCCTTTAACTCCAATTTTTAGTAGTCATAAACAACTATACAATCTGCACAGAGTAAGAAAACTGTATCTTCTTACTAGTATATCCTATTTCCCAAATTATATTAATATTTCCCATTTCTAAAACACGCCAGTGAGTTTTTCTTTCCTACAAGACATTTTTTTTCTTTGAATCAGAAGTAATTCATTGTGAAACACATTGAAAAATGCTCCTTCCCAAGGAGTATTCTCTATGTTCAAAGAAATCTGTCTGAGTATTTTATGTCTTACTCTCTGCTCCATATAATGTATAAATAAGATTACAGCTGCTCCCTAGCAACCCACAGATGCCTTCATTCTTGAAATTCATGGCAACAACACAGAGGAAAAAACCACCCCAACAGTTTATTGTAGCTGTGGCTTTTCAGAATCACTTGCCTGATCACTGACTCCTGTAAAGGTCTGGGATGACAAGTGACAGGGCAGCTGAAGTGTTGAAAACCATGACATATCATAGTAGTGACATGCATATTAGAAAAAAAAATTATCAGTTCAGTCTTAAATGAAATGCTCAGACTGAATTCTGCAAGATGCTGGGAACACTTATACCTCAGTTAACATCAGAGAGAGTCTAAGTAGTGCCTGAGTCAATTGGCTCACTTAGGTGCCTACTCAAAGGAAACAGATAATCAGACACACTTTGTAAGAATCATCATCCACTTTTGACTGTTGATAATTACCAGAGTAGTCCAGAGGACTTTCAAATTAAGAAGTAATTTTTGTAATTGTCACTTTGTATTTAAACCTTCTTAAAACAAGAAGTTCAGCTTTGTGCCTCTGCTACTGTACAAACATCTTTTGTTAAGAAAAATGTACTTTTAGGCACCTAATTTTGCTTCCTAGTGATATTAATACAGTATTAAATAACATCATTTATTGGTTTCACAGCAGTTTTAGATCAGGCTTTTAGCTGAGACTGGGTAAGAATCCAGAAATACCAGTTCATGATGAATGCAAGTGGATCTTTCTTGTAACAGAAGAACAATAGGAAGAAAGTTTTTCACATTTCTTCTGCAATTCTGGTATATTTGGAGATGGGGACTTATGTAGTTTCTCAAACTCACTTATTCATCCAGAATTTTGTCCTGCCTTAGCTGCTATTAATGAAATTTAACACCTTTTGACTCTCTTCTCAAAGGTAATTTTAAATCTCAGGGAAATAGAAAAGTTTTTTTGGTATTTAACTAATCACAGGACTTGGAAACTGATTAGCTCTAATGTGCAGATTTTTGTTGGTTGTGGTGTGTGAATTTTTTTCTGAGGAAAATGTTTAATTTGCTCTCAGCTTCTACGAAAACAATCTGAACAAAAGCACCAACAAGACAGAATTTATTCTTGTTAAAGCCAATGGAAAATTATAAATTAATCAAGAACAGTGCTTTGATAAAAGATTATCCAGATCATCAAATAGTAATTAAAACTATGGTAATATTAGGCCATCTCTTCCCTTGAGCTTAAGCAAGCTTTGTTAATGCAGCCACCTATTCTTAGTGACTTGCAGCTGGTTTTGCCTGCTGGATGAAGGAATTCTTCAAAATGCCAGTTTATTGCTAAGGGAGTAGAGGGAGAGTAGCATCTGCAATTAAGAAATAAGGCTCCCTCTGTCTTGACAATCTGTTCATTTTCACTTGGATTACAAAGAAAACTTGAAGATATGTCTTCAAACTTCCCAGCCTGCATTTTTAAAAGTGATTTCATTTTTCTAATATCTCGACATTGGTCAGCAATGTGTAAACGCAAAAGAATCTAGTTTGAAAAATTCTATTTTTAATGCCTGCAGCTTTGGTATTTAGTTGCATGCAAATCATAGCAGCGGCAGTGGCATAACACAAATGGGACATACCTTTATAAATACTTATTGTTAAAAAAACAGTTAATGATTTTGGGAGTCTCTAACCAGGCTAACTCCTCTCATACATTATTTTAATTCTGGTAAGTGGACTCTGACTCTTCAATAAATACCTGAAATGACTGTGTTTCATGTACCAACCCCTTCATAATTCCATGCAAAAAGTAATCCCTACCTCACTGACTGGAACAATTTCAATGAATATGAAAGTTTCATTAATTCCCATATTTAGCTCATTTAAACATTTGCTTTCATTTCTTAGAGCACTGGAGAGTACGCCCAGCACACAGCTTTAGAATTACACCAGTTCTGCCTACAAGTGTTGTGGTATTAATTATATTTTCCATTTTCAGAGATGAAGAAGGATGGAGACTGGAGACCAATACTATTATTTTATATGTCAGACATCTTAAAGTCCAGGGTCCTCAGAATCTTTCACAATCAGAACAGTCAAATGAAATTCAGACTTACAAAGTCCACAGACAAGACTTCCAGAGAAATGGAAACTGAATATACTTATTTTGGTTGCTATTCTTAAAATCAAACTGTCTTAAAAAAAAATCTAACTCTCACATTTCTTCTTTATATTTTTCTTAATCATAAAAGTCTCCATTACTTCAACCTTAACAAGGGTGAGTGTAGCATATTTTGGAATGTGTCCACATATCCCCTAGGCCCATCTGGTAGTTCATCAGAAAATAGCATGAGGTACAAAATTCTTTGCCTTTGGCTAAAGCATATACAAACTGAATCCAACTTGATACATGCAGTATTTTAAAATAAATAAATTATTAATAAAGACGGTAAAAATAAATAGAAATTTTAAATCCATGGATTTGTTTGATGTTTTCAATAAATAATTTCAAATTCCTATAGTCTTCACTAGTTCATCCCATTTACTTTATGATTGTAAAGAAAGAGCCACATAATTATCATGCCATTCATTGAGAAACATAATGAAAATGTTTACAGCTAAGTTGCCTGCCAAACCACCTCCTTAAGCAGGAACTGCAAGCACCTATGAAAATAGGGAAAATCCTTCACATATAAATTTTAAATGAAGTTGAAGTAAGCTGTTAAAATCTCCCTTTGCACAGACCTCTACAGAGATAAAGAAGAGAACAAGACAAGCACTATATGACAGCTCCTATAGGTCTAAGTTAGTGGCATGCCTCTGCCTGTAGATCTTCTAGAACACAGAGTTTACCTGAAATCTGTAGAGTCCAACAACAGAAACTTACTCTGGGTTACAATTCCTTCTGGCAGAAGGAAGCTTTCCTGAACAAGCCTGCTCCAGGACAGGTCACATCAGAGACCAGTCTCTCTTAAAAGTCACTCATCTCAGTTAAACTCTAGAAACTGATCCAAGACCTGGAAAGCTAAAAGCGTGGCCTGGGAAGCTGCTGCCAATGTGAGTGCTCCAGCAGACTTGCACCATCTGTGCATCAGGCACACAGACCTCACACTGAGCGGTGGATGAAATGTGCTCCTGCAGAACCTCGGCTGGGTTGTTCAGTAAGGAAGAGCTAGTAATTATAAAACAACATTCAAAAGACAAAATAAATAGAAATCTTCTAACAGTTGCTGGTGGATGCGTTTTTTGAATGGCACTCATTAGTATGTATCATATATCCACATGTAGCTCTCTTTATATTTTGGAAGAAGAAATAGTATTTCTATCTCAGTACAAATATAATTTAAAGGCCAAGTCAGTCTATATGGGTTCACTCTACAGCTCCTGGGACTGTAATAACAGCATGCCTTATGAACATCATGCATGAATTGTTTTTCCAGCCATGTATCAAAAAGCAAACAGATTCAGAGAGTAGAGTTCCTTGGAACTCATTCAATTCAATTATGCTGTTGCTTGAAAAGGTTACACAGCACAAGACGGCATTTTTTTGCCGTAACAGCCACAGTGAAACTCCAGTGTGTTTGTCACGTCAAAGCTCTTAACAGAGACCCACATTTTTTAATGCAGTGTTCCTGTAAAAGAGGATTCTCTTCAATCAGTTTGGAACAGACAAGCTCGTGCATTGCTATAAGGCATGTTCTCTACTCCGAGGTCTTCCTTTCTGGGTACTGCAGGGTTCCCTTCCTTCTCTCTCCTGTCCCTAGAGGTATTTTAGGAGCTGGAATTCAGAAGCATACTCATTGTAGTTTATTAGATTAAAAGAGCTGTCAATTAGCTTAGTCATGAGTCTTCGCTGTGAACCATCTATGTAAAAATGGAAGTTGAGCATACTTTCATCAAAATGGTACTGCATATTTACTTAATTCTGTAGTTCAGTAGGCTCTTCACCTCTTTTTTTTTTTTTTCCTGTATGCTGAGGTATCTGGTTTTAGGTAAAGAAAGTCACTTTGACCTTTGTACAATTTTTTGTCTTTTAAAAGACAGATCAGGTACACCTTTGATATTTATTTTGCTACATATATTTTAAAATTCTATTAAGCTGCTGTCTATTCCTTCTTACTTTTTTTCTAACAGTCTATTTGCTCTGTAGAAAGCCTGTATCATTCACACCAGAGCAGCTTCATAACGCCTGACTGCTTAGAGAGTTCATGAGTAAGATAAAGTTACATGAACCTTTTTAAGTTGAAATGACAGTTACGTGCCTACATTGTTTTTGTTTGTCTTTAGTTTTGTTTGTTTTTAAACACCAGACTTGTAACGCTAGAGGGAATACACTAAGCTGTGCTTCGGTGAGAGACACTTAAAGAAGCACACTGAAGCTCTTGTAGCTCTTTTTCAAAGATTTTCCTGTGTATCCTGTTTTCCTGTTTTCAGGTCTCAAGATGTATATACATACAATACTTCCTTACAAACATTTCCTTTGCTCTTATAGGGGAAAAAAATAAAATTTAAATCATAGAAAGGACCCAACAGTGCCCTACTCAAATAAGGAACTACAGCAGCGAAATTGTCAAGATATAGCCTCTGTTTCTTGTGTGAAAATCTGCTTGTATTTTTTTCAAAGTACTTTTTACCTGCTTGACTTGTAAATTAAATATTGTTAGGCAAGATTCTTCACAAATGTAAATTAGCATAATCCACTGCAGTCAGTGGAGCTCTGCCAGTTTTCAACCAGCTGAGTATTTTGGCATCTTAAATCCTGACTTCCTGCCTTGTTGAAGCAATCTTCACATTACTATAATAGGCATACTACATTGGTACTAAGTCCAAGTTGGAGTTCTCCCAGATCTCACCTAAACTCCTAGCAATGTCCAAAAAAGTATGATTTAAAAATGTCCTTTAAAACTATTTCTGGAAGACTATTTTGAGACCATTCCCAGATGGTATAAATAAGACTTGAAGGACATAAGGAGGAACTACACTTTAAACACGATCATGGAACTCACAGTTAGATGTTACTAGTAGTAGTGTTGATTCATACCACCAAAGTAATAATTTACCACAACTAATTCATGAATGTTCTGGAGTTAAAGGTCTAAACAGAAACATGAAAATCAAAGCTCAATTCTTGGCTGGATCAGGATTCCCTCTGTATGGCAAATATCAACTAGTGAGTACATCTGTAAATTAAAGATCATGGTTTTTTTGCACACCATAATAATCTTCAGCTCTCACCTGCCTCTCCATCTCCTACGCACCTCCATTTTGTCTGTCTCTTCTACTCTAGATATACTGGTTTACCTGGTTAAGGCTACTAGCCTCATTTAAATAAATTTAATGGCATCCAATTTTTTTTTTACAGTTTTGCTTACTATAGGCATTATATTGCTGTCATCACTCCTAACAAGAGAAAAGGTGTGCAAAATGTCCATTGACATAAGCATATTCATATATTCAGAGACAGAATCATTGAAGTAATTCACTAAATAAGCTCCTTCTCTTTTTAAGCATTATGTGGAATATTCATTAATATATTATTTTGTATCCTCGCTATAGAGATATTTTCAAAAGTTGTGATTAATGAGAGTTGCAATGGTTTAAAATGGCTGTATTATAAATGCAAAAGCAAGAGAAAGAGTGGTTAGTCACTAGGACAAGACTGTGATTCCAAGTCACTGCAAGAAAGTTGTCAATGACCAAAGAAAAAGGAATTATTTTCTGAGGAGATTCTTCTCCTTAAACGTGATTCCATGAAATTTAGTACATGTTGAATGCAAACACCTTAAATACTGATAATGTTTTCCCTAGTTATCTATATCCGCAGTGCAGAATAAATTAGACTTTTATATAGGTACTGATCTCAACAGGGCAGCTATTTACTTAACATATTTCTCACCTAAGTTTAATGGTCATCCAGATTTAATTTTTTTATTCCTTTGTAATTACATAGGAAGTTTTACATTGTCTCTGGTCAAAAGCTCTCTCAGTCTAAAATTAAATTACTGGGAATTCAGGTAGTGCTCCTATCCCTTTCCATCATGGTCAGAAAAAAATATTTTACAGTTCTCCAGAAGAGACCATTGTGTAGTATAATTCCCTGCAGCACAAAGACCCCAGACATTAATGCACATAGAGGCATAAACAGCACCAATGAACCGGAAGAGACTTCCAATAAGTCATGGGAGCACCATGAACCTGCATAGCAGAGCAGCTAATTGAAAAAGCCCTGCTTGATTTATGAAGAATTCACACCAGTTGATAATGTATTAATTGTTCTACTTCGAGAGTTATCTTGGTCATTTTAGAGATCTTCATAGAAGACTCAATTGCACGAAGCAGATACAGATTGTAACTTCAGCTGAATCAGTGGGAATTCTTTCCCTGAGTCCAGGGAGAGGTTGACCAGGCTGTGAAATGGTTACACGTCCTTGCCAAGAGCCTTAACCTCACACTTGGCCAAATTGAAATTAATTTTCCCTAGAACAAGGAAAGACATTTCTCCCCCCAAAAGTCTATCTAATTATTACAGCTGTTGACAGAAAGTCATGTTTACTATTTTACAGTAGGAGCACTCTGCTCCTTCTTTTTGTATTAATCATTCCAGTTTTGGAGGGAGGAGTGGCAGAACAGCCGAACAAATGTATTTCTTTTTTTAAGTTTATATGAAGACTATAGGCTTGGTCCAAACAATTCTAGAGTTGGAAGAAGAAATGAATCAGAAAAAAAGCTGAAAATTCAATCTGGTTGTAAGTATTTTTAAAGTTTGAGCAACTGAAGGCAAGTCCTGTGAATTAAAGTGACAAGCATGCAGGCATGATGTTTTTCATGTATTGTAGTCTTCGTATTTCCAAGATTAGGGTTTGTTTCAGGAGAGATCTGACTAAATTTTAATAGGCAGTGAGCAGAAAAAAAAGGATGTCATTAAAAAATGGGAAAGTGACAACAGCCTGTAAACAAAAGAAAAGTGGGAGAGACTGCACAGCTCACCTCTCAGGGCTTTGCATTCTCCCTTGCAGGCAAGAGAGCTAATTAAAACCTTGTGGATAGAGAAAGACATCATGCAACTTAGGTCAAACAAATGGCTTTGATATAGAGACATATTTTACACGGAAACATTCCCCTTTCATGCTTTAAATCCTAGGATTACAAACACATATCAACCATCTTGTGAATATCCTCTGAGACAACATTATTTGCTTGAAGTGCATTATAAATTTTGGCTTTCAAAAAGAAACTTACCTACAGTATTCACACACATGTTTTTTGTTTTTATCCACATGAACGTCACTGCACGTAAGCTGGTAGCACTACAGATTATTAGGTTTGACCAGCAGTCTCCATTATAAGACTGCTTTAACAGCAGAGGCATTGCAGCTGAGCAAGAGAGACACAGAGTTGTCTGAGAGATGAGAACCAGCAGCAAAGAGAGCAGACTAAGCTCTACAGACAGAGACAGAGTTGGGGTAAGAAACTGAAACCAAAAGACCCCAAACTCCTTGGAGACCCCTCAGCTCCTAGAAGGGAGGAGTGAAGTGCAACATGCACTGCAGAGGAGCTGAAAAGCTCAAAGCGTCCTGGAAAGCTGGACCAGGAAAGCCAAAGGAATGTGGAGAGGGTGACCTTGGCCCCCCCGCTGCTTGAGACAGAGCACAGGAGCTCTGATAGAACTCTTGAGGCAAAGACTTTCAACTGAAAGCTGCCCGAGATGTTCTGACTCAGAGGTAAATCCCCTGAGGAAGGGACTTTCACGAAGATACCCCTGCACTTCGTGATATGCCCATGGTGAAGCGAGTTTTGTCCCTGCTGGCAGTCCATGGGTGAGACCTTCATTTGGAGGGATGAAAGGAGACCCCCTTGTGTGTATTGAAAAGAGATCCAGCTACAACAATCCAGTTACAGCTGCTGCATAGAAGAAGAGAACCTGCTGCCTATGTGACATTGCTGCTCTGAGAGTGGAAAGGGATCTTTTTCCTTCTTCCCCCCTGGACTTTTATTTGGAGGGGAGAAGAGATTTGATCCATTGTAAATAATTATGTCATGGTAGAGATAATTAAGATTGTATATAATGTATTGTAGTATTTATTTTGTACAGTCATTGTAATATATTCCCTTTTCCCCATTTATGTCTCGTGTGGTGTTTGGAAACCATCTCGCACTGGGTTGAGATGTGGGAGGAGGCTTGGACTAGGGAATTGGATTTTGGGGCTCTCAAACCATGACAGTCAGTAAAGATAAAATGTCCTTCTGGGTCAGGATTCACAAAAAACATGTGGGAAAATAGTCATTAAGTCAAAGGAATACTATTAAATTTGAGAAACTTTACACTTGATTCTTCTCTGTGCTTCTTAAAGGTTTTGAAACACAGCTACTACCCATTTCAGGGATCATTTGGGAAGACTGACTTTTGGAAACCAAATCTCAAGGCTTCGTGTTCAGCTCTCTATCACCAGGAGATTCTGTTGGCTGACAATAACTTATTTTCTTGATGTAACAGCAAAATTTCCCTTCATTATACAGTCTCGCATCAACTCAGATATCCATCAGCTCACAGAAGTAGACACGGCACTTGTGCAGGGATACGGAGAGGGAATTGTATAGTCATATGGCTGCGTACTAGATCATGATGTATACACACAAAGTTGTATAGGCAGAGTAATCCTTACATTTTCTGAATTGTGACTATACTTTTCTGCAGTGTCAGATGTTGTTGCCCTCTATAAATAGAACATAGTGCTAAAAAAATCTTCTCAATGAAAGATTTGTAAATTCTTCCCTAAACCAAACTTTGTGTTAAATTCAAAGAGGTGAACAAAAGTAGTTTTCATTCTCATCTATGTTTCTGCTAACCAGAAGCTGTCCCATTTCACGAAATATGTGTCAGAAAAATAGGCTGCCTTGTTAATAGACAGCAGAATTCTCCACTGCTGTGAATGGTTGCTTCCTGGATACCGTATTTGACAAACACAGAACATAAAAGCCCTTGCTTCAGGTGGAAGTGTAGCAACAATGGTAAGCCTTATGTCTGATATTGCAGAGCTGATTAAATATTATCTACGAGCAAGTGAATAGATGGATGTCTGTTATTCATTTTTCTCTCAGTAAGCACTGCAGAGTTTAATTCCCCAAAATCATTTTACTATGTTGCAATGAAATGATCATAATGCCCAGATGATTCACGTCCTTCACTTCCTAGTTACTGCAGTCTGAGATGTGTCTTCTTACCTTAGCAAGCTGTTCCACTCCGCTTGCAGTTCGTGCCAGTGTTACGAGATCTTCTTGCATCTTATCTACCCATGATTTTATCCTACAGAAACCAAAAAGAAAAGAGAGACATCCAATCAGATCACTGGCAAGTGGAAATCACATACAATTATACAGTACAAGGAAAGGGAAAAAATTCAGAATATGTTGATAAAATTGAAACCAAAACATAAAAAGTTGTCTTTGAGGGTTTTTTCAATAGATCCTCTACCCAGTCTTGATAACCCGAATCTTCTGATACAGTTTTCTGCAGTGGCCACCACGCTAAGTCAGCTGGAAACCAAGTGTGCTATCATATCTATGTAGCCAAGTTGTGGCAAAGATCTCCTCAACAGAGCTGGTATGTTGCCTGCCAGGACAACCAGCCTGACCTGCAGCTCGCTCCCAGCAATGCCTCTTCTGAGGGTCTCAAGGTCCCTCTCCCAATAGACAGCACAAGCAGAGAAAAGCAGCCAATTGGGAGCAGGTTTAGAAACCTGACTAAACTTTTCGGCCTGTAGCCCTTCTCCAGGCACTTCAAGGAAGCAACAGTGAGACAGGTAACAGTGGGCATGACTTATTTTGGGAAGGCACATCTGCTCCTGGCTGCTGTCACCAGGGAACAGGTGATTTGCTCCTGTGCATCCTCTACTCTCTGTGCCCAGCAAACCCAACTCTCTGGAAAAGCATTGGATCCAACACAGTTTCTGTGCCATGCCATGTTCTGTAGCAGGGAAGGAGCCATGGTACACGTTTATTCCAGTTAGGTCCATGTTCAGAAGAAGGTTGTGTAGCTTGCCTAGCCAGAAAGTTCCATCTCCAATTCATCTCTCACATTATCCCTGTCATTATGCCAGCTTTCTGCTCTGAAACCTGGAACAAATAAATATATTTAGCCATTTCCTAGCCTTAAGCTAATACCCAAGGGATTATTCATTAATAAAGGAAAGACAGCAAAAAGAGAGATTCCATTTCTACTTCAATATGGAAAAATTGGAAGACTAAGAAAGAAGATAGAAGACTGATTTTACTCCTTCTTTCCATGGCCATTAATACATTTTCTGTTAATCCAATACCAATATCTTTAAAGAGCACAATCTCTATTATAGAGTTGCAAGTTGACTACTTTTAATAAAGGATCCTTCCTCATTCATCCTTCATGCATGGAAACTATATTTTCATTGACTACAGCAACTGATTCCATCATTGTTTTAGTACTCCCAAATCTTCCCATCTATACTATGCTTTCCAAAAACTGAGACAAGTTAATTTCCTGGTTCAAATCTCCACAAAGCCCTATATTATATAAACATTTAGTTCAGCATAGAAATCAGTCTGTTTAAAATCATGGTGCATTATGTTTACCGTGGTTTTTAGTCCATCATGTGAGAAGAGAGTTGACTCACAAGCACAAGCATGAGCAAAACCAAGAAAATGCTATCATCTTCCATTTTTTAATGGTTTCTATTCTTCTGTGTGAGAGAATGAGGTATATGAAAGGTGAAAAAGTGAAACCCATTAACCAAAAGTGTTTTCAAAAGCATAAAATAAATAATTGAACACACTGAGATTTTTTTTTTACAATCCATTTCAGTTATAAAAATTGTGGGTGTTATTTCTAAGAGGAGTCGATAGAAAAAAATCAGAGAGGATTGATTTTTAAATTGACTTTTTCCATTTCCCACTGCTCTGTACTTTTACTGAATATATTCCTCTCTGTACTTAAAGGAAACCGGAATTTTGAAAACAATTAGTTAGTTATCTAGTTAGCTAAATTTGAAATTTTGGAAGAAGCTACCCTTAAAAACAGTAATTACCTATTAGTACTATTACTTGTAAATTAAATATGGGTCATTTTTCCTTTAACTTGCAAAAATATTGATTTTTCAATAAATACTTCTTAAATATTGTCTAAAACTGTCTTCACACAGTTAACCCACAACTTACTTTTTGGGATTAGTCATGAGACTAATCTTTGTTTTATTGTGGGCTTTATTTGTTTCAATTTATGATTGAGGTAGGCTTCTGCTTCAGTCAATGGAAAAAGGTATCTCCAGAGCTGACTCACTCTATCCTCAGTCAATATCAGTTTCTAAACTGGAATTAATGACAATTTCTCTCCCCATCTGTAACTAAAACGTAAATAATAAGGTTTCTTCCAATACTGACTGTATATTTACATTAAAAGATTATTTTCTTGCATATTTATCTTAGCTTCTGAGGCCTTCTGGAGTGAAAACTGTCCTTTTTTTGCTTTCCTGTACAACAGGGTCCAACATCATAATAGAATTATGGAATCATAGAATAGTTTGGTTTGGAAGGGACCTTTAAAGGTCATCTAGTCCAACCCCTGCCTTGCAATGAGCAAGGACATGTTCAACTATCTCAAGTTGTTCAGAGGGTAAAAAGTAATAACTTCAGAAGGGTTTTGTTAGATTACTATCAAAAGAACAAATGATAAAATGACATTTTACAACATTGAGGAAGCTCAGTATAATTCCTCTTGCTTTCCCACAGGAATTTAAATACTATTAGTATTATTTATGAAGTATAATGTCAGTATTTCTGCATCTCAGTTTCCTACCTTGCCACCATATAAAAGTGTACATTTGAGAAATTTCACGTTCCTCACAGGCTGTTTTTCAGAAATGGACACACTCAGGTTCTATAACTTTCACTGGAAAATGACACAGAATGTATAAAATAGAAGTTGTGGGTTTGTTTTTTTTCAGTTAAGGAAGCACATTATCTTGTATTTTTTTATTTGTTTGTTGGTTTGTTTGTTTAATTGTGAGTCTTTAAAAAAAAATTAACTAGGAGCCTTCAGGCACTGAAATGCTTGGCTGGTGCTCCTTTTAACTGAAGTCTGCAATGTCTGTCTGACAGCTGCTCATGGTCAGAGTTTATTTAACAATTGGAAAGCTGTCACAGCAAACGTGAGCTCCCATGACTTAAAGCAGCAGCAGTCATTTTTTTTCTGCAAAGGGCACCAACAGAAAGCCTGTACAAAAGGCTGGTTTGTTCCTATCACTATTGGTTTGGCATGAACACTGCAATGGATGTTCCACTGAAAGGTGATTATGTTCTGCAGGACAATTGATTTTAACCCCCTTCTCCCCCACACAGGTTGTCCCTGTATGAAGCACTGACTAGACAAAAGGAGTGTGCACATGCCTTCCCACAGCAACTTCCAAGTGATCTGAATGATGAAGGGAAATATCTGATTAAAGACAGACAGACACAGGTCATTTACTGGGGAATTAGAAGGTACGACCTTGCTGCTGTCACCTGGGCTCTGATCAGATTGATGAAGAAATAGTCAAAACACTACAGAGCCATCCATCCGCATTACATTATTAGCCAGCCTAGCATAACAGCTATTTTGACAGCACAGAAAGCATTTATTTTTCATTTTTCTTCCTTTTTATATTTTTTTTTCATTATTTTACAGGAAGACAATTATATTTCCTAGAATCAAAGGATTTTCACAGGTACACCCCTAGTCACACTCCAAGTAGAACTTAATATTGCAGGTGTTACACCAAGAAATCTGTCTTTTAATTTCATTAAAAACCTACTTTTATATTAAACCTGTATACCAAACTATACTAGGAGAACAGAGCACTGCTCAATTACAGGGGTAAAAGAAACCAAGAAATCTAGATGTAGAATAAGCTGGCTATAACCTTTTTTTACTGCTGAAACTGATGCAATATTTTTCTGCTGACTTCAAGGACACTAGATTCATGTAATGATATTCCATAGCTTTGCAGACTACTCACACTAATTTAAGGTCCATTAGCTGACTTCTGCTTGGGTAATGTCTTACAAAGAGGCAGGCATAGACCTTAACTGTGCCAGCTGAAGTCACTTGGTATATTGGAGGTGCACGTCCAGTTCTCTTCAGTTAAGATTACATTCTGCTCAAGTTTCTAAATGGTTCTTGTACATAAAAATAACAACAAATGAAGTAATGAAAGCTATTAGTGAGAGAGGAAGAAGTATTTTCAAAATAGGTCAATATTTCTTTGATTATCAAAAAGGAAAAATATACATAACACATTGCTCCTAACTCAATTGAAAAGTGGTGTTTGGAAAATGAAGATAAATGAGATTAGGCTCAGAAACTGAGAGAGTAAGCTTCACTATATTTTTTCAAGCTAACCACGCTTTTTTTCTTACTCAGAAAAACCTTCACTTTCAGGTTCACATGCTTTTTAGAAGATTTGCTATCAGAGAAGGAGGGGGGAAAGGCTACAAAATTATTTTAACGGCGGGATTCCCAACCATTCTTTGTCCCTCTTAGGCAACACCAAAGGGCAGGAAGAAATTGTTATCGTAATTTGTAAAAGGCATGTGAAAGAAGAATATATTTTACAATGGAATTACTAACCTTCTACACAGAAATTACCCATGTTGCTGCATTTACACCTCCCGCTGCACAACTAGTGATTTTTAATAGGAGTATATATTTTGATGACCTATAAGTTGAGAGTACTCATATTTCAGGTATGGGGGCGGATGGATAGAATTACAGAGAACTGGACTTTGGAAGCAGTAATAAAGGTAGGTTTTGTAAAACACTGAAGAAATTGTCATAATGTACTAAAATCACACTGATTCTAAAACAGGGAAAGAAAGGGGTTGGACATGAAGAGTCTGATGCAAAGATCACTAAAACCCCATAGTTATCAAATCAAGTTCTCGAATCTCCACTGTCTCTATAGCCAGAAAACGAATAAAATAGGCTTATAGAATTTAGATGTGACATAAAACCAAATGAAGGCAAAGTTGTCCATATAAGCTTTTGTGAATTTTCCAGACCCTACTGTAGTATTTATAATAGTCCAGTTAGATGCCATAGAGTGGAGGAGATTTAATTTAACCAATCATATTCATGCTCACCTCATTCTATGACTTCTATGGTTATGAAAATTCTCAGGATGGTGCACAGACCTCCAATTCTTCTTTTTCTGTTGTTTGGAAATTTCTTAATGCACTATGTGAAGGTATGATAGCTTAAAACTATAGTATAAATACTATATAAAATAGCAATTTGAAAGGAAGTTAAAGATTCAGAATTTTAAATGAAAAGTGGTATGTGTTGCAAGTGCTGGCAAACTCCCTTTATTTCAATGCAATAATGATAGAGGCATGTATATCCTGTGCCAGCTATATGTTAAAAAATACATCACACAATTTTGTATAAATGTTTGGAAGAACTTCCATGTAATAAAAGCAAAGCAAAGATTAATTCATGACTTTAACTGCATTGAGTGAGGAAAATAAGGAAGCACGAAACGCGTCTTATGCTCACTAGGCAAAGATATTTCCTCTGTTGGCAAAAAGAAAAAATAGTTCTTTGTTTCTTTGCCCTCTTTGACTGTCTTATCTTCCCAAATGTGGCAAGCTGCTGTTCATGTAGTTTGTAAGGAATTTCCAGATATGAGATAGCCCCAACAGTCAAGGTCAGATGGACCCTCTTGTTTTTTCCTGTTTTCAAACTATAAAATTTTTGCTTGGAATAGTTATTTCACATTTCTCAAATGGAAACATTTGGGAAGCAAGACATAATTTCTCTGTCATATCTATCATTCTTTAGAGAGAAAATGCCAACATAGGCAGAAATCTCTTTAGGATACACTTGATTTTTAGTAGCAGATATCTTAATGCTCATACTTGGGGTTTTCAAGCTCTAATTTCACATGGTTAGGCCATCCAGTCACAGAAGCTATAGCAATTTTCCATTTTTTTGCCAATCACTCCTTCTCCATATAAACATGGTTCTTATATGTCCTAGACTTCACAGAATGAGCTCGCAGGAACACTCACTAGTGACTGCTCTACCAACTGCTCTTCTGAGGACTCCCCTTGTACCACAGATAAATTGGGAACTAGGAATTCAGAGATGCAGAACTCATACAGGCAGAAGGAGAAGGAACAACCCTATGATTTAGCCAGCAGCTCAGGAGATTTAAGTTCCACCACTCACTTCCATGACAAAGTCATGGTAAGTCAATGGTTCATGGTGAGTGAAGAGCAGATCTGTCATATATCCATTTCTGTCTATGTCTTAAAACACTGTTCGCTTCTTAACACTGAGTTTCAGTGGCAGGTTTCAGGATGGAAATGGTCAACTGTGAATGGCACCATGAGTTGCTCAGTGTTTGCCACAGTGCCCAAAAAAGCAGAAATCTTTCTCTGTGCTTACCTAGAACTTCTAGGCCAAACAAACTTCTTCACCCCAACATCTCTTTTGTAGCCCTGAAGCACAGCTTGAATGGCTGTTTTGCCCTCACCTTCCAACAGAACCTTGCCTATACACTTCCATCAGTAGGCTTCAGGTGGATCTGGGAACAGCACCCCCTAACCCACAGGCTGGACTCACTTGCTACTGCTCACTCCCATTGAAATAACCTCTCTTCGCATTTCAACTCTTTATCTTTAACTACATTTTCCACTTTAAAAAGTATGTAACATATTCTTCAAAGCACTCAGATTTTAAACACAAGTGACCAAGTAACTCCTTAATTATGGTGTCCACTTTCAAGAGCCAGGATCAGAGCATGGTCATATTATTTTATAAGCTTGTTCGGTTGAGCCAAGTGCCTGACAGGTTTTTAGCCGCACATGTTCATAATGACAGCTTATGCTTTTCAAATATTTCCCTATACTTTGCCAAAAGTGTTCTTTTGGAGTCTAAAGCTTCCTAGCAAATAACATGAAAAATATCCTCTCATGGAAATTACTGTTGCACAAAATATCATTTAATAATTTAAGCTCAATCTTTAATGTAAGCCTTAGCCAGCTGCAAAATTACTATATACTGAAAAAAGGACTTCTTAAAAATGATTATGTTTTAATTATCAAACATTATACTGCTAAAAGAGTTCAACAGAGAAAACATAACAAAT
Organism: Manacus vitellinus; assembly: GCF_001715985.3. NCBI lineage: Eukaryota > Metazoa > Chordata > Aves > Passeriformes > Pipridae > Manacus > Manacus vitellinus. The sequence goes on from NW_021938999.1 coordinate 14,372,221, forward strand.
TTTCAACTCAAATGACTTCCAGTATTGCTCAAATATGTTTCATTAAAGGTTTTTACAATCAGATATACATCTAGTAACATTTATTGCTTAGTATTGAAAAAACAATCAAACTTTCCAAATCTACTTGCCATTTTTGTGACTGAGAAATTTAAATTCAGAATGAAGAATTGGTTTCTAATCTGTACTAGATTAAAATCAATCATTTTGTTTTCAACTGCAATGGTCTAACATACAGTCTAGGGTACAGATCTCATGGAGGAGCAGGCACTGGAGAGACTTGGTTGTATTTGCACTCACCAGAGATCCCTTAAAACAGCAGGTAAGATGCCTCTCATCATCTCTTCACTTCAGCTCTGATAACTAGTATTTAAAGTGTCCAATTCAATTGGACACTCTGTAATGCTATATGAAGTAAGTTCATTTCTCCAGTAAAAACACAGATACTCCAGTAAAATCATACACTCATTGTGGTAAAAAGGAGACTGAAACTGAATCTCACATATGTCACTGAAGTTATTCCAGTACTGTAACAACGGAACCTGGATTAGAAGCTGGTCCTTATGCAAAGTAAGATATAAAAGCTGCTATTTTTTGATGGTTCTATATTATATGGTAAATTTGTTAATAACATAATGCCTTTGGAGGGTAAAAAAGCATGTCTTAGAAAATGATTGAAGAATAAATCTCAGTGTAATGGAACTTTACAAAAGTGCTTAACAGCATAATTTTGCTAAGGTATTTCAGGCAAAAAACGATTTTATCAGTTGTGTTTAACGTATCACTCATACTTTAACCATAATTTATATTGAAATTACCTCTTCCCCACACTAATAAGCATTATATTTGAACCTCAGAAAAAAAATATAAGGAAATTGAAATATGGATACCAGTAAAGAAGAGATTAAAGGAAAAAAGACGTTTCATACACACCAGGAACATTACTCATATTCACACATGGGCACCAATTCAATTGAGTGAGAATTTCACCTAATTTGTGCCCTTGCCACTGCAGTATCTTATTTTCATGCATCTAGAATGCAGAAGCTGCACATATGGACTGTGCTTGTCTGTACTTCATACTGAATGAATAAATTGCACCATAATAAGACACACACATTTATCTCCTTAAAGCATGCAATTAGTTTGATCTGCTGTTCTGGTTTAAGTTACAGAGCACTTAAGTTACTTATAGGAATGCCAAGACAAGCTTTGAGAGAAAGGACAACGTGACCATCTCATTTTGTCGTCACCTACACTTCTGAGGAAGTGAACAGCAAAGCTTCCCTTGAGTCTAGCAACACATGGATACATTCTTAAATCAGTGTTTTTCACTATCTTTCACAGAATTAAGGTATAAATCAGCACCTGTATTAAAAATCAAGTGGTTTTTATTTTAGTTTTTTTTTTAATTAGTGGGTTTTAGTGAGAAAAAAAGAGAATTAAAGTACTTTGCCACTCATAGAATATATTAAGTAAGTACAACTAAGGCAATGACACAGCATCATCAGGGAGCTGAGCTACTCACTTCTCTTTTTTTATCTGATTGTCTGATGTAGGCTTTGGTTGTAACAGCAGAAGTCCAACAGCACACTGCTGGATGTGTTCCAAATGAAGCATCTCAGAATGCAGGATTCAGTGACATTTTGATTAAAGGTCCACACATAATGAAGGTTTTTTATGAGGCAGCTGCTTAAAAGACACCAGCACCAGCAAATGATTGAAGTACCTACCCCGTGCTTTGCTGCAGCAAAAGTACATGAGCAGGTGAGTAATTCCCCCTATGCAAATGGCACTAGTCATAGAATTTAAGTACACAGCAGAATGGGGGGATGCACTCAGATCCTGGACAGCAAGTCTACCTTTTCTGGGTTTTCCACTTTCCTAAATCTTAAAAGTTAAACGTAAAAATTGAGAGATGCTTAAAGACAAGCAGATGTTTATGCTTTGTGGAAGATAAGGCTTGATTGCATTGGGAGAATCTTTCTTATAACTCTGTATGAACTTATTATTACTATTAAAAAGATACATTATTTATAATGGTAATTTAATATGAAATTCATATTGAGAATATTTTATGATCATTTAAGCACTGAAAAAAGGAACAAAGTTTGGAAAAAAAAGTGTAGGGGTTTTTTGCAGAACTATGAGCTGTTTGCTACCAAGCTTCAAATTTTATAAGCTCCTTTCAAATGCATTTTCCCTCTTGTTTAACAATGGCAAGGATTCATAAATAAAACATCTATTATATCAGGTATCACAATGTCACCTTCTGATAAACCTATATAGACTAAGAAAAAAAAAACACACCTGACTCCAACTATATCCCATCAATGTAAAGCTACTCTTCTAATTCATTATAGTTTTCGAAGTTATTATATACTTTAAAAATTTTTTGTTGTACAATGTACTCCAAAGTATATTACTTGAAAGCTGCACATGCAAATTAATCAGCTGTTTCTTTTGCAAATATATTCTCTTTTTCAAAGATTGACTTCCAGCGTGCAAAGCTGTCACCACCCAAATGTGCCACTGCTGTGCCGTGTGAAGTAATAGCATTTATAGTAATGAAGAGACACTTTTTGGAGAGACCTAAATTGACTCCATATTTTGAAAGACAGGCACTATCTGCATTCAGTGCTGCCATTTAAAACAAAAAGTAAAATATCACGACAGAAGATGCAAAGCATAGATTATTGCACGGGCAAAAGACTGGCACAGAATATTAAGTTTCTACAGAGATTAACATCAAAATTAACATAGCCATGCTGTCTTTAAATTCTTTCCGTTTCACAAAGTCGTGCTGAATTACACAGAGTTTTTGCTAAAGGCGCAGCTGTCTTGTTGTGGTTCCTGGGATGCAGATGCATATTAATAGCTGTTTGAAAAGGATAATAGTATATGAGAAATAATCAATGCAATCTTTTCTTCCTATTGAAGAGGTTCTCAGCCTTTCCCACACACACACTGTAGTTTGCTGTGTTGAAAACAGGAGGTCAGGACTCTTGATCACAGGATCAGGACAATGTCTGCACAGGCTGGTGCAGGAGAACCTTATGTACATTAAAACCATGACTGTTTCTCCAGGATGTTAGACACAGCAGCTCTGTATCAGAAGTGCTAGAATACTGTAAACTACCAGAAAAATTCAATGCAATTACTCTGTAAAGAACCAGCAGCAACCAAAACCATATTGCAATGTCTCCCGCTTTAGAAAATTAATCTTTACAAATGGCTAGTATCAGGCTTCACGGCCCAGATCAGTCATAAACAGCCATGCAGGTGTTATATTTCTGTTGTAATCCTCCACTTGTGATATATAGTATTTTTCTAGATAATTTTTCTATTTTCTTAAATCTGAAGAAACTGGAGATTGAGGAATCGTGTTTAATGTCATTATTGTAGTGATAAGAAAATCTTGGCTTTGTTCTTTTTCTTTTAAAGAACTCCTACAGATAGCTTACAGATTACTTACATAAACCTTAGAAAAATAAGAGTACGTGCTCATGATGTTTGGGTTTCACTTCTGAAAGGCTGTTTGATGAGACTGCAAGTGTTTGATTCGGAAAGCTCAGGCGCAGAAATGGTTTCCAACCGCGTATGTGGGGCCAAAGGGCTACAAGGGTCAGTTCACAGTAAAGCTGAACAAGAACGACACTAAATGTAATGCAGCTCTAAAACAATTCCTTCTCAAAGAGGCTTCGCTCTCCTTTCTCAGGCTGGGGTAAATGCTTGAAGGGCAGGAGGCCACAGTGCTTGTCAGTGCATTCAGTGCACATTAAAAAGACAGGCTATTAAGGAAAGGTCTCTGACATTTACTTGGGAGCCAACCCTCCCCTCTTCCACTTGTCCCCTTCCCCAGTTTCAACACATTCTCTAATTAAGCATCAATACAATGCAGGATAATTGATGTAGTAGTCATTACCAGGAATTGCCCATTCTCCTATCAAATCAGAGAGTACAGAAAGGGCTGTGTTTGAAATGGGTGAACTTAATTGCCCAATGGTTCCCAAGAGGGCTGTACAAATAGATCAAGACATCACACACGGACAACTGATCTCAGCTCTGACACAAGCTTTTTGTCACTCCCTCATCCATCTTTGCTTACTAGGGATAATAGTGGCTGGAGTCGACACCGGACAATTTAATAAATAAGAACGTTGGATGTGTTTCAAATGAAGCATCCCAGAATGCAGGATTCAGTGACATTTTGATTAAAGGTCCATACATAACGAAGGCTTTTTATGAGGCAGCTGCCAAAAAGACAATCTATATGAGCAAAAACAGAGCAGGGTAGCTGGTATCCCTTGGCAATTTACTGTGAAACATTTGTTTGCTTCACAACAATCTGGTTCACAATCACAACCACTTGCATGGTTGGTTGATTAAATCAGTATCTCTAGCAGTCATTACAGAGAGCAAAGAAAAAAAAGTCAATTGCTAAAGTAATTCCCTTCTGTGTCATGCAAAACAGATATATCATGAAGGTGCATTCCTTTTCTTTTTCAGCACCTTATTCTCTGTTTCCATTTCCTTTTATAAAGCACTGGGTTTTTAAGTTACAGTAATAAATAGCATTTAATTAAGAAAAGTGTTAATC